>NC_045958.1:129372096-129676422 GCF_010909765.2 Amblyraja radiata
TGCTCCAGGAGCCGCTCCAGCGGCTCAGGCGGCTGTCTCTCTCCCATGCGGGTGGAGAGACGTCCCCTCCGACAAGTCGGAAGCCACCGGCCGGATGCCTCTTCGGATGGCTGAACATCCAGCCCGCAGCTCAGGCACTAGCGGGACTGGGCTCGGCGCGGTGTGGGGATAGCGGAGCACCCGGTAATTGTTCCTACCGCCTTCTTCTAGAGCTTTTGTGCCTTGTAGTAGCGAGAGCGCCCCTCAAGCAGCGCGTCTCGCAGGCACCTGCTCCGAGAGCCCCTCCAGCGGCTCAGGCGGCTCTCTCTCCCCCCGTGCGGGCGGAGAGACGTCCCGTTCGAAATCGGGAAACACCTGCCGGATGCCTCTTCGGGTGGCTATGCATCCAGCCCGCTGCTCAGATACTAGCGGGCTGGGCTCGGCACGGTGTCGGGGAATAGTGGAACACCGGGTAAACGCTCCTACCGCCTGTTGCTGCCCCCCTCCCCGACGGGAAACGTTCCTCCTCGAACGGGGGACAGTTTTGTTCCAGAGCCTTTTTCTCTGCCTGTAAAACACAAGCAGAAAAAGGCTCCCCTGTAATAGAGAACCCGACCTCAGGGTACTCACCTGACGGTCCGTTTCATTCTGTAGCGGGAGCGCCTAAATCCCGCTGCAGCCGCTGTTGCACTGCTGGCGTAATGCCGCGCCTGCGCACTGAGCGGGTTCTTCACGTAGTCACTCACGTGACTCCGAAGTAAAATTCTGATCCTATGGTCTAATTCTGCTTCTAGGTGTATAGAAGTTGGGGGGAAGATTTTATAGGAATCTGAGGGGTAATTTTTCACATAATGGGTGGTGGGCATATGGAACGAGCTGCTGGAGGAGGTAGTTGAGGCAGGCACCACAACACCATTTAAAATCCATTCAGTCAGGTACTGTACATGGACAGAACAGGCTTGGAGGTATATGGGCCAAACACAGGCAGGTGAGACTAGTGTTGTTGGTTGTTGTGGGCAAGTTGGGCTGAAGGGCCTGTTTCCGTGCTGTATCACTGTAAAGTCATGATCTTCTGGTCTTATAATCTAATTGTGCTCCAATGGTCTGAAGGTTTTATGGTCTAATTGTGTTCCTATTCTCCTATGGTCCAATTCTGCTCCCAGATCTAATGGTGTTATGGTACAATTTTGTTCCTGTGTCTTATCGTATGATTCTGTTCCCGTGTCCACGGTCTTATGGTCTAATTCTGATTCTAGGTGTAATGGTCTAATTCGGCTCCTGAGTCATGCTCTGGTCGAATTCTACTCCTATGTTTTATAGTCTAATCCTTGTCCAATGGTGAACAAAAGTGCTGGAGAAACTCAGCGGGTTCGGCAGCATCTATGGAGCGAAGGAAATAGGCAAAGTTTCGGGCCGAAACCCTTCTTCAGACTGATGTAGGGTGGGGGGGGGGGGGGGTGAGAAGAAAGGAAAAAGGATGAGGAGGAGCCCGAGGGCTGAGGGAGAGCTGAGAAGGGGAGGAGGCAGCAAGGGCTACCGGAAATTGGAGAATTCAATGTTTATGCCGCTAGGGTGCAGACTGCCCTATGAGGTGCTGCTCCTCCAATTTCCGGTGGTGCTCACTCTGGCCATGGAGGAGGCCCTGGACAGAAAGGTCGGATTCGGAATGGGAGGGGGAGTTGAAGTACTGAGCCACCGGGAGATCAGGTTGGTTATTGCTCCCATGTCTTATGCTGTAATCTCCATTGGCCCTGGTCAAAGTCTGCATTTAGGTCTAATGGCGTTATAGCACAATTCTGCTCCTATAATCTCATGGGTCTAGGGTCTAATTTTGCTCCCATATCTTATGGACTCATGGTCTATTCCATCTCCAATGGTCTAATGGTCAAATTCTGCTCCTTGGTCTTCAGGTCATGGTCTTATTCAGCTATATCTTACGGTATGATATAATTCTGCTCCAGTGGTCCTTGGGTCTAATTCTTCTCCAATGGACTTAATGTCTACTTCTGCTCCTAGGTCTAAAGGTCCAATTCCGCTAGTACGTCTTATGGTTGTATGGCCTCATTCTGCTCCCAGGACTAATGGTCCAATGGTCAGGATCTACTCCTTCTCCGATGGTTTAGTCATCTAATTCTGTATTTGATGGTCATATGGTCTAATTAGACTTGATGAGAACGGGCGTCAGGGGTTATGGGGGGAAGGCAGGTAAATGGGATTCGGAGCCAGAGAATAGCCATGATTGAATGGCGGAGTGGACTCGATGGGCTGATTGGCCTAATTCTACTCCTATAACAATAGACAATAGACAATAGGTGCCGGAGTAGGCCATTCGGCCCTTCGAGCCAGCACCTCCATTCAATGTGATCATCCCCAATCAGTACCCCGTTCCTGCCTTCTCCCCATATCCCTTGACTCCGCTATTTTTAAGGCCCTATCTAGCTCTCTCTTGAAAGCATCTATGAACCTATGAACGTGTAAACTCCAATGTCCAATGTCCTTATGGTCTAATCCTTTTCCGATGTTCTAATGGTCTAATTCAGATCAAAGTCCAGTGGTCTTGTGGTTTAGTTCTGTATCTGATGGTCGTGCGGTCTACGTTGACTCCAAGGTCTAATGTTGTTAAGGTCTACTCCTTCTTCAATGGTGTTCTGGTGTGATTCTGTTCCTATGTCTAATGTTCCTGTGGTCTTGTCCCCTTGCAGAGCAACCAGCCATCCACCAGAGCCAGGCCTCGCTGCAGCCGCTGCCTCCGGTGCTGAAGCCTCACCTGGGCCAACAGCCTCCGGCCGTCACTTCGCTCAGCCGCAACTCGGTGAGCCAGCGGCGGACCCAGAGCCCGGCGCCCGTGGCCGCACCGCCCAGCGAGCTGCCCACCACGCCCGAATCTGTCCAGCTGCAGGACAGCTGGGTGCTCGGCAGCAATGTGCCTCTGGAGACCAGGTAGGCCCTGGGGGTGGGGTCACGGATACGGGTACGGACATGGACACGGACACGTTACCCACACGGACATGGACACGGACACGTCACCCACACAGACATGGCCACGGGAGGGAGGGTCCCAGAGGGCGGGGAGTCTGGGGAACTTACCCAATATTGTAGGTCAGGTCGGGGGGTAGTTCCCCCCCCGCCATGGGTACCATGTCATCCCGTGCTACCCGCTCCATGGTCGGATAGTTGGAGGCTAAACCGGCTCCCCCACCTGGTTTGCCAGGTGAGGAGGGGGCTGTGGACCCCCAGCAGGACCAGAAACCAGACCTGTCAAAGGGCGGATGAGCTCCTACCGAGCCAACGGCCATCCACACTTCAGTAGAAGTTGCGATCACTGTCGTACACGGCATTGTAAGGCACCGTGCCTGTTGATGGTATCAACCATGATGATGATGATGATAAAGATGATGTTCAAGAAGGAACTGCAGATGCTGGAGAATCGAAGGTAGACAAAAGTGCTGGAGAAACTCAGCGGGCGCAGCAGCATCTATGTAGCGAAGGAAATAGGCAACGTTTCGGGCCAAAACCCTGAAGAAGGGTTCAGATTGAAGAAGGGTATCGACCCGAAACGTTGCCTATTTCCTTCGCTCCATAGATGCTGCCGCATCCTCTGAGTTTCTCCAGCAATTTTGTCTACCTATGATAAAGGTGATGATGGTGATGAAAGAACTGGATGGAGCGGATGTGGAGAGAATGTTTCCACTAGTGCGAGAGTCCAGGACCAGTGGTCACAGCCTCAGAATTGAAGGGCGTTCCTTAAGTTAGTTGAGGAGGAATTTCTTCAGTCAGAGGGTGCTGAATCAGTGGAATTCTTTGCCACAGATGGCGGTGGAGGCCACAAGTCAGTGGTTATTTTTAAGGCAGAGATAGATAGATTCTTGATTAGTACGGGTGTCAGGGGTTATGGGGAGAAGGCAGGAGAATTGCGTTTGGAGGGAGAGATAGATCAGCCATGATTGAATGATTGAATAGTAGAGTAGACTAGATGGGGGCGAATTACCTAATTCTGCTCCTATCACATGACCTTGTTCAGTTTAGTTAGTTTAAGTTTATTGTCACGTGTACCGAGGTACAGTGAAAAGCTTTTGTTGCGTGCTAACCAGTCAGCGGAAAGACTATACATGATTACAATCGAGCCATTCACAGTGTACAGATACATGATGAAGGAACAACGTTTAGTGCAAGGTAAAGCCAGCAAAGTCCGATCAAGGACAGTCCGAGGGTCTCCAATGTGGCACGGTGGCGCAGCTCGTAGAGCAAGGAGCAGAATCAATGGCTATTTTTAAGGCAGAGATAGATAGATTCTTGATTAGTGTAGGTGTCGGGGGTTATGGGGAGAAGGCAGGAGAATGGGGTTAGGAGGGAGAGATAGATCAGCCATGATTGAATGGCGCAATAGACTTGATGGGCCGAATGGCCTAATTCTACTCCTAAAACCAATGAACATATGAACGTGAATTAGGCCATTCAGCCCATCGAGTCTCCTCCATCATTCTGTCATGGCTGATCTATTTTTCACTGTCAACCCCATTCTCCTGCCTTCTCCCTATTTCCACAAGTGGGAGAGTCTAGGACCAGAGGGCGCAGCCTCAGAATAAAAGGACGTACATTTAGAAAGGAGATAAGGAGGAATTTCTGGAGTCAGAGGGTGGTGAATCTGTGGAAATGATTGCCACAGATGGCGGTGGAGGCCAAGTCAGTGGATATTTTTGAAGTGAAGATTGACAGATTTTTGGTTAGTAATCGCCAACTAGGGAGTAGTCCTGACCCCCCATCTACCTGATTGGTGACCTTTGAACCGGACCTCAATGCACCCCTTTAGAATAAGGGGTAAGCCATTTAGAACGGAGATGAGGAAACACCTTTTCACCCAGAGAGTTGTGAGTGTGGAATTCTCTGCCTCAGAGGGCGGTGGAGGCCGGTTCTCTGGATACTTTCAAGAGAGAGCTAGATAGGGCTCTTAAAGATAGCAGAGTCAGGGGATATGGGGAGAATGCAGGAACGGGGTACTGATTGGGGATGATCAGCCATGATCACATTGAATGGCGGTGCTGGCTCGAAGGGCCGAATGGCCTACTCCTGCAACTGTTGTCTATTGTCTATTGTCTTTAGCTGACCTTACCTTGCACTAAAACTTATTACCCTTCATGCTGTATCTGTTCACTGTGGACATCGGTCCATGTTCCTCAGAGATCCTGCCCGAACCGCTGATGTACTCCAGCACTTTGTGTCTTTTCTGGGGAGCTGTAGTGCGTCTTGCTGGACGGGGGCGGGGAGAAGGGGGGATTCTTTGGGGGAAGTTGGGACAAATTCTTTGATCAGGCCGTGTGTAGCGGAGATGGCCAAAGATGGGGAGTCTGGTCTTGCAGTCGTGAATGGAACAAAGAGTGACACAGCTGTAATGTAATTATTTCAACATATCCATCTTTGAGTTTGAGTTTAGTTTATTGTCACGTGTACCGAGGTACAGCTTTTCTTATGTGCAAACCAGTCAGCGGAAAGATTACAATCGAGCCGTCCACAGTGCACAGACACATGATAAGGGAATAACGTTTAGTGCAAGGTAAAGCCAGTAAAGTCCGATCAAAGATAGTCCGAGGGTCACCAATGAGGTAGATAGTAGTTCAGGACTGCTCTCTGGTTGTGGTAGGATGGTTCAGTTGCCTGATAACAGCTGGGAAGAAACTGTCCCTGAATCTGGAGGTGTGCGTTTTCACACTTCTGTACCTCTTGCCTGATGGGAGAGGGCAGAAGAGGGAGTGGCCAGGGTGCGACTGGTCCTTGATTATGCTGCTGGCCTTGCCGAGGCAGCGTGAGGTGTAGATGGAGTCAAATGGAAGGGAGGTTGGTTTGTGTGTGACGGTCTGGGCTGCGTCCACAATTCGCTGCAATTTGTTGCAATTTCAACAAGAGCATAAATTAATCATTGTCATCCATTTATTAATTTTGTAATTTTCGCCAAAGTCAAAGCCTAGTGAATCTCACTGAAGGGGACGTGTCTGGGAAATGAAACAAAGATGAGTTTAGCCAAAGACTTTAGAATCAGTGAGTGGAGTTGCAGAAACATTCTTTGTTGTTGTTATTTTAGTTTAGTTTAGAGATACAGCACGGAGACAGGCCCTTCGGCCCACCGAGTCTGCACCGACCAGCGATCCCCGCACCCTAACACTATCCGACACACACGAGGGACAATTTTACATTTATACCAAATCCAACTAATCTACAAACCTGTACGTCTTTGGAGTGTGAGAATGGAGCGGCTGGGCCTGTACACTTTAGAAGTTTAGAAGGATGAGAGGGTATCTCATTGAAACATATAAGATTGTTAAGGGCTTGGACACGCTAGAGGCAGGAAACATGTTCCCGATGTTGGGGGAGTCCAGAACCAGGGGCCACAGTTTAAGAATAAGGGGTAAGCCATTTAGAACGGAGACGAGGAAACACTTTCTCTCACAGAGAGTGGTGAGTCTGTGGAATTCTCTGCCTCAGAGGTCAGTGGAGGCCGGTTCTCTGGATGCTTTCAAGAGAGAGCAACTCTACCGCTGCGCCACCGTGCTGCCCTGTTTAAATGAAATTGTCAGTTGAATCACAGCTCCTGAGACCAGATTCTGTGCCATCACTGATAGATTTACCAGAATCATGCCTGGATTATGGGATATTAGTTACAGGAAGAGGTTGGATTGTTTTCTCTGCAACGACAGACAAAACAATCAAAATCTCTCCTGTAGCTGAAACCATCTAATCCAGGCAGCGTTCTAGTAAACCTCCTCCGCACCCTCTCCAAAGCCCACACATCCTTCCTGTAATGGGGGCGACCAGAACTGCGCGCAATACTCCACATGCGGCTTGACCAAGATCCTACAAAGCTGCATCATATCTTACTGACTCCTATGATCAATGCCCTGACCAATGAAAACAAGCAAACCAGAGAGGCATTGAGTCAAACAGCGTGGAAACAGGCCCTTCAGCCCATCTTGCCCATGCCGACCAACTGATTGTGGATGATCAGCCATGATCACAGTGAATGGCGGTGCTGGCTCGAAGGGCCCAATCTGGCCTACTCCTGCACCTATTGTTTATTGTCTATTGTCGCGGCATGTCCCATACCGCATGCCGCCCCCCCGCCCCCCCGCCCGCAACCGCACATTGGAGGAACAGGCTCAACGGGTCTGCACTTGGTCTAGTAAGCTTTAAAAAACATTTGGCTAGGTACATGGATAGGACAGATTTAGATGGATAGGAGGCAAACACAGACTGCTGGGACTGTCCTACACACTAGGGAAAATTTGCAATTTTATCAAACCCAATTAACCTACAAATCCTATACAGAAAAGATAAATCAGCCATGATTAAATGGCAGGGTAGACTTGATGAGCCGAATGGCCTCATTCTGCTCCTATAACTGATGAACTATAAACTATCCTACACACACTAGAGACAATTTACTTTTTTTTTACCGAAGCCAATTAACCTACAAACCTGTACGTCTTTGGCGTGTGGGAGGAAACCTGAGCGCCCGGAGAAAACCCACACAGGTCACGGGGAGAACGTACAAACTCTGTACAGACAGCACCCGTAGTCAGGATGGAACCCGGGTCTCTGGCGCTGTGAGGCAGCAACTCTACCGCTGCGCCACCGTGACGACCCAAAGTTGTGGAGTTGGATTTTGGCTCAATTGTTCCCGTACCGACCTGGGTTCTGGATTCTTTGGACTTTGCTGGCTTTACCTTGCACTAAACGTTATTCCCTTTATCATGTACTTGTATGCTGTAAACGGCTCGATTGTAATCATGTCCTGTCTTGCCGCTGACTGGTTAGCACGCAACAAAAGCTTTTCACTGTACCTCGGTACACGTGACAATAAACTGAACTCAACCAAACTTCACTCACATGCCCGACAAAATTGGCATTCGCAATTTAATAGTAAGATTAAACGAGAACTTACCAGTTCGAACTTTGATCGTTATTTTATGAGGAGTACGTTGAGGGAATACGTGAAGAACCCCGCCTGGACGCATGCGTGTCATTCTTCAAAGCAGCGGTGTGAAATCACAGATAACTGTATATGACTGAACATAGTAAGATTAGAGAACAAGATACCAGTTGAGTATATGATCAAGGGTGGGAGCGGAGGGCACGTATTCCCTCAATGTACTCCTCATAAAATAACGATCAAACTTCGAACTGGTAAGTTCTCGTTTAATCTTACTATTTTACTTCGGAGTCACGTGAGTGACTACGTGAAGATTTCAAAGCTCTGTGATTTCATGCCGTGGAAACGAGTCCATGCATCACATCTGCCTTAATTGACTAAGGGAGGAATTGTGTTAACATGTTTAAACATGAATCCGACATTGAAATCCATGATAAATTTATTAACAACAAATCATAGCCCCAATTTCATGGGGTGAATCATATTACAGAACTTAAAATTGATTCTGCAAAAGTTCCAGGTTTAACCACTGGTTTATGGTAGAATTGTTGGAACGTTTTTTCCCTTGACCATCCTGCTGTCTCCAGGATTTGGTCCAACGGTACGTCCAACTCCATAGCTGCCAATGTAGCTGCAGCCCTGGTGGAATGAGATTTGAATATGTTAGTATCCACTCCAGCTGTTGTTAAAACCTGTTTCAGCCATCTGGAAATAGTTTGAACCAACACTTTTTTGTGGGGTTGCTTGTGGCTGATTAGTAGTGCTATCTCATAGCCTCTGATGTTTTTGGTGTTCTCCATATATAACAATGAATATCTTATTTGGGTTAGTGGCGGAGCTAACGGCAGTGGCTCGACTACAGTCGTCTGTCTTTTTTTATTTTTGTCTTGTTAAATGTATGTCTTGAGTTAGTTTTTATTTTTATTTTTATGTGTATATGTGGGGTTGGTGGGGGGGCTGTGGGGGAAACCGTTTAAATCTCTTCCCTGTGCGGGGACCCGACTATTCCCTGTCGGGTCTCGGATGTTGTTGGGCCTAACATCGTGGAGCCGGCGGCGACCTCCGGCCGGGACTAACCTGGGGGCTCCAGTTGCAGAGCCTGCGGAACTGACATTGCGGAGCTGGCCAACTTCGGAGCGGGAAGAGCTGTAGTGGCGCGCGGCTGCGACCCGACTTTTGGAGTTCGGAGGCACCGGCCGCAGACCCGGTGGATGGGAACATCGGGAGCTCGCAGGTCCCTGGTGGGAGACCGCTTTTCCGAGCTCCGCAACGGCGACTTCTCCCGCTGGAATCGCGGGTTTAAGGACATGGAGCCGGGGCCTAACATCGCCCGGCGTGGCTTAAACGGCCTCAGGACTTACCATCGCCCGCCGGGGGCTTTAACATCGGAGCCCCAGTTCGCCTCGACACTGCAGTGGGACTGCTGGACCGCGGGAGAAGGAACAAAGGGAAGAGATAAAGACTTTGCCTTCCATCACAGTGAGGAGATGTTGGAGACTCACTGTGATGGATGTTTATGTAAACTGTGTTAAGTGTGGGTCTTGGATTGTTTTGTAATGTAAAAAACTGTAGAAATGATATTTCGTTCAAACCTAGGTTTGAATGACAATAAATTGCATTCTATTCTATTCTATTCTATTCTATTATACAGAGACGATCATCTATAGGGTAAGCCCTAAATTCTATTTTGAGGCCTGATGGTCCCGGTCTGTTCTATTTGACTAATTCGTGAACATGAAAAGTTATATTTCTTGTTGAAGAAGTCATATTGTCCAGCCTTAACTTATGTAAAGACTGTACCCTTTGTGCTGTGACCAAAGCCATCAGCATGACTGTTTTATGCGTCAGTTTTTGCAGGGACAGAGCTGTTGCTGGAGACAGTTCCTTAGCAACATTAGGACAATACTCACATCCCATATTTGAGAGTACCTGGTTCTTGGGGGATAGATATTAAAAATTCCCCTCATAAGTTTGGTTACCAGGGGGTGAGTCCCAACAGAATGACGCTCTGATCCTTGCCATAGATATGCTGAAAGGGCACTTCTGGAGCAGTTAATGGCACTGTAACTGAGCCCCTCATCATAATGGAGGCCTGCCAGGAATTCCAGAACAGACGTTTTGTTCGTCGTACAGTAGTGATGTTGTTCCTAGTACAATATTTCCCACTTCCTGATGTGGACCCGATATAGTTTCTTCGTGGACTGCCTGTGAGCCGCTGTATATGTTCATTGTTCGGTTCGTTAGTCCCAGGTCCGGAAATGGTTACTTAAGATTCTGCTGACGAACACATTTGTCCTATTATGGTAGGGATGATTTTCCCCCCCGTTACGGGATGAACCAACTATCTGGTTATTTCGGAACGGAGAGCCATGTTTAGTTGTATTTTGCGTAATACCCGACTGATGAGGCAGAAAGGAGGGAATGCATAGAAAGAACAATTCCCCCCCCACAATGCAGCGAGAAGGCATCCATCGCTGATGCCCCAGTCTGATTCCCAAGAAACACAGATAGGCAACTGGTGATTAAGCCGAGATGCAATAGATCAATCTCTGGTGTTTCATATCATGCTACAATATCAGCAAACACTTTGCGGTCCAACATCCATTCGATGCTTGTCATGAATTTGCGTGACCTGGTGTCTGCCACTAAATTTGAGGTTACCTGGTAGGTAACTAGCTGATATTCAAATGTTTTTCTAAATACACCATTGCCAAATTGTGTTAGCCGGATTATCACATGATACCGATTTGATTCCACCCATGTAGTTAGTATATGTCACCATGGTGGTGTTATCAATCTGTAGTCTAATATGCAGGTGATGCATTTCTGAACAGTATGATTTTAGTCCATAGAACGCACCCAACATTTCCAAGTAGTTTATGACATGTATCTGAAGCAATGATGCTTCTTGTGCATCCCATCTATATCCACAACTAGAGATGGGGTTAGTAACACGCCAACCATGAACACTGGCATCAGTTTGTAGCACCACTGAATGGTTGCTGACAATGATAGGGTTTGAACAATGCCCAATATTTCCCCTATCATTGTAATTCCGTGATTGCTTAGATTGGTAGCCTCATTGGTCTCTACACATGACCAGTATTGGTTTTAAGTGCTTATGCCTTTGTCCTTGTAATTATTGGTAATACAAAGGTCAAATAGTGTGGTTGGAAAGGCCACAGTATTGCCAATTACCCTTGCTACCAGTCGAATAGGTGGTTTACTGATGCCAATGAGGTTGTTGGCCTCAGTTAAGTCTGTACCTTCCTTTGATAAGTTACCCACATGTAGACTAAGTCAAAGGTGAACCCCAAGTAGTCCTTAGTGGTGGAAGGTGTTAGCTTAGAATGAATAACGTCTATAATCCTTCCGCATAGGCACCGTATAGTAAGCATCTTTTAATGGATGCAATTCATAAAGTAGCCTATGGAATCAATTGTTTGGCAGTAACAAAGGTTTCCAATTTCGAATGAATTTACTGCACAATGTATTCAGGTTTGTCAGACCTGAATGATTGGTAACCACATCTTTTTGTTTTTCGTAAAGATATTGACACGAATTCCAAAGAGTCGTGTTGGGATTTCCCCATGATTCCCTAGCATCTAGCCTCTCCAGTTCAGCATGCGCTTCCAGTTTTTCTTATCGTGAAGGCACGAACGTTCAGTTCGGTACATGCTGAACCGGGAAATTTTGTGCACAAATTCAATTGTATATCCCTGAACACTAGGTAGAAAATAAGTGTTAGTAGTTATTGCACTCCATGCCTCCCAAGAAAATGTAATTGAACAATAAAAATGTGGACATCAAATATGTTTGAAACATTACATCTGGAAGAGATGAGATTCCTCTTAGCAGGTAAAGCAGACCAATTTCAAAAGACGTGGTCTACGTTTATGGACCTATTACAAGCATGAGGTGCAATAGTAATTTTAAAAATAAATAAATAAATAAATGGTATCAGGACCTGGCAATGGGAGGTAAAACAACAAAAACAGACTTGGTTGGTAGTCTTTCTGCGGAGTTCAATGTTATAATAGAGCGATTGTCCTTACTTTCTTTTTCTTTCTTTTCTAGGGTCTACTTTCTTACTTCACTTCCTTCTCTAACTTCTTTTCTAAGGGGCTTTCTTTTCCCAACACTCTCCTGCACTTCACGACTCTTGCGCACTTTCTTTACTTTCCTTACTTCTATCTTTTTCTTAAAGCTCAAAAAAATGAAGCGGTACAAAAAATGTATTAAGATATATGTGTTGTGTATTATTGTAATTTACCGTACTTCTAATAAAAATAAATTTTTTTTAAAATAAATAAATAAATAAATTAAAAAAAATTAAGAAATAGAAGAAAAAAAAATGTAATCTACACACCCATTTGTGTTATTTACACCTCCTGTTTTTTAGAAGAGACCAGACCCCCCTACCTCCATGGTGACCAGTGGAAAGTTTGTTTTCTTCCTTGCAGTCGCCGTAGAGGTTGTGTCGTCGGTTTTTGGATTTGGGATTTGGGGTTGCACGTCTTCCAGGAAGGCCGGTCTGGGCCAGGCCTAAAATACCTCTATCCTGTAGCCCGGCCTTTGAGCTTTCACTAGCTTCTGTGTGTCTTCCTGCTGGTGGGTGCGTGGAGGTGCTGTTGTCGTGTGTAGGAGATTCTGCCTGTTGCCGCCTTTATGAGCCCCAGGGTATTGGCCTCCTTATTGAACTCATTTACCTGTTTTGACAGGTTGCCCCCAAGTAGTAATATTGGTGGTTTAATCCCTCCAGGTCTGCACAGCTCTGCAAACTTAGGGTTTAAAGCTGGGCGGATGGCGTTCTCCTAGACTATTAATCTCATACTCCGTATTGCAGAATAATGCCACAGCGTCTTAGCTAAACATCCTGCCTTCTGACTCCCGTTCCAGCCTTCCTGCACCCCCTGCACACTTGTAGTTTTGTTCGTCAAAACCCCTCTTCAGGGTCAGCCCAGAATTGACCCCCCAGTACTCCCCTCTGATGAGGGAGATGCACTGTGCAGCCCTACGTAAGGTGCTGCTGTGGGTATTTTTATATCCCCACTGTGACTAGACTCCATCTCCCGGAGTCTGTCATGTTGGAGCTTTTGCTCCATAAGCCGCTCCAACCGGCTCCAGCGCTCACGGTCGCTGGCCGCCCAAAGTCGGACTCATCAGTCAACGACTCTTTTGGTTTTCTTCTTGCCTTCCCGCCCAGACGCAGTGTTTAATCTGGCCGGTGCGGGGGCGAAGTCGGGCACAGCTGTTCCCTTACGGGTGATTCCTGTGCCGCCGGCCGCTGCTGGCGTCCACAACTCCGCGGTCTTCCCCCGCCAGCTTTGTCACAGCTCTGGTCGACTTCTTTGCCTTGTGCATGTTTCCCCCCCACCTGTAGAACAGTATGGGAACAATAAAGACCGCAGTATCACTTACCTGCAGGTCCAGGCTTAAAACTTGCCGTTATGGGGAAACGTCCTTCCACCCCTCCTCCTGCCGTTTTGACTTGTCAAAGCCAACGGCTCCGTTCTGAATAGTCGGCACAGCTGATCCCACTTACGGGGCTTGTGCCTTCAGCTGCTGCTGGCTCCCGCAACTTCGCGGTCTTCCCCAGCCAGCTTCACTCGCAGCACTTGTGGACACTATTTTGTCCAGCTTCCCCCCCCTGTGTAAAAACAGCGCGGGGACAAACACTACCGCAGAGTAAATCACTCACCTGCAGGTCGCGGTTTCAAACTTACCGCTGCGGGGGAACGCTCCACCCCGCCTGTCGTTTCGCAAGCGTGAAAGCGATATGACACGCATGCGTCCTGGCGGGGTTCTTCACGTAGTCACTCACGTGACTCCGAAGTAAAATTAAGTTTATACCTTGGATTCATTTTCCACAGATATATCACTACAATGGCGCTCTCTGTATTAAAACCTTTTATAGATCTCAGCGAATATTGTAGTCACCTAATTACACCAAAGACGACAAGGCTGTGAATTTATGATGTTCCAATACTGCGGAGTGCTGGGAACCTCATTGAAACTTACCGAATAGTGAAAGGCCTGGATGGAGTGGATGTGGAGAGGATGTTTCCACTAGTGGGAGAGTCTAAGACTAGGGGACACAGCCTCAGAATTAAAGGACGTTCATTTGGCAAGGAGATGAGGAGGAATTTCTTTCGTCAGAGGGTGGTGAATCAGTGGAATTCTTCACCACAGACGGCGGTGGAGGCCAAGTCAATGGATATTTTGAAGGCAGGGATAGATAGATTCTTGTTTGAGAAAGAACTGTAGATGCTGGAAAATTCGAAGGTAGACAAAAAATGCTAGAGAAACTCAGCGGGTGAGGCAGCATCACCGGCTGAGTTTCTCTAGCATTTTTTGTCCACCTTGGATAGATTCTTGATTAGTGCGGGTGTCAGGGGTTATGGGGAGAAGGCAGGAGAATGGGGTTAGGAGGGAGAGATAGGTCAGCCATAATTGAATGGCGCAGTAGACTTGATGGGCCGAATGGCCTAATTCTACTCCTATCACTTATGATCTTATGAGTCTGCACCGACCAGCGATCCCCGCACACTAACGCCATCCGACACACACTGGGGACTATTTTACATTTTCATACCAAGCTAATTAACCTGTAAATCTGTACGTCTTTGGAGCATGGGAGGAAACCGAAGATAAACTAGATGCATCCTTACCACATCCTGCTAACGAAACTCAAAGCAATACATTCTGATTACGCCCACTGTGAAGAGGCAAAGGGAAATGAAGGGAATCCCTCTCAATAAACAGCCTGCATTTTTCTCCACGCCTCAGTCATCTCTCAGGCGTTTAAATCAGCATCGCTTCACAGAGGATTTCATCAACTTCAACTTTGATAAACCTGACAGATAGTTGATTGGACACTGACTGCAAGTTATAGCAAAGATTATTCAACCACAATTAGTCTGTAGCGGTTTTTTTGACAAGAAGCAACTGATGTTTTCAAACACTTATTTATATGCACTGGTTTACAGTATTTTTATATTAAGGAAGACATTGCACAAGGCTCTTGCGATTCACCTACTGGTTTAGAGGCACACAGTCATATAGAGTGGGATGAAGGGCTTGTTTCCATGCTAAACACATAAGATTGTTAAGGGCTTGGACATGCCAGAGGCAGGAAACATGTTCCCGATGTTGGGGGAGTCCAGAACCAGGGGCCACAGTTTAGGAATAAGGGGTAAGCCATTTAGAACGGAGACAAGGAAACACATTTTCACACAGAGTGTGGTGAGTCTGTGGAATTCTCTGCCTCAGAGGGCGGTGGAGGCAGATTCTCTGGATGCTTTCAAGAGAGAGCTAGATAGGGCTCTTAAAGATAGCGGAGTCAGGGGATATGGGGAGAAGGCAGGAACGGGGTACTGATTGGGGATGATCAGCCATGATCACATCGAATGACGGTGCTGGCTCGAAGGGCCGAATGACCTACTCCTGCACCTAGTGTCCATTGTCTATTGTCTATTGCTTTATCTCGAAACTAAAGGGCAGAAAGAGGCCATTTGGCCCATTGAGACTGTACTGGATCCCATCAGTCTCTTTCATCTGCTCTTACCTACAGTCAGATAGCCATGATACAGCGTGGAAACAGGCCCTTCGGCCCAACTTGCCCATACCTCTTATAGAGGTGTACAAAATCATGAGAGGAATGGATCGGGTAGATGCACAGAATCTCTTGCCCAGAGTAGGGGAATCGAGGACCAGAGGACACAGGTTCAATGTGAAGGGAAAAAGATTGAACAGGAATCCGAGGGGTAACTTTTTTACACAAAGGGTGGTGGGTGTATGGAACGAGCTGCCAGAGGAGGTAGTTGAGGCTGGGACTGTCACACATTTAAGAAACAGTTAGACAGGTACATGGATAGGACGGGTTTGGAGGGATATGGACCAAGCGCAGTCAAGAGGGCAGTGGAGGCCAAATCACTGGATGGATTTAAGAGAGAGTTAGATAGAGCTCTAGGGGCTAGTGGAATCAAGGGATATGAGCAGACGGCAGACACCGGTTATTGATTGGGGACGATCAGCCATGATCACAATGAATGGTGGTGCTGGCTCGAATGGCCTCCTCCTGCACCTATTTTCTATGTTTCTATCTATGTTTCTAAGTGGGACCAGTGTAGCTGGGACATTGTTGGCCGTGTGGGCAAGCTGGACCGAAGGACCTGTTTCCACACTGTATCACTATATGACTATGCCCCATCTACACTAGTCCCACCTGCCTGCGTTTAGCCCATATCCCTCTAAACCTGTCCTCTCCATGCTCCTGTCTAAACGTTTCTTAAACATTGAGATAGTCCCTGCCTCAACTACCTCCTCCGGCGAATTTGTGTGAAAAAGTTACCTCTCAGGTTCCTATTAAATCTTATCCCCCCCTCACCTTAAACCCATGTCCTCTGGTCCTCGATTCCCCTACTCTGGGCAAGAGACTCTGTGCGTCTACTTGATATATCCCTCTCATTGTTTTGTACACATCGTAACGCCTCAGGCGGGTGGAGTTTGCTACGGTTGGTGAGACCACATTGATTAGCACAGATTTGTTTTGTTATTTAGGGATCTGTCGAGGTTTTTCACGTATTCAGCATTGAAAAAAAAACATTTGGACAGGAAACATGGATAGGAAAGGTTTAGAGGGATATGGGCCGACTTCTTATTTGGGCGGCACGTTGGCGCAGCGGTAGAGTTGCTGCCTCACGGCGCCACAGACCTGAGTTTGATCCTGACTACGGGTACTGTCTGTACAGAGTTTGTACCTTCTCCCCGTGACCACGTGGGTTTTCTCCGGGTGCTCCGGCTTCCTCCCACACTCCAAAGACGTGCAGGTTTGTAGGTTAATTAGCTTGGATAAAATTGTAAATTGTCCCTAGTGAGGATAGTGTCAGTGTGCGGGGATCGCTGATCAGCATAGACTCAGTGGGCCGAATGGCCTGTTTCCGTGCTATATCACTAAACTAAACTAAACAGTGTGATCGGGCATGGACTCGGTGGGCCGAAGGGCCTGGTTTAATGCTGTATCTCCAAAAAGGGAATCCTTTGATGGTTTCAACATGATCGATGTTTGGTGTCAGAATTAAAGGGCACTCTTTTAGAAAGGAGGTGAGGAGGAACTTCTTTAGTCAGAGGGGAGTTAACGACCTGTTCCACTAGGTGATTTTTTCGGCGACTGCTAACGGCAGGTACTCGGGAAACGCGGTAAGCTCGTGAAGACTCGTGAAGATTTTTCAACATGTTTAAAGATGTCCACGAGAGCCCCGAGTACCGACGAGTGGCCATTACCATAAATCTCCGAGTTCGAATCAGGGCAAACTCGGGAGAGCTCTTGGAATGAACTCGTACCGTGGGACAGGGCTTTTAGGAGGCAGAGATCAGCCAGACTTGATGGGCCGAATGGCCTAATTCTACTCCTATAACTTGTGGATAAACATTGGTAATGTGACCCAGGGTGTTGCAAGTGCAGTTAATGGAATGTCAAAGGGAAGATTTTCTGTTTCGTGAACTGAACTTCACCCTGGCACTGCTCAGGGCAGGCATCAAAGTGTGAGATCAGGAATGCTCTGAGGAGTAAATGAACAAGGATAATCCACACTTAGAAACTCTTCCCAGCCATTTAATAATACAACAGCTCTTTCAGCGTGGGTTCAATATCCTGCTGACAAAGTTCATGATCCCTTTCTGCGCTTAAAATATGAATTATAATCAAACGAGAACAGTTCCATGTTCTGCCATGCAGTCACAGAGACCCTGGAACGTGCTGCCGGGGTGGTGGTGGAGGCAGATATGATAGAGGCGTTTAAGAGGCTTTTAGACAGGCACATGGATATGCAGGGAATGGAGGGGTATGGATGGCTGGATATGCACGTCTTTGGAGTGACAATAGACAATAGGTGCAGGAGTAGGCCATTCAGCCCTTCGGGCCAGCACCGCCATTCAATGTGATCATGGCTGATCATCCCCAATCAGTACCCAGTTCCTGCCTTCTCCCCATAGCCCCTGACTCCGCTATATTTAAGAGCCCTCTCTAGCTCTCACTTGAAAGTATCCAGAGAACCTGCCTCCACCACCCTCTGAGGCAGAGAATTCCACAGACTCACAACTCTCTGTGTGAAAAAGTGTTTCCTCGTCTCCGTTCTAAATAGCTTACCCCTTATTCTTAAACTGTGGCCCCTGGTTCTGGACTCCCCCAACATCGGGAACATGTTTCCTGCCTCTAGCGTGTCCAAACCCTTAATAATCTTATATGTTTCAATATGATACCCTCTCATCCTTCTAAACTCCAGAGGGTACAAGCCCAGCTGCTCCATTCTCTCAGCATATGACAGTCCCGCCATCCCGGGAATTAACCTTGTAAACCTACGCTGCACTCCCTCAATAGCAAGAATGTCCGTCCTCAAATTAGGGGACCAAAACTGCACACAATACTCCCAGTGTGGGAGGAAACTGGAGCACCCGGGGAAAACCCAAGCAGGTCATGGGGAGAACGTACAAACTCCCTACAGACCGCACCCGTAGTCAGAATGGAACCCGCGGTGTCTGGCGCTGTGAGGCAGCAACTTCATATGCTCATAATTGATAGGAGCAGAATTAGGTCATTCGGCCCATCAAGTCTACTCCGCCATTCAATCAATAGACAATAGACAATAGGTGCAGGAGTAGGCCATTTGGCCCTTCAAGCCAGCACCACCATTCAATGTGATCATGGCTGATCATCCCCAATCAGTACCCCGTTCCTGCCTTCTCCCCATATCATATAACCATATAACAATTACAGCACAGAAACAGGCCATCTCGACCCTTCTAGTCCGTGCCGAACACGTATTCTCCCCTAGTCCCATATACCTGCGCTCAGACCATAACCCTCCATTCCTTTCCCGTCCATATAACTATCCAATTTATTTTTAAATGATAAAAACGAACCTGCCTCCACCACCTTCACTGGAAGCTCATTCCACACAGCCACCACTCTCTATCCCCTATCCCCTGACTCCGCTATTTTTAACAGCTCTATCTAACTCTCTCTTGAAAGTATCCAGAGAACCTGCCTCCACCGCCCTCTGAGGCAGAGAATTCCACAGACTCACGACTCTCTGTGAGAAAAAGTGCTTCCTCGTGGCTGATCTATCTCTCCCTCCCATTCTCCTGCTTTCTCCCCATAACCCCTGACACCAGTAGCAATCAAGAATCTATCAAGAGTCTGAAGTAGGGTTTCGGCCCGAAACGTCGCCTATTTCCTTCGCTCCACAGATGCTGCTGCACCCGCTGATTTTCTCCAGCAATTTTGTGTACCTAAGAATCTATCTATCTGTGCCTTAAGCGTATCCACTAACTTGGCCTCCACAGCCTTCTGAATCTGTTTCAGTCTTTTCAGAGAGTATTACAGTTCCATAGTCTAGAGTGTTTTATTGTCATGTGTCCCTGATAGAACAGTGACATTTTTACTTGCTGCAGCACAACAGAATATGTGAACATAGTACACTGTAAACAATATAATAAATGAGAAAAAAAGTTCAGTGTGTGTTTATATACACTTACCCACATATACGCATATAGATTCAAGGCTCACATTTATTTGCCACATGCACCAGTTAAGATACAGTGAAATGAGTTACCATGCAGCCCAGACAATTAAAAAGAACAGAATACGTGGTCGGGGGCCTTGACCCTCCGTGGTCGCCACTGCGGATGGCCCGATGTACAGGCCCTCTCGTCGGGATGATCAAAGCTCCGACGTAGGGATGGATCGAACACACTGTATATATATTTATACAGATCACATCTAGTATATATATGTGTGTATAGGTATGTGTATATATATATATATATATATATATGGGCTACATATGGCAGGCAAGAGAGAAGACTCCACACCTTCCACCTGAGAAGCATCCGCCGTATCCTGGGCATATCCTGGCAAGACAGAGTGTCCAACGCCGAGATCCTGCCTTGTGCTGGCCATCCCAGTATGTACTCAGGCAGCGCAGACTGTGGTGGCTGGGCCATATCCACCGCATGGAGGATGGCCGTATTCCAAAAGACATCAATAGACTATAGGAGCAGGAGTAGGCCATTCGGCCCTTCGAGCCATTCAATGTGATCATGGCTGATCATCCCCAATCAGTACCCCGTTCCTGCCTTCTCCCCATATCCCTTGACTCCGCTATCTTTAAGAGCCCTATCCAGCTCTCTCTTGAAAGCATCCAGAGAACCGAATTCCACAGACGACTCACATCCTCTGTGGAGAGCTGACATCTGGGAGGAGAACCATCGGCCGACCCCCAGCTACGTTACGAGGATGTCCGCAAGAGAGATATGAAGGCGCTCGACGTCGATGTGGAGGCCCGGGAGAACCTTGCAGCTGACCGCACAAAGTGGAGGGGTACCCTGAACCAACATCTCAAAACAGGGGAAGAGAAACGCAGCGGCAGACAAGGGGGCTGGCAGAAAGGAACGCAGCAACTGCAACACAACAGAGACCACACACACAAATGTGACCTCTGCCACAGAGACTGTCACTCCCGCAAGGGTCTCTACAGCCACAAGCGATGCTGCTCTAGCCGAGGTTTGGAGCAAGCAGCGAACAACTAGGATGCATCACCCATGGTCAGCCATATATATATATATATACACACGCATATGTACACATAATAAACAACAACAAAGTTTTAAGCTGCTGTAAAGGTCCTGCATAAAGCATCTTCAGCAGAAAGGGCAGAGGAAAGATTTGATCCCTACATGAATCAGTCTGTGGAGCCAGCCAGCCCTGCCCAGTGTAAATGGATGCAAGCTCTCCAGCACAAACAATGAAACTCAGTGTTTCAAACTTGCAGCAGATGGGTTTAATTGTGGGGATGTGTGAGGCACTTTGTTTTTGTTCCTGAAGGAACAGAAACGAGTACTGAGGATATATTACAGGAAAGAAACTGTTGTGGAGCAGAAAGATTAGGGGCTTAACTATGTAAGTGACGGAAATCTGCAAGGGCTTAGCCAGCCCAGATCATCAAACAAACCGACCTCCCTCCCCTTATGTGCGGGAAGGAACTGCAGATGTTGGTTTACACTGAAGATAGAAACAAAAAGCTGGAGTAACTCAGCGGGTTTTTTTAGTTCTATTTTAGTTTTAGGTCAGGCAACATCTCTGGAGAAAAAGAATAGGTGATGTTTCAGGTCGAGACCCTTCTTCAGAATCTACTCCCTGACCAGGGCACCCTGCCATTGACTCCATCTACACCTCACGCTGCCTCGGCAAGGCCAGCAGCATCATCAAGGACCAGTCTCACCCTGGGCAATCCCTCTTCTCCCCTCTCCCATCAAGCAAAAGGTACAGAAATGTGAAAACGCACACCTCCAGATTCAGTGCTTTAAGAAAGAACTGCAGATGCTGGAAAAATCGAAGGTAGACAAAAATGCTGGAGAAACTCAGCGGGTGAGGCAGCATCTATGGAGCGAAGGAATAGGAGTCGTTTCGGGTCGAGACGCTTCTTCAGACTCAGGGACAGATTCAGGTACAGTTTCTTCCCGGCTGTTATCAGGCAACTGAACCATCCTACCACAACCAGAGAGCAGTGCTGAACTACTATCTACCTCATTGGTGACCCTCGGACTATCCTTAATTGGACTTTGCTGGCTTTACCTTGCACTAAACATCATTCCCTTATCATGTATCTGTACACTGTGGACGGCTCGATTGTAATCATGTACTGCCTTTCTGCTGACTGGTTAGCACGCAACAAAAGCTTTTCACTGTACCTCGATACACGTGAGAATAAACTAAACTGAAGTGTGTCCCACCTCATTTTATAGCTAGTATCCTTGAATCCAGGCAGCACTCTGGTAGACCTCTCCTAGTTTAAGGGCCTGTCCCACTGTAGGAGGTGATTCAAGAGTTCTCCCGAGTTTCCCCTGATTCGAACTCGGAGAATTACAGTAATAACCGTTCGTAGGTTCACGGGGCTCTCGTGGACATTTTTCACAGTGCTGAAAAAACTTCACGAGTTACCGCATTTCCTGAGTGCATGCCGTTAGCGTTACGAGCCGCTACGAGACATCCCCGAGCTCCGACGTAGCCGCTACGTACATTCTACGTATTTACCACGAGTTTGATTTTTTTTAAACTCGGGAGAGATCTTGAATTACCTCGTACAGTGGGACAGGCCCTTTAGTTCTGCAGGTACTTTAGCCATTAATCGAATGTAGACAAAAATGCTGGAGAAACTCAGCGGGTGAGGCGGCATCTATGGAGCGAAGGAATAGGCGACGTTTTGGGTCGAGACCCTTCTTCAGACTGATGTGGGGGGGATGAGAAAAAGAAAGGAAGAGGCGGAGACAGTGGGCTGTGGGAGAGCTGGGAAGGGGAGGGGAAGGAGGGAGAAAGCAAGGACTACCTGAAATTGGAGAAGTCAATGTTCATACCGCTGGGGTGTAAACTACCCAAGCAAAATATGAGGTGCTGCTCCTCCAATTTACAGTGGGACTCACTCTGGCCATGGAGGAGGCCCAGGACAGAAAGGTCAGATTCGGAATGGGAGGGGGAGTTGAAGTGCTGAGCCACCGGGAGATCAGGTTGGTTATTGCGAACCGAGCGGAGGAGTTGGGCGAAGCAATCGGCAAGCCTGCGCTTGGTCTCACCGATGTAGAGCACCTAGAGCAGCGGATGCAATAGATACGTTAGCCATTAATCCCATCCGTTTCAAGTGTGCTAATAGAACTGTTGTAGGGTGCTTTGTAACACTCTTTATGAAAGTCTACATTAATGAGGGACTGTGTGAGATGCAAATGGTTTAATTTCATGGACAATTCCAAGGTTAATTTTTCATGAATATAAAATCTATGAGTATTGACTTTATTTTTCAAGAAAGAAGAAATGTACTTTCTTCATAACTTGTCTAATAAAGTCTATATGAACTTATAGCACCTCTAATAGAGATTAATCATGGTCTTGCTCAATAAATCATAAGTCTATACGCAGTCTATATCAGTCCTTTTAGATTTAGGTCAATTGTGATAAATTAATTGAAAAACTACTGGTTTAAAACTAATCTTCCATGGTACTAAATTGAAAGTGACTAGAATGTCTTAATTTTATCCAGTTTTTAGTTTAGTGTTAGAGTAGTTTACAGATACAGGGCGTAAACAGGCTCTTCGGCCTACCGAGTCCCCACCGACCAGCGATCCCCACACATGTACATTATCCAACACACACACTAGGGACAGTTTTTACATTAATACTAAGCCAATGAACCAACAAATCTGTGCGCCTTTTGGAGTAAGGGAGGAACCAAAATTCTCAGAGAAAATCCACGCAGGTCACGGGGAGAACGTGCAAACTCCGCGCAGACAGCACCCGTGGTCAGGATGGAACCCGGTCTCTGTAAGGCAGCAACTCTACCGCTGCGCCACCGTGCTGACCTTATACGTTATTGTGGTTCAAATTCAAACTGGTTTCTCAATCTTGACTCAACGTACCCATTCACCAAAGACAAACGCAAAGTGCTGGAGTAACTGAGCGGGTCAGGCAGCACCTATGAGGAAAAAGGAGGGGTGACATTTCGGTGTTTGGGTCTGAAGAAGGTTCCCGACCTGAAATGTCACCTACCTTTTTCTCCAGAGATGCTGCCTGACCCGTTGAGTTACTCAAAACACATTGTGTCTATATTTGGTATAAACCAGCACCCTTGTTTCTACCCATTCACCAGATTGTATCTACTGGCTTCACCTATCCTCCGTAGATACTGGAGTAACAAAATGCTGGAGTAACTGAGGGAGACAGGCAGCATCTGTAGAGAGAAGGAATGGGTGAGGTTTCAAGTCGAGACCTTTCTTCACCTCTCCTCCCATGGACTAGTCATGAAATGCCACTTAAAAAAAGCCACATTGATACATTGGTAGCCACGTAGAGAACTGACCCATTCTATCACCAACTAGAGAGCTACCATCTACCTGTGCGTTTTGTATTGAACATCATACTGTGTTTTGTATTGAATTCTGTCTTTACTTTGTGTACTAGTCATGTCTCTACTATTTATTTCATTCCCCTTACATGTTTTTCCTCTACATGCTCAATTTTTGTAAGGTGTCCTTGAGACTCTTGAAAGGCGCCCATAAATAAAATTTATTATTATTATTATTACCTCATTGGTGACCCTTGGACTATCTTTACATAGAAACATGGAAAATAGGTGCAGGAGTAGGCCATTCGGCCCTTCGAGCCTGCACCGCCATTCAATATGATCATGTCTGATCATCCAACTCAGTATCCTGTACCTGCCTTCTCTCCATACCCCCTGATCCCTTTAGCCACAAGGGCCACATCTAACTCCCTCTTAAATATAGCCAATGAACTGGCCTCAACTACCTTCTGTGGGAGAGAGTTAATGGGACTTTACCTTGCACTAAAGCCCCTGTCCCACTGTACGAGGTAATTCACGAGTTCTCCCGAGTTCTCCCCTGATTCGAGCTCGGAGAATGACCGTAGCGGGTCCGTAGGAGTTCGTGGATGTCCCGTAGCGGCTCGTACGAGTAAAAACTATTTAAAAAATTCATCACGAGTATTTTTTTACTCGTGAACATTTTTCACAGTGTTGAAAAAACGTCACGAGTTTACTCGTACGAGCCGCTACGGGACATCCACAAACTCCTACGGACCCGCTACAGTCATTCTCCGAGCGAATCAGGGGAGAACTCGGGAGAACTCGTGAATTACCTCGTACAGTGGGCAGGCCCTTAAAAGTTATTCCCTTTATCCTGTATCCGTTCACAGTGGACGGCCCGATTGTGATCATATATGGTGTTTACCACTGACTGGGTAGCACGCAACAAAACAGCTTTTCACTGTACCTCGGTACACGTGACATTAAACTACATGAAACTAAACCACATTTCAAAGCCATTTAGACAGGTGCATAGATAGGACAGGTTTAGAGGGATAGACAATAGATGCAGGAGTAGGCCATTCGGCCCTTCAAGCCAGCACCGCCATGATTGGCTGATCATCCCCAATCAGTACCCCGTTCCTGCCTTCTCCCCATATCCCCTGACTCCGCTATCTTTAAGAGCCCTATCTAGCTCTCTCTTGAAAGTATCCAGAGAACTGGCCTCCGCCGCCCTCTGAGGCAGAGGATTCCACAGACTCACAATACTCTGCGTGAAAAAGTGTTTCCTCATCTCCGTTCTAAATGGCTTACCCCTTATTCTTAAACTGTGACCCCTGGTTCTGGACTCCCCCAACATCGGGAACATGATTCCTGCCTCTAGCGTGTCCAAACCCTTAATGATCTTACATGTTTCAATATGATCCCGGATATGAACCAAATGCAGGCAGGTGGGCAAGTTGTGATGAAAGGCCTGTTTCAACGATGTATCAATCTGTGACTATCTCTTGCTCTACTGAACATTAATGGGCCAGATGGAGTTTTGCAACTGTCCAATGGATCTATGGTTATCATTACTTGTGCAAGCTGTTGTTTCACTTGAATTCCTCAGCTGCCTCCGTAGGATTTGGAATCATATCTCTGGATCAGTAGATAGTCACCAAAATGCTGGAGTAACTCAGTGGGTCAGGCAGTATCTCTGGAGAAAAGGATTAGGTGACGTTTCAGGTCGAGACCCTTCTTCAGAGGCCGAGAATCGGGGGAAAGTGGAAACGAGAGATATAGAACAAATGAATTAAAGATATGCGAAAAAGTAACGATGAGACAGGAAACGGGCCATTGTTAGCTGAGGTCTAGCTGAGAGCTTTGGAGCAGCTCTACGGTGGCGCAGCGGTAGAGTTGCTGCCTTACAGCGCCAGAGGCCCAGGTTCAATCCTGACTGCGGGTGCTGTGTGGGTGGAGTTTACATGTTCTCCCCGTGACCTGCGTGGGTTTTCTGGTATTCTTCCACACTCCAAAGACGTACAGGTGTGTAGGTGAATTGGCTCGGTATAAATGTAAACAAAATAGTCCCCAGTGTGTGTAGGATGGTGTTCATAGCCATGATCAGCCATATTGTGTGCAGTTTTGGTCCCCTAATTTGAGGAAAGACATTCTTGCTATTGAGGGAGTGCAGCGTAGGTTTATAAGGTTAATTCCTGGGATGGCGGGACTGTCATGTACTGAGAGAATGAAGCAGCTGGGCTTGTACACTCTGGAGTTTAGATGAATGAGAGGGGATCTCATTGAAACATATAAGATTGTTAAGGGTTTGGACACGCTAGAGGCAGGAAACATGCTCCCGATGTTGGGGGAGTTCAGAACCAGGAGACACAGTTTAAGAATAAGGAGTAAGCAATTTAGAACGGAGACGAGGAAACACTTTTTCACAAAGAAAGTGGTGAGTCTGTGGAATTCTCTGCCTCAGAGGGCAGTGGAGGCAGGTTCTCTGGATACTTTCAAGAGAGAGCTAGATGGGGCTCTTAAAGATAGCGGAGTCAGGGGATATGGGGAGAAGGCAGGGGATATGGGGAGAAGGCAGGAAGGGGGTACTGATTGGGGATGATCAGCCATGATCACATTGAATGGCGGTGCTGTCTCGAAGGGCCGAATGGCCTACTCCTGCACCTATTGTCTATTGTCTGTTGTGTTAGTGTGCGGGGATCGCTGGTCGGCGCGGACTCGGTGTGCTTTGGGCTGGGTGAAAACGAGTTACAGGTAATGAGATCCAACAAGACAGCTTTGAAGCTCGCACAACAACTTGGGTGGGGGAAGGACGGAGAGCGAGGGGGTGCAAGGGTTACTTGAAGTTAGAGAAATCAATATTCATGCCACTTGGTTGTATGCTGCCCAAGAGAAATAAATCTGGATGAGTGATCAGATCAGGGCTCTGGGTTCATGATGTAATCACTATGTCAGCAGACTTCCACTCCCACGCTTTTTGACTTCCTCACTGTTGGTTCACTTCATACTCTCGGTCATAAGTTCTAAAATGGTAGGAGCGGAATTAGGCCATTCGGCCCATCAAGTCTACTTTGCCATTCAATCATGGCTGATCTATCTCTCCCTCCTAACCCCATTCTCCTGTCTTCTCCCCATAACCCCCTGACACCCATACTAATCAAGAATCTGCCAATCACAGACTTAAAAAATATCCATTGATGGCCTCCACAGCTGTCAGGGGCAACAAATTCCATAGATTCACCACCCTTTAACTAAATGTTTAAGAAGGGACTGCAGATGCTGGAAAAAGTGATGGGCTGAAGGGCCTGTTTCCACACTGTCTCTGAAGTCTAAAGTTCACAAGTTCATGTCCACCACCATTCAATCATGGTTGATCTATCTCTCCCTCTCAGCCCCATTCTCCTGCCTTCTCCCCATAACCACTGACACCTGCACTAATCAAGAACCTATCTATCTCTGCCTTAAAAACATACACTGACTTGACCTCCACAGCCGTCTGTGGCAAAGAATTCCACAGATTCACCCCCCTCTGTCAAAAGAAATTCCTCCTCGTCTCCTTTCTAAAGGTACGTCCTTTTATTGTGAGCCTGTACCCTCTGATCCTAGACTAGATTTCTGAATGTTACCAACGAACATTGGTAGAGTGTTCAATGAACTAGTGGGAGAGTCCAGGACCAGAGGCCATAGCCTCAGAATAAAAGGACATACCATTAGAAAGGAGATGAGGAAAAATGTATGTAGTTAAAGGGTAGACAAAAATGCTGGAGAAACTCAGCGGGTGAGGCAGCATCTATGGAGCGAAGGAATAGGTGACGTTTCGGGTCTCTTCCTTCTCTCCATAGATGCTGCTTCACCTGCTGAGTTTCTCCAGCATTTTTGTCTACCTCCAATTTACCAGCATCTGCAGTTCTTTCTAATACATCCCTTCCAGTTCAGTTCAGTTAGAATGAGTTTATTGCCACGTGTACTGAAGTGGAGTGAAAGGCTTTTGTTGTGGAAAGACAATGCATGATTACAATCGAGCCATTTACAGTGTACAGATACATGATAAATGGAATAACGTTTAGTGCAAGGTAAAGCCAGTAAAGTCCGATCAAAGAAGAAATGGTAGGAGTAGAGATTTAAGAGTGTGGGGCGATTGTAATATGTGACTCGTCTGCAAATAGTCGGCAGGGTGGGGTGGCATCTTCACCCCTTGATCTCCCCACTTCAAAGACGTACAGGTTTGTTGGTTAATTGGCTTGGTATAGATGTCAATTGTTCCCAGTGTGTGTCGGATAGTGTTAGTGTGCGGGGATCGCTGGTCGCTGCGCACTCGGTGGGCTGAAGGGACTGTTTCAGCACTATATCTCTAAAACTACATCAATGATTTAGATGAGAACATACAGGGCAAGATTAGCAAGTTTGCTGATGAGACAAAAGTGGGTGGTTTTGCAGATAGTGAAGATGGTTGTGAACGATTACAGCAGGATCTGGATCGATTGGCCAGGTGGGCGGAGGAATGGTTGATGGAATTTAATACAATGAAGTGTGAGGTGTTGCATTTTGGGACGTCGAACAATGGTTGGCCTCTGGGTAGTGTTGTAGAGCAGAGGGATCTAGGAGTACAGGTGCATGGTTCCTTGAAGGTCGAGTCGCAGGTAGATAGGTGGTCGAAAAGGCTTTTGGCACTTTGGCCTTCATTAGTCAGAGTATTGAGTATAGAAGTTGGGAGGTCATGTTGCAGTTGTATAAGATGTTGGTGAGACCGCATTTAGACTATCGTGTTCAGTTCTGGGCACCGTGTTATAGGAATGATGTTGTCAAGCTGGAAAGGGTTCAGAGAAGATTTATGAGAATGTTGGCAGGACTCAAGTATCTGAGCTATGGGGAGAGGTTGAGCAGGCTGGGACTCTATTCCTTGGAGCGCAGGAGGATGAGGGGTAATTTTATAGAGGTGGATAAAATCATGAGAGGAATAGATCGGGTAAATGCACAGAGTCTCTTGTCCAGAGTAGGGGAATCGAGGACCAGAGGACATGGGTTCAAGATTAAGGGGAAAAGATTTAATAGGAATCAGAGGGGTAACTTTTTCACACAAAGGGTGGTGGGTGTATGGAACGAGCTGCCAGAGGATGTAGTTGAGGCTGGTACTATCCCTACATTCAATAGACAATAGACAATAGGTGCAAGAGTAGGCCATTCGGCCCTTCGAGCCAGCACCGCCATTCAATGTGATCATGGCTGATCATCCCCAATCAGTACCCCGTTCCTGCCTTCTCCCCATATTCCCTGACTCCGCTATCTTTAAGAGCCCTATCTAGCTCTCTCTTGAAAGTTCAAGAAACAGTTGGACAGGTACATGGATAGGACAGGTTTGGAGGGATATGGACCAAGCGCAGGCAAGTGGGACTAGTGTAGCTGGGGCATTGTTGGCCGGTGTGGGCGCGTTGGGCTTGAAGGGCCTGTTTCCACACTGTATCACTCTATGACTCACCTAAAATGAAGTTTTTGCTAAAAGAATTCCTAGCGTGTGAGCTACTTAACAGCAGCATTGAAGAATAAGTACCCACATTTGCACTGAAATATGGCATGCAAGGACTGACAAACATTTATGGCCCAATCCCAATGATGCATGTATACAACTGCTAATCAACCCGCGATTATTCCTTTACAACTGCAGTGACTACTCTTCAAAAATATTTCATTAGCTCTAAAGTGCTTTCGAACGACTTGACATCATGTGATGCACTCATTTCCCCGATAGATTTAATTTCTGACACATTAATAGCACTCCTTAACAACATACATTTAAAATGAGAGTGTCGAAATTGTAGCCTTTTATTAAGAAAATTCTTCCATAAAATGTTTCGGGGCAAGTCATTCATTTGTCACTGACTATATTAGTACAAAAGTGTCTGACGACAACTGGAAGGAACTGTTTGCCTGAGAATTAGTTTCATTACAACTTATGACTACTTAATTTAGTTTAGTTTAGTTTAGTTTATTCCCCTGACTCTCAGTCTTAAGAACCCCCACACAGAGGATTGTGAATCTGTGGAATTCTCTGCCTCAGAAGGCAGTGGAGGCCCATTCTCTGGATACTTTCAAGAGAGAGTTGGTTAGGGCTATTAAAGATAGCGGAGTCAGGGGATATGGGGAGAAGGCAGGAACGGGGTACTGATTGTGGATGATCACAGTGAATGCCGGTGCTAGCTCGAAGGGCCGAATGGCCTACTCCTGCACCTGTTGTCTATTGTCTAAGTGTCGTGAACCCTAAACGTCACCTATTCTGACCCACTGAGTTACTCCAGCTTATTGTGTCCATGTTTAGTTTAGTTTAGTTTCGTTTAGTTTAGAGATACAATGTGAGTACATGCCCTTCGGCCCTCCGAGTGATCTATCGTTCCCTCTCATTCTCCTGCCTTCTCCCCATAACCCCTGACACCCGTCCTAATCAAGAACCTGTCAATCTCTGCCTTACAAAAATCGACTGACTTGGCCTCCACAGCCGTCTGTGGCAACGAATTCCACAGATTCACAAACCTCTGACTAAAGAAATTCCTCCTCATCTCCTTTCTAAAAGTGTGTCCTCTGGTCCTAGACTCTCCCACCAGTGGAAACATCCACTCCATCAAGGCTTTACACTATTCCCCTCTCACCTTAAACCTATGGCATCTGTTGCTTGATTCCTCCACTCTGGGCAAAAGTCATTCACCCTATCTAGTTCCCTCATGGTCTTATGTGAGATCACCCCTCATCCACCTGCGCTCCAAGAAGTCCTAGCCTGCCCAAACTCTTCCTATAGCTCAGGCCCTCGAGCCCTGGCAACAGCAATGATTTCTGTGTCGGAAGAATTGGAAGATGCTGTCAAAAACTAATACTCATCAACTATTCCAAACTTGAGCGATGCTGATGAGAATGCAGGCGAAAGAAAGCACTGGGAATCTTGCTTTGAAGAGTGAAGTCATCCAAGTTGACTCGTCAGTGAACAGACAGGACATGTAGCTTTAAAACATAGGTAGGCACAAAATGCCGGAGTAACTCTGCGGGACAGGCAGCACATCTGGAGTGAAGGAATGGGTGATAATAGACAATAGGTGCAGGAATAGGCCATTCGGCCCTTCGAGCCAGCACCGCCATTCAATGAGATCATGGCTGATCATCCACAATCAGTACCCCGTTCCTGCCTTCTCCCCATATCCCCTGACCGCTATTTTTAAGAGCCCTATCTAGCTCTCTCATGAAAGTATCCAGAGAACCTGCCCCCACCGCCCTCTGAGGCAGAGAATTCCACAGACTCACTACTCTCTGTGAGAAAAAGTGTTTCCTCGTCTCCTTAACCCTTATTCGTAAACTGTGGCCCCTGGTTCTGGATTCCCCCAACATTGGGAACATGTTTCCTGCCTCTAGTGTGCCCAAGCCCTTAAAAATCTTATATGTTTCGGGTCGAGACCCTTCTTCAGTCTGATTTAAACCAGCATCTGCAGTTCTTTCCTATAAGTTTAAAACATTCCTGTTACATTCCTGATACAGCATGGAAACTTGCCATTCAGCCCACCGGATCCACGCCGACCATCGATCACCTCTTCTCACTAGTTTAGACTTCGGACAATAGGTGGAGCAAAGGGGAAGGTACAGAGTGCAGAATATAGTTCTCAGCATTGTAGCGCATCAGTTCCACAGACAAAGTCCAATGTCCACAATGGGGTCGAGGTGAATCGGACGGTACCCTAGCTTATGGAAGGAACAGTGACTCAGCGGTAGAGTTGCTGCCTTACGGTGCCAGACACCCGGGTTCGATCCTGACTACGGGTGCTGTCTATGTGGAGTCAGAGAGTCACAGAGTTATACAGCGTGGAAACAGGTCCAACTTGCCCACGCCAATCAACATGCCCCATCTGCACTAGTCCCACCTGCCTGTGTCTGGCCCATATCCCTCTACACCAAGGGTTTCTAACCTGTGGTAAATTTATCCCCCAAGGGGGTACATTTTGTCGACGCAGGGGGTAAATTTGTAGATTGTGGATTTGTACATATTTTTTCTCATTGAATGACTGTTTGGTTCTGGTATACCAGTATCTGTTCATCATTAGTTGTTCATCAATAAGTGAAATGACATTGTTATGTCCTATTAAAGTTACCAGGGGTAAACGGGACGAAAAAGGTTGGGAACCCCTGGTCTAAACTTGTCCTAGCCATGTACCTGTCCAAATGTTTCTTAGACGTTGCGATATAACATCTCTAAAAAAAGACACAAAATGCTGGAGTAACTCAGCGGGTCAGGCAGCATCTGTGGAGAACATGGATAGGTGACGTTTCACAGAGTGCTGGAGTAACTCAGCGGGTCAGGCAGCATCTGTGGAGAACATGGATAGGTGACGTTTCACAGAGTGCTGGAGTAACTCAGCGGGTCAGGCAGCATCTGTGGAGAACATGGATAGGTGACGTTTCACAGAGTGCTGGAGTAACTCAGCGGGTCAGGCAGCATCTGTGGAGAACATGGATAGGTGACGTTTCACAGAGTGCTGGAGTAACTCAGCGGGTCAGGCACCATCTGTGGAGAACATGGATAGGTGACCATTGAGGTCAACTTACTTTCTGAATAGCTTCAGGTGGCTGGAATGCGTTCCATGTTGAGGTGAGGCCGAGAAGAAACGCTCCACCAAGAACAAAGGAGGACCCTTGGTGTGCGGGGACTGCCGTAAAGGGGGGGGGGGGGGGGGGAGGAGAGCCAAGGCGGACGTGGGATACTTTGTAATTGGTGCCCTTTATGTGGTGACTCTTTGCATACCTTGTGAAGAATATCACAGGTAACCAGAAAGCATCATTCAATCATTCGGAGGAGATGGGAACTGTGTTTCTTTTACCCTGTGTTACAAATGCTTGCAGGCCTTAACACAACGTACTTGATTTAAGTGTGGTCTTATACCTTATACACATATATATATATATAGATATATATATATATATTGTCGCCTGATTGCTGTTTCAGATGTTGTCGGTAAAATGCTTTCCCGAGGTCCACCTTTTTAACTTGCTTTATATCTCGTTTCTGCACATAGAAAATTAGCAAAGCAGGCAGTTCTTGAAAATGGGCATGACAACCTAATAGAGATGGATGTTTTTACCCCACCGTGTCACGATGGGAGTTACGGTGACGGGTACGTCATTCTGAGAAGCAAAGACAAAAAGTGATGCGAGCTGCAAACATCAAGTCACCCGGCGCAGGAAAGGGGGAGACAATTTTCGTCCTAATTGACGACACTCGTGACATGTCTGGAACCCTGTCTCGGATTCTGTCTTCTGCACAGACGATTGAAATCTCTATTCATAGCCGCATTCTCTCGCACAAGGCCACGAAACAAAATCACTTCTCTGTCAGCCTAGCAACAACTCATTTCGCATTCAGACAAGAGTTACTCCAGCACTTTGTGCCCATTTTTTATAAAATCTTCCTTTGAGACTGGTTCCACTAGCGTACATACAGGAAATATTGGTTCGATCCTCCGGCATTGCAGGTGACAGGGAAGCCACATTTAAAACGTCTCTAAAGGTCTGCGGAGAAACAAGAAATACCAACCATTGATGGACACAAAATGGTGGAGTCACTCAGCAGGACAGGCAGCATCACTGGAGAGAAGGAATTGGGTGACCCATCTTCAGATTCATCCCGAAACGTCGCCCATTCCTTCTCTCCAGTGATACTGCCCATCAATAGACAATAGGTGCAGGAGAAGGCCATTCGGCCCTTCCATGTGATCATGGCTGATCATCCCCAATCAGTAACCCGTTCCTGCCTTCTCCGCATATCCCCTGACTCCGCTATTTTTAAGAGTCCTATCTAGCTCTCTCTTAAAAGTATCCAGAGACCCGGCCTCCACCGCCCCATGAGGCAGAGAATTCCACAGACTCACCACTCTCTGTGTGAAAAAGTGTTTCTTCATCTCTGTTCTATTCTTAAACTGTGGCCCCTGATTATGGACTCCCCCGACATCGGGAACATGTTTCCTGCCTCTAGTGTGTCCAAACCCTTAATAACATTACATGTTTCAATGAGATACCCTCTCATCCTTCTAAACTCCAGAGCGTACAAGCCCAGCTGCTCCATTCTCTCAGCATATGACAGTCCCGCCATCCCGGGAATTAACCTGGTGAACCTACGCTGCACTCCCTCAATAGCAAGAATGTCCTTCCTCAAATTAGGGGACCAAAACTGCACACAATACTCCAGGTGTGGTCTCACTAGGGCTCTGTACAACTGCAGAAGGACCTCTTTGCTCCTACACTCAACTCTTGTTTTGAAGGCCAACATGCCATTAGCTTTCTTCACTGCCTGCTGTACCTGTTCATTACTTTCATTGACTGATGAACAAGGACCCCCCCAGATCCCGTTGTACTTCCCCTTTTCCCAACTAGACACCATTTAGATAATAATCTGCCTTCCTGTTTTGGCTACCAAAGTGGATAACCTCACATTTATCCACATTAAACTGCATCTGCCATGCATCTGCCCACTCACCCAACCTGTCCAAGTCACCCTGCATTCTCATAGCTGAGTTACTCCGGCATTTTGTGTCTACCTATGTTTTAAACCTACATGTCCTGTCTGTTCACTGACGAGTCAACTTGGATGACTTCACTCTTCAAAGCAAGATTCCCTATGCTTTCTTCCCTCTGCATTCTCATCAGCATCGCTCGAGTTTGGAATAGTTGATGAGTTTTAGCAACGGAATGCAAATACACAGTGGACAGCATCTGCCAATCTGCAGTTCCTTCCTACACATCGCATTCAGACGAGTCCTCGTTCAAGATTGTTAAGGGCTTGGGCACGCTGGAGGCAGGAAACATGTTCCCGATGTTGGGGGAGTCCAGAACCAGGGGCCACAGTTTAAGAATAAGGAGTAAGCCATTTAGAACAGAGACAAGGAAACACTTTTTCTCACAGAGAGTGGTGAGTCTGCGGAATTCTCTGCGGTGGAGGCAGGCTCTCTGGATGCTTTCAAGAGAGAGCTAGATAGGGCTCTTAAAAATAGCGGATTCAGGGGATATGGGGAGAAGGCAGGAACGGGGTACTGATTGGGGATGATCAGTCATGATCACATTGAAATGCGGTGCTGGCTCGAAGGGCCGAATGGCCTACTCCTGCACCTATTGTCTATTGTCTATTGCAACTCCAATGGCAATCTGTGTGGACAATTCAAACCTTTTCAATCTGATCGCTAACATCAGAAATCAGAGCAGTAAATTCCCATTGAGACCCTCACCCACTTCCCCGTTCCCAGTTTCACATTGAGCGTCATGTTCATCCTTGGAGTTATTGGCTGCTAACTGGGTCACCGCGGAACGCTTCAATCAGGATAAGTCCAAGCTTATTTAAGTTACCCCCGGGCCTGACATGGTTTCTAAAAAAGCAAACATTTCTAACAATGCCGTCATTCACAGAGGATATTTTTACTGTGGGAGGCACGGTGGCGCAGCGGTAGAGTTGACGCATCACAGCGCCTGAGACCCGTGTTCCATCCTGACCACGGGTGCTGTCTGTACGGAGTTTGCACGTTCTCCCCGTGACCTGCGTGGGTTTTGCCCGAGGTTTTAGTGTAGTTTAGTTTAGAGATACAGCACGGAAACAGGCCCTTCGGTCCACTGAATCCGCGCCGATCACTGATCCCCGCACCCTAACACCCTAACATCCGCTCGCTCCTACAGAAACATAGAAAATAGGTGCAGGAGTAGGCCATTCGGCCCTTCGAGCCTGCACCGCCATTCAATATGATCATGGCTGATCATCCCTCAGTATCCTGTACCTGCCTTCTCTCCATACCCCCTGATCCCTTTAGCCACAAGGGCCACATCTAACTCCCTCTTAAATATAGCCAATGAACTGGCCTTAAGTAATTTTTGGACGATTTGGACGAAAGGATTGAAGGCTTTGTGGCCAAGTTTGCGGATGATACGAAAATAGGTGGAGGGGCAGGTAGTGTAGAGGAAGCAGGGACTCTGCAGAAGGGCTTGGACAGGTTGGGAGAGTGGGCAGAGAAGTGGCAGATGGAATATAGTGTAGCAAAGTGTGGAGTCATGCATTTTGACAGTAGGAATAAAGGCGTAGACTATTTTCTAAATGGGGAGAGAATCCAGAAATCGGAGGTGCAAAGGGACTTGGGAGTGTTGGTGCAGGATTCCCAAAAAGTTAATTTGCAAGTTGAATCGGTAGTAAAGAAAGCAAACTCAATGCCTGCATTTATTTCAAGAGGGCTTGTATACAAAAACAGGGGTAGAAACATAGAAACATAGAAAATAGGTGCAGGAGTAGGCCATTCGGCCCTTCGAGCCTGCACCGCCATTCAATATGATCATGGCTGATCATCCAACTCAGTATCCCATCCCTGCCCTCTCCATACCCCCTGATCCCTTTAGCCACAAGGGCCACATCTAACTCCCTCTTAAATATAGTCAATGAACTGGCCTCAACTACCTTCTGTGGCAGAGAATTCCACAGATTCACCACTCTCTGTGTGAAAAATGATTTTCTCATCTCGGTCCTAAAAGACTTCCCTCTTATCCTTAACCTGTGACCCCTAGTTCTGGACTTCCCCAACATCGGGAATAAACTTCCTGCATCTAGCCTGTCCAACCCCTTAAGAATTTTGTAAGTTTCTATAAGATCCGCCCTCAATCTTCTGAATTCTAGCGAGTACAAACCGAGTCTATCCAGTCTTTCTTCATATGAAAGTCCTGACATCCCAGGAATCAGTCTGGTGAACCTTCTCTGTACTCCCTCTATGGCAAGAATGTCTTTCCTCAGATTAGGAGACCAAAACTGTACGCAATACTCCAGGTGTGGTCTCACCAAGACCCTGTAATGCTGATGCTCTACAATGCGCTGGTCAGGCCACATTTGGAATATTGTGAGCAGTTTTGGGCACCATATCTGAGGAAGGATGTGCTGGCTCTGGAGAGGCTCCAGAGGAGGTTTACAAGAATAGATCCCAGGAATGAGTGGGTTAACATGTGATGAGCGTTTGTCGGCACTGGGCCTGTACTCGTTGGAGTTTAGAAGTATGAGGGGGGACCTCATTGAAAAAGTGAATTGATTGAAAGATACAGCATGGAAATAGGCCCTTCGGCCCACCGAGTCCATGCTGCCCATTGATGACCCGTTCGCACTTACTTCCATGTTTGTATCCACTCCCTACACACTAAGGGCAATTTTACTGAGGGTAATATTCACCTGCAAACGCGCACATCGTCGGGATGTGGGAGGAAACCGGAGCACTCGAAGGAAACCCACGTGGTCACAGGGAGAACGTGCAAACTCCCCACAGACAGCGCCCGAGGTCAGGATCGAACCTGGGTTCGCTGGCGCTTAAGGCTTTTACTCTAGACTTTAGAGATACAGAATGGAGACAGGCTCTTCTGCCCATCGAGTCCGCGCCGACCAGTGATCACCCCGTAAACTATCACAATCCGTACATTAGGGATGACTTACAATGTTACTGTTATATGTTATACGTAGTTTCTGACAGGAGAGCATAGAATATAAAACATAGAACAGTACATCACAGGAACAGGCCCTTCGGCCAGCAATGTCTGTGCTGAGCATGATGTCAAGACCAACTCATATCTGCCTCCATATCCATATCCCTCCATTCCCTGCATATCCACGTGCCTATCCAAACGTCTCCAAAACACCACTATCGTATCTGCCTGCACCACCACCCCTGGTAGCGCGTTCCAGGCACCCACCTCCCTCTGTGTGAAAAAAACTTGCCCCCGCACATCTCCTTTAACCTTTACCCCTCTCACCTTAAAGCGGCACCCTCTCACCTTTGACATTCCAACTTGCAACACCTCAAAAAAAAAAACAGACACACACATCAAGAAAAATCCTATTATCCAAATGCTGGCAGATATGTGATTTTGGGAGTGATTTCTTCATAGGTTCTGCCCCAAATATTAATATCATAGAGGCAAAGCAATTTGTGGATGGTTAATACTTGGAAATTGAAGAAAAAGTTAATTGGAAGATGAGAGTTATAACTTATAACTTACGCACCTGTAGAAATGAATATATTTGGCTCAATTCCAACCTGGTTTTACCCTGAAGCAGAGTTGAACTTAACCCTGCCCATAACATGTGTGTCAGCTTGCATCATTTTCTGCTGTTATTTCCCTATCCTGAATGTAACATTTATTTGCATTAATGTCTCAAAGTTTGAAAAACAAAAAACCGCAGTTGAGAAATGCTTAACTTTGCTAATTTTTGCTTTTGCTTTATTGGCCGGTGGCTATTCATTTCTCGCAGCCCTGGTATTGTTAATTTGCACTCTGGACTCCAGTATTGCTTCCCAAGATGGCGCCCTGCCCAGGCGACAGTTTGCGTGCTGGCCACAGAAGCAGATCCACAAGCTCATATTACAATCGCTCGCCACTCTTAAACCTCAACTCCTACAGCAACATTTCCTACTTTGACTATGATCTTCTTAAACTTAAACCTTGATCGGACTTTGCTGGCTTTACCTTGCACTAAACATTATTCCCTTATCATGTATCTATACACTGTGGTAGGTTAATTGTAATCGTGTGTTGTCTTTCTGCTGACTGGTTAGCACGCAACAAAAGCTTGACCTCGTTACACGTGACAATAAACTAAACTGAGCTAAACTATTGTGTGGTGTACTGACTGCATGAAGATGCCACCTGCTTTCTCCTGCTTGATGCTGCCTTGCAGTCCCTCGTGTATAACTGCCTTGTTGTCGTATGCTTTAACACATTGTGCTTGCTCTTAACATGATATTGAAAAAATCTGTTGGGATTCAACTTGGGTTTCAACAGAGGTGCAGCGTGGAAACGGGCCCTTCGGCCTACCGAGTCCCTGAGCCTGGAGGTGTGCGTTTGTTTTCACACTTCTGTACCTCTTGCCTGATGGGAGAGGGGAGAAGAGGGAGTGGCCAGGGTGCGACTGGTCCTTGATTATGCTGCTGGCCTTGCCGAGGCAGCATGAGGTGTAAACGTGAGGAATAGGCCCTTCAGCCCACAATGTCAATGTCTAACGCAATGCCAAGACCATCACACAAACCAACCTCCCTTCCATTGACTCCATCTACACCTCACGCTGCCTCGGCAAGGCCAGCAGCATCATCAAGGACCAGTCGCACCCTGGCCACTCCCTCTTCTCCCCTCTCCCATCAGGCAAGAGGTACAGAAGTGTGAAAACGCACACCTCCAGATTCAGGGACAGTTTCTTCCCAGCTGTTATCAGGCAACTGAACCATCCTACCACAACTAGAGAGCAATGCTGAACTACTATCTACCTCATTGGTGACCCTCGGACTATCCTTGATCGGACTTTACTGGCTTTACCTTGCACTATACATTATTCCTTTATCCTGTATCCATACGGTGGACAGCTCGATTGTAATCATGTATTGTCTTTTTGCTGACTGGTTAGCATGCAACAAATGCTTTTCACTGTACCTCGGTACACGTGACAATAAACTAAACTAAACAGAACTGAACTTGTCCAGCAAGCCTTCTGCCTAAACAGCACAATCATTCTAAAGCACTATCAATACGATGTCCTTGCAAACTCAGTGATATGGGTAACAACTCCTGACTTCCCAGACACTGAAATAGTCTTCATGTCATCGTTTTTGGGTAATGACAAGATGTCTTGAATAGAGGTGAGTCAGGGACATTTAGTTTAGTTTAGTTCAGAGTTACAGCACGGAAACAGGCCCTTCGGCCCACTGAGTCCGCGCCGACCAGCGATCCCCGCACACTAAAGGGCCTGTCCCACTTTGGCGACCGAGTTCTGGCGAGTTTGCCCTCGACTCATACTCGCAGCATGGTCGACACGAGGTCCTAGGAGGTCTTCGTAACTCTCGTTCATGCTCGAGAGTAGTCCCCGTGTACTCGAGGCCTCAGCTTGGTCGCGACGTTTTTTTCAATATGTTAAAAAATGCCCGCGAGTAAATAAAGGTCGCCGCGGAAAAAAATCGATACTTTTTTACACGTAGGTTTAGTCGTAGTATAGTCGTAGTAGGTTGGCATGTTAGTCGTAGGTAATCGAGAGTAGTCGAATGTAGTCATAGATAGTCTTCATCATAGTCAGTGTGGCACTGTGAACTGCGAAGAGGAGGTTGCAGGGTGACCTGACAGGTTGAGTGAGTGGGCAGATGCGTGGCAGATGAAATATAATATAGATAAATGTGAGGTTATCCACTGGTGGCAAAAACAAGGGGGCAGATTATTATCTTAATGGGGTTAGGTTAGGTAATGGGGAGGTACTGCAAGACCTGGGTGTCCTTGTACACCGGTCACTGAAAGTTGGCGTGCAGGTACAGCAGGCAGTGAATAAAAGCTAATGGAATGTTGGCCTTCATAACTAGAGGATTTCAGTATAGGAGTAAAGAGGTTCTTCTGCAGTTGTATAGGGCTCTGATGAGACAACATCTGGAGTATTGTGTACAGTTTTGGTCTCCTAATTTGAGGAAGGACATCCTTGTGATTGAGGCAGTGCAGCGTAGGCTCACGAGATTGATCGCTGGGATGACGGGACTGTCATATGAGGAAAGATTGAAAAGACTAGGCTTGTATTCACTGGAGTTTAGAAGGATGAGGGGTGAATCTTATAGAAACATATAAAGTTATTAAAGGACTGGTCAAGCTAGATGCAGGAAAAATGTTCCCAATGTTGGGCGAGTCCAGAACCAGGGGCCACAGTCTTAGAATAAAGGGGAGGCCATTTAAGACTGAGGTGAGAAAAAACTTTTTCACCCAGAGAGTTATGAATTTGTGGAATTCCCTGCCACAGTGGGCAGTGGAGGGCAAATCACTGGATGGATTTAAGAGAGAGTTAGACAGAGCTCTAGGGGCTAGTGGAGTCAAGGGATATGGGGAGAAGGCAGGAATGGGTTATTGATAGGGGACGATCAGCCATGATCATAATGAATGGCGGTGCTGGCTCGAAGGGCCGAATGGCCTCCTCTTGCACCTATTTTCTATGTTTCTATGTAGTCGGAGGGAGGTCGAAGGAGATCGAAGGAGGTCGTCTACACTCTCCACTATTCGGTGTCCAATTTTCCCGAAGTTAGTCGTAGCTAGTCGTAGCTAATCGTAGCTAGTCGAGGCTGGTCTTTAACATAGTAGAAGGAGGTCTTCAACATGTCATTTTTTAAAACTCTTCTAAACTCGCCAATTAGGTCGCCCAAATGTGACAGCCCCTTAACGCTTTTCTACACACACACTATGGGGAGTTTTTTTTACAATTTTACCAAAACAATTAAGCTACAAACCTGCGTGTCTTTGGGGTGTGGGAGGAAACCGGAGCACGGGGAGAATGTACAAACTCCGTCCCGACATCGCCCGTAGTCGGGATTGAACCCGGGTCGTTGTGGCTGTGAGGCAGCAACTCTACCGCTGCGCCACCAGGCCGCGCAATCTGCAGCTCTCCCCGATGTTTCTACTTCTCTGCGTCAAACAAATACTGATTTCTGAAGCATCAGCTCCACTTAAGGCCCAGAAAATGTACTTCCCTAAATGAAAGTAAGCATGCAGGTACAGCAGGCAGTGAAGAAAGCCAATTGTTAAGGGTTTGGACACGCTAGAGGCAGGAAACATGTTGGCCTTCATAACAAGAGGAATCAAATATAGGAGCAAGAGGTCCTTCTGCAGTTGTACAGAGCCCTAGTGAGACCACACCTGGAGTATTGTGTGCAGTTTTGGTCCCCTAATTTGAGGAAGGACATTCTTGCTATTGAGGGAGTGCAGCGTAGGTTTACAAGGTTAATTCCCGGGATGGCGGGACTGTCATATGCTGAGAGAATGGAGCGGCTGGGCTTGTATACTCTGGAGTTTAGAAGGATGAGAGGTACTCTCATTGAAACATATAAGATTGTTAAGGGTTTGGACACGCTAGAAGCAGGAAACATGTTCCCGATGTTGGGGGAGTCCAGAACCAGGGGCCACAGTTTAAGAATAAGGAGTAAGCCATATAGTACGGAAGCGAGGAAAGACCTTTTCTCACGATCTCACAGAGTGGTGAGTCTGTGGAATTCTCTGCCTCGGAGGGCGGTGGAGGCAGGTTCTCTGGATACTTTCAAGAGAGAGATAGGGCTCTTAAAGATAGCGGAGTCAGGGGATATGGGGAGAAGGCAGGAACGGGGTACTGATTGGGGATGATCAGCCATGATCACATTGAATGGCGGTGCTGGCTCGAAAGGCTGAATGGCCTACTCCTGCACCTATTGTGTATTGTCTATTGTCTATTGAGACATACACACAAAATGCTGGAGTAACTCAGCGGGCCAGGCAGCATCTCTGGAGAGAAGGAATGGGTGGCCTTTAGGGACGAGACCCTTCCCTTCGGACTGAGAGTCAGGGGAGAGGGTAACGAGAGGTATGGAAGGTTAAGGTGTGAAAACGAGAGATCAAAAGGGTCAAGGAATATGTAGAATAGACGCTTCTTCGAGATCCTTTCCAGAGTGACTCCAGCATATCTGCGATGTAAACCAGCACCTGCATGTTCCTACCTGCACACGTCCCAAGGGTAGACCAGTCAGCCCATTAAAATAAAAATAAAACACTATTAAAATAAAACTCAGCTGTTCAACATGCCAGCCCCTAGTCTGCACAAAGCCTCGCTGTAGTACCCCTAATGCAGTGGTCTGCTCGCCTTCATGTGTCGGGGCATCTTTGTACCATTTCAATAGACAATAGGTGCAGGAGTAGGCCATTCGGCCCTTCGAGCCTGCACCGCCATTCAATATGATCATGGCTGATCATCCAACTCAGTATCCTGTACCAGTGCCTTCTCTCCATACCCCCTGATCCCTTTAGCCACAAGGGCCACATCTAACTCCCTCTTAAATATAGCCAATGAACTGGCCTCAACTACATTCTGTGGCAGAGAATTCCACAGATTCACCACTCTCTGTGTGAATTTTTTTTTTCTCATCTCAGTCCTAAAAGATTTCCCATTTATCCTTAAACTTAATGTGATCATGGCTGATCGTCCCCAATCAGTACCCCGTTCCTGCCTTCTCCCCATATCCAATGACTCCGCTATCTTTAAGAGCCCTATCTAGCTCTCTCTTGAAAGTATCCAGAAAACTGGCCTCCACCGCCCTCTGAGGCAGAGAATTCCACACTCACAAATCTCTGTGTGAAAAAGTGTTTCCTCATCTCCGTTCTAAATGGCTTACCCCTTATTCTTAAACTGTGGCCCCTAGTTCCAGAGGTTTTCACGCCTCTAGTTTCCCTCTCCCCTGACTCTCAGTCTGAAGAAGGGTCTCGACCCGAAACATCATATTTAATTTAGTTTAGTTTAGAGATACAGTATGGAAACAGGCCCTTCGGCCCACCGAGTCCACGCCGACCATCGATCCCCGCACACTAACGCCATCCTACACACACGAGGGACAATTTCACATTGATACATTTACACCAAGCCAATTAACCTACAAACCCGTACGCCTTTGGAGTGTGGGAGGAAACCGAAGATCTCGGAGAAAACCCACGCATGTCACGGGGAGAACGTACAAAATCCGTACAGACAGCGCCCGTAGTCAGGATGACACCCGGGTCTCTGGCGCTGTGAGGCAGCAACTCGACAGCTGAGACTCGCTGCCTGTCCCGCTGAGTCACTGCAGCATTTAGTCCACCTTCGGTGTCAACCAACCTTTGCAGTTCCTTCCCACACATTGAGTGTAAGACTCAGGAAGTTGTGGTGCAGCTTTGTAGGTGTTTTGTTGAGCCGCATGTGGAGTATTGCGTGCGGTTCTGATCACCTCCATTACAGGAAGCATGTGGGGGCTTTGGAGACGGTGCAGAGGAGGTTAACCAGAATGATACCTGGATTAGGAGGCATTAACTACAGGGAGAGATTGAACAGACTCGGATTGTTTTCTTTGGAACGTCAGAGGTTGTGGGGAGACCTGATAGAGTGTATAAAGTTATGAGAGGCGTAGATAGGGTAGACAGTCAAAACCTTTCTCCCAGGGTGGATTAATCAAATACTAGTGGGCGTAGATTTAAGGTATCAGGGCCAAGGTTCAAGGGAGAGGTGTGGGTCAAGTTATTTTGGCACAATGGGTGGTGGATGCCTGCAATGACCTGGTTGAGGCAGGTACAAAAGAGACGTTTGGACAGGGTTATGCAGAGAATGGGGAGATGTTGATTCTGTGCGGGCAGATAGGAATGTGAGATACACACAGAGTGCTGGAGTAACTCAGCGGGTCAGGCAGCATCTGTGGAGAACATGGATAGGTGACGTTTCACAGAGTGCTGGAGTAACTCAGCGGGTCAGGCAGCATCTGTGGAGAACATGGATAGGTGACGTTTCACAGAGTGCTGGAGTAACTCAGCGGGTCAGGGAGCATCTGTGGAGAACATGGATAGGTGACGTTTCGGGTTGGGATAAAGGGTGTCGGATAAGGGGAAATGTGGAGTGAAATGTAAAGCTAGAGTGGGGTACGGGGGTGATGGGGCAGGGGGGAAAGGGGGATAAAAGTGAAAGAGGATGGTATGGCTGTGCTCCTGAAGCCTGCCAATTAACTTGGTAAATTGCTAACCTCATTGAGATCGGTTCATCTCTTTTGTTAAAACCTATTCAATGTTGCAGTCAAGTCTGTCAAAGTAAAGTAATGTTTAGTTAATCAGTTTAGTTTATTAATCAGTGTACCGAGGTACAGTGAAAAGCTTTTGTTGCGTGCTAACCAGTCAGCGGAAAGACAATACATGATTACAATCGAGCCGTCCACAGTGTACAGGTACATGATAAGGGAATAACGTTTAGTGCAAGGTAAAGCCAGCAAAGTCCAATCAAAGATAGTCCGAGGGTCACCAATGAGGTAGATAGTAGTTCAGGACTGCTCTCTGGTTGCGGTAGGATGGTTCAGTTGCCTGATAACAGCTGGGAAGAAACTGTCCCTGAATCTGGAGGTGTGCGTTTTCACACTTCTGTACCTCTTGCCTGATGGGAGAGGGGAGAAGAGGGAGTGGTCAGGGTGCGACTGGTCCTTGATGATGCTGCTGGCCTTGCCGAGGCAGCGTGAGGTGTAGATGGAGTCAATGGAAGGGAGGTTGGTTTGATCACTATCGATCATTATCAGTCTCTTGCCCAGAGTAGGGGAGTCGAGATCCAGACGACATGGGTTTAAGGTGAGGGGGGGGGAAACATCTCATAGGAACCTGAGGGGTAACTTTTTCACAGAAAGGTTGGTGGGTGTATGGAACGAGCTGCCGGAGGAGGTAGTTGAGGCTGGGTCTATCGCAACATTTAAGAAGCATTTGTACAGGTACATGGACAGGGCCGGTTTAGAGGGATATGGGCTCAATGCAGGCTAGTGGGACTAGTGTAGATGGGACATTGTTGGTCAGTGCGGGCAAGGTGAGCCAAATGGTCTATGACAGTGACTCTATGCTAAGTGTTAGTAGCTGCAGAATGACAGAAGGAACACAGGGAGAGGTTGTGTCGGCTGGGTCTCTATTCCTTGGAGCACAGGAGGATGAGGAGTGATCTTATAGAGGTGTACAAAGTCATGATGAATAAATCAGCTAGATGCACAGAATCTCTTGCTCAGAGTAGGGGAATCAAGGACCAGAGGACAAAGGTTCAGGGTGAAGGGGAAAAGATTTAGTTGGAATCTGCCAGAGGAGGTCGTTGAGGCTGGGACTATCCCAACGTTTAAGAAACAGTTAGACAGGTACATGAATAAGACCAGTTTGGGGGGATATAGACCAAACGCAGGCAGATGAGGCTAGTGTCCCATCTTGTACACTCTGGAATTTAGAAGGATGAGAGGAGATCTTATTGAAACATATAAGGATTTGGACACGCTAGAGGCAGGAAACATGTTCCCGATGTTGGGGGAGTCCAGAAGCAGGGGCCACAGTTTGAGAATAAGGGGTAAGCCATTTAGAACAGAGACGAGGAAACACTTTTTCTCACAGAGAGTTGTGAGTCTGTGGAATTCTTTGCCTCAGAGGGCTGTGGAGGCCGGTTCTCTGGATACTTTCAAGAGAGAGCTAGATATGGCTCTTGAAGATGAGACATGTTGGTCGGCGTGGGCAAGTTGGGCCTGTTTCCACTCTGTGCCACTAATGTCGAAGGTAAAGCCTGAAGTAAAGTCCGTATTGAGTACAGTCTTGGTTCACCCCTGCATGCCCGCTCTCGGTCTTGCAGCCTTGACGTGCGTCTGCCCATGGTCTTTGTTGCTCTGCCTCGCGTACCCCCACCGTCGCGCCCTGCTGATTCTCCTCTCCCCCCCCCCCCCCCTTCCTCTCTCTCCCCAGGCACTTCCTCTTCAAGACGGGAACAGGGACGACACCGCTGTTCAGCACCGCCTCCCCCGGCTACACCATGGCTTCCAGCGCCGTCTATTCACCGCCACCCCGCCCTCTGCCCAGGAACACTCTCTCACGAAGTGCGTTCAAGTTCAAGAAAACGTCCAAGTACTGCAGCTGGAAATGCACGGCCCTGTGCGCAGTGGGCGTGTCCGTCATTCTGGCCGTACTCCTCTCCTACTTCATAGGTAAGTGTTCAAAAATGTGGCACGGTGGCGCGGCTGCTGAGTCGCTGCCTCACAGCGCCAGAAGCCCGGGTTCCATCCCGACAATGGGTGCTGGCTGTACAGAGTTTGCACGTTCTCCCGGTGACCCGCCTGGGTTTTCTCCGAGATCTTTCTCCGAGTCCAGTAAAAGCTTCTTTAGATATGTTAAGGGAAAAAGAGTAGCAAAGTCAAATGTGGGTCCCTTGAAGGCAGACACGGGTGAAATTATTATGGGCGACAAGGAAATGGCAGAAGAGTTGAACAGGTACTTCGGATTTGTCTTCACTAAGGAAGACACAAACAATCTCCCAGATGTACTGGAGGACAGAGGATCTAAGGGGGTAGAGGAACTGAAATAAATTTTCATTAGGCGTGAAATAGTATTGGGTAGGCTAATGGGTCTGAAGGATGATAAATCCCTGGGCCTGATGGACTGCATCCCAGGGTCCTCAGGGAGGTGGCTCTAGAAATAGTGGACGCATTGGTGATAATTTACTAATGTTCAATAGATTCAGGATCAGTTCCTGTGGATTGGAGGATAGCTAATGTTAGCCCACTTTTCAAGAAGGGAGCGAGAGAGAAAACAGGGAATTATAGACCAGTTAGCCTGACATCGGTGGTGGGGAAGATGCTGGAGTCAATTATAAAAGATGAAATAGCGACACATTTGGATAGCAGTAACAGGATCGGTCCGAGTCAGCATGGATTTACGAAGGGGAAATCATGCTTGACTAATCTTCTGGAATTTTTTGAGGATGTAACTAGGAAGATGGACAAGGGAGAGCCAGTGGATGTAGTGTACCTGGACTTTCAGAAAGCCTTTGTTAAGGTCCCACATAGGAGATTAGTTGGCAAAATTAGGGCACATGGTATTGGGGGTAGAGTGCTGACATGGATAGAGAAGTGGTTGGCATGCAGGAAACAAAGAGTAGGGTCCCTTTCAGAGGATGGCCTACTCCTGTACCTATTGTCTATTATTGTCTATTGTCTGTTTGTACAGAGTTTGTACGTTCTCCCCGTGACCTGTGTGGGTTTTCTCCGAGACCTCCAGTTTCCTCCCACACTCCACAGACGTGCAGGTTTGTAGGTTAATTGGCTTGGGTTTGTTTTCTCGGTATAAGTGTAAATTGTCCTTAGTGTGTGTAGGATAGTGTTAGTGTGCGGGGATCGCTGGTCAATAGACAATAGACAATAGGTGCAGGAGTAGGCCATTCGGCCCTTCCAGCTGGCACAGCCATTCAATGTCATCATGGCTGATCATCCCCAATCAGTACCCCGTTCCTGCCTTCTCCCCATATCCCCTGACTCCGCTATTTTTAAGAGCCCCATCTAGCTCTCTCTTGAAAGTATCCAGAGATCCAGCCTACACCGTCCTCTGAGGCAGAGAATTCCACAGACTCGCAACTCTCTGTGTGAAAAAGTGTTTCCTCATCTCCGTTCTAAATGGCTTACCCCTTATTCTTAAACTGTGGCCCCTGGTTCTGGACTCCCCCAACATTGGGAACATGTTTCCCGCCTCTAGCATGTCCAAACCTTTAATAATCTTATATGTTTCAATAAGATGCCCTCTCATCCTTCTAAACTCCAGAGTGTACAAGCCCAGCAGCTCCATTCCCTCAGCATATGACAGTCCTGCCACCCTGGGAATTAACCTTGTGAACCTACGCTGCACTCCCTCAATAGCAAGAATGTCCTTCCTCAAATTAGGGGACCAAAACTGCACACAATACTCCAGGTGTGGTCTCACTGGGGCTCTGTGCAACTGCAGAAGGACCTCTTTGCTCCTATACTCAACTCCTCTTGTTATAAAGGCCAACATGCCATTCGATTTCTTCACTTCCTGCTGTACCAGCACGCTTACTTTCATTGAGTGATGAACAAGGACCTCTTTGCTCCTATACTCGGCGCGGACTCGGTGGTCCGAATGGCTTGTTTCCGCGCTGTCACTCTGAACCAAAAAAAAAAAAACACATCCCCCCCCCCTCTCATTGTAACAGTAATGAGAGGGAAGAAATTATTTTGTTTCCAGAAGATTTGACAGTGGCGGTCTAACAGAACATCTTGCACAGGCTTGGGACGGTCAAGCCTTGATTTGGGTGGGAAGGAACTGCAGATGCTGGTTTAAACTGGATAGACACACAAAGCTTGAGCAGGGGTTCGCTTTGATGGGGTCCCTCGAGAACCCCCCTGGTTCCTTTCAAAGTTTCCTTCGTGATGAACAGCTGACAGCTCAGGTAGAAACAGGACGAAAAGCTTGATTCCAAACTTAAAAAACAAGGTCCCATCAGGATGCATTAATATTAGAGGCAGACAGGAAAGCAGTGGTGGATTGGAAACATTACATCAAAATAAAATCAAGCTACATTTCAAATCACATCGCGAATACAGAATAAATAAATCATAGCAGGATCAAAATGTAGTTATTATTTCTGTGTTATACATTTTTAAAGCAAATATCATTTGTACCAAAAAATGATGGATTTCATCTTATATTGATCAACGTGTCTCATTGTCTGTGCATGAAAGATTCAACGATGTGCTCTTCTTGTATCTCCACGCTGTAGACGGCTTGAATGTAATCATGCATTGTCGTTCCGCTGTCTGGTTGGTTGGCACGCAGCAAAAACCTTCACTCTACCTCGATTCAAGTGACAATAAACTAACCTATAAGGACATGATATCAGGGTGGCGCAGTGGTAGAGTTGCTGCCTCACAGCGCCAGAGACCTCGGTTCCATCCTGATGTTCTTGTAGACTTCTGGTCCCTCTCTCCCTCCCTGCCTCCCTCCCTCTCTCTCTTCCTCCCTCCCTCCTCCCTCTCCCTCCCTCGCTCTATCTGCCCCTCTCCCTCCCTCTCCCTCCCTCCCTCTCCCTCTCACCCTCCCTCCATCTTTCCCTCCCTCTCTCTCCCTCCCTCTTTCTCCTTCCCTCTTTCCATCCCTCCCTCCATCCCTCCCTCTCCCTCTCTCTCTCCTTCTCCTCCAAGCTGTAACACTCCAATCAGTTGCAATGTGTAAACAGCCTCACTGATCACCAAATCCCAGAGTTTGTCCAATTACAAGACCTCATTGACAGAGAGAATACCTTCAGGAACCCATTACCCAGTCGGACCTTTCACCCACCGAGTGTGACACATAAATGCATGAAGAAATGAAATAGAAAACAACTAATTCATTCCCCCCATGCTTGCGAGCGCAGCCCTACTAGCCAAAGGAACGAGAGTTTCTCCAAGTAATTACCCAGCTCTTTGGCTGTAGTTGGTGGAGTTAGTATTTGGTCAAATAAGTTGTATAAAGAATTAATGAGAGAACAAAATATGATCATATTTATTTAATTTAAGTCTAGTTTAGTTTAGAGATACAGCGCGGAAACAGGCACCGATTGGCGTACACTAACACTATCCTACACACACCAGGAACAATTTATACCAGGGGTGGCCAACCTTGTTCTGCATAGGGGCCGGGAAGCATGTGTGTGAGTGGATGGCGGGCCACATCTATCACGTGTACACATGGATCCCGCCCCGGATGGCAGGCATCAAATCACGTGTTCACATGGATCCCGCCCCTTCGAGGATGCCACCCGGAGCACTGGCCCCTAATTACTATGCTCACCAACATGGCGTCCCTAGTTATGGGTGCTCGCCAACATGGCGTCCCTAATTACGGACGCTCACCAACATGGCGTCCCTAGTTACGGGTGCTCATCAACATGGCGTCCCTAGTTACGGGTACTCACCAACAAGGCATCCCTAGTTACGGGCGCTCACCAACATGGCGTCCCTAGTTACGGTACTCACCAACATGGCGTCCCTAGTTACGGGTGCTCACCAACATGGCGTCCCTAGATACGGGTACTCACCAACATGGCGTCCCTAGTTACGGACGCTCGCCAACATGGCGTCCCTAGTTACGTACGCTCGCCAACATGGCGCACCTACGGACCATTGCCATGGCTCTGTCCTGAGGACGGTGGCTCAAATACTCACTCTCACTCGTCCCCAGCCTATTGACAACCCCGATCCTGACAGTGAAGCCCAGCGGCCGTGCCGGCGGCTTAGCGCAGGATGTGGTACAGCCAGCGCTCGGCGCTGCTCGGTGACTCGGCAGGTGGCTCCCCCATTGCGACCGCCAGCGCAGGCCTCCTTGAAGTCTGCGGGTCGGATGATTATTGAAAATAAATAGACAATAGACAATTGGCAATAGACAACAGACAAATACGCCTACGGGCCGGATGACTTTGAGGTAGGGGCCGCATTCGGCCCGGGGGCCGTAGGTTGCCGACCCCTGATTTACACCAAGCCAATGAACCTACCAACCCGTACCTCTTCGGAATGTGAGATGAAACTGAAGATCTGGGAGAAATGAATGAATGAACGAATGAATAGGTTTATAGGCCAAGTATTCACATACAAGGAATTTGCTTTGGTGCCCCGCCCGCAAGTGACAACATGACATACAGTGACAGTTAGGAATGACACATAAAACATGAAACATTAACAACCCCACGCGGGTCACGGGGAGAACGTACAAACTCCGTAAAGACAGCACCCGTAGTCAGGATCGGATGCAGGGCCTGTTTCCAAAGCTGAATCTCCAAACTAAACTAAGCTGAAGTTAAAAAAAAAGGTGCAGGACATGATCTAATTTCTATGCAAGAGAATAAACACAAGGTGATCTGTTTTGCCATGAAGTGTAATCAGAGACACAGATGTCAATGCCACTGAGAATGTCAGGGTAAGCCCAACATGGACACATTTACAAAATGCAAATTGCCCCGATGCGTGGCACAGTCTCTTTACAGATAATAATTGGTTTGATGTCGAGCGTTTCACTTGATAATGGTCAGGTTCAGCTGGGTTATGTTCACGGGCGAATCAAATGATGTTCTTATGCTAATGCCCAGCTATTTTGCAAAAGCCAAACATGGCAAATGTTTTTCATAAATCTGGGGAAGGCGAGGCTCTGGAGATGTGGGGTCAGCAGAGGGTTGTGTTGGACAGAGCGTTGAGGCGAATGGTCGCACTCGCAGAGAGAAATGGCCAAGCCTCAAGGACACGTTGGGAAAAGGGGAAGTACAACGGGATCTGGGGGTCCTTGTACATCAGTCTATGAAAGTACGCATGCAGGTACAGCAGGCAGTGAAGAAAGCGAATGGCATGTTGGCCTTTATAACAAGAGGAGTTGAGTATAGGAGCAAAGAGGTCCTTCTGCAGTTGTATAGAGCCCTAGTGAGACCATACCTGGAGTATTGTGTGCAGTTTGGTCCCCTAATTTGAGGAAGGACATTCTTGCTATTGAGGGAGTGTAGCGTAGGTTTACAAGGTTAATTCCCGGGATGGTGGGACTGTCATTTGCTGAGAGAATGGAGCAGCTGGGCTTGTACACTCTGGAGTTTAGAAGGATGAGAGGGAATCTTACTGAAACATATAAGATTGTTAAGGGTTTGGACACGCTAGAGGCAGGAAACATGTTCCCAATGTTGGAGTAGTCCAGAACCAGGGGCCACAGTTTAAGAATAAGGTGTAAACCATTTAGAACGGAGACGAGGAAACACTTTTTCTCACAGAGAGTGGTGAGTCTGTGGAATTCTCTGCCTCAGAGGACGGTGGAGGCAGGTTCTCTGGATACTTTAGATATGGGCTCTTAAAGATAGCCAGGGGATATGGGGAGAAGGCAGGAACGGGGGTACTGATTGGGGATGATCAGCCATGATCACATTGAATGGTGGTGCTGGCTCGAAGGGCCTAATGGCCTAATCCTGCACCTATTGTCTATTGTCTATTGTCTAAAACAGTTGAAACCGAGCACACTACAGCAGAGATAACGGACTGCTGGAGGCCTGGATAGAGTGGCAGTGGAGACTTTATTTCCACCATTGTGGGAGTTGGGAGTCCTAAAGAAGGGTCTCGACCCGAAACGTCACCCATTCCTTCTCTCCAGAGAAGCTGCCTGTCCTGCTGGGTTACTCCAGCATTTTGTAGCTATCTTCAGTTTAAACCAGCATCTGCAGTTCCTTCCTACACGTGGAAGTTGGGAGGTCATGCAATAAATAACAAATATAGTGCCATAATAATATAGTCTTTTGCTGTTCAGAGCTCAGAGCTTATTCATTGTTGTGTTTAATAGCCTGATGGCTGAAAGGAAGATGCTGTTCCTGAACCTGGACGTTACAGTTTTCAGGCTCCTGTACCTTCTTATCGATGGCAGTGGGGAGATGAGTTTGTGGCCAGGATGGTGTGGGTCCTTGATGATGTTGCCGGCTGCCTTTTTGAGGCAGCGACTGCGATAGATCCCGCTGAATTACTCCTGCATTTTGTGTCTGTCAACACCAGAGATACTCTGGATTACAGGGGCTTGGCGGGATGCCCAGGGATTAAAAGAGTGTTTTAGACAATAGACAATAGGTGCAGGAGTAGGCCATTCGGCCCTTCGAGCCAGCATCGCCATTCAATGTGATCATGGCTGATCATCCCCAATCAGTACCCCGTTCCTGCCTTCTCCCCATATCCCCTATTGCATCCAGAGAATGCATATTGCATATCCTCTGACTCCTTGAAAGTATCCAGAGAACCTGCCTCCACCGCCCTCTGAGGCAGAGATCTCCACAGACTCACCGCTCTCTATGAGAAAAAGTGTTTCCTCGTCTCCGTTATAAATGGCTTACCCCTTATTCTTTAACTGTGGCCCCTGGTTCTGGACTCCCCCAACGTCGGGAACATGTTTCCTGCCTCTAGTGTGTCCAAACCCTTAACAATCTCTGTTTTCTCTTGCAAAGCCGAATGATTTTCCATGGGTTTTTGACAGCACTAATTGATAATGGTGCGTGAATGGCCATTATTGGTGCCAGCGCTGACAGATCTTAACCTTCAACTTTTTTCCTCGTTTAAATATTTCCGGTGTTTCTCCCAGTTTAGCTTTCCTCGTGGTGCAATAAAAACACGGGACAGATTTATAACATACAGGGAAATATTTGAGGTCTCTGGTGCCACATTTATTTCAGACTAAGGGCGGCACGGTGGCTCAGCGGTAGAGTTGCTGCCTCACAGCGCCAGAGACCCGGGTTCCATCCTGACTACGGGCGATGTCTGTACGAAGTTTGTACGTTCTCCCCGTGACCTGCGTGGGTTTTCTCCGGGTGTTCCGGTTTCTTCCCACATTCTAAAGACGTGCAGTTTTTAGGTTAATTGGCTTTTGTATAAGTTAATTGTCCCTAGTGTGTAGAGTAATGTTAGTGTGCGGTGTTCGCTGGTTGGCAAAAGGAAAATAAATGAAGGTTAAGAGATGTTAGTCATAAGGTTGTAAATGATAGGAGCAGTATTAGGCTATTCGGCCCATCGGTTCTACTCCGCCGTTCCATCATGGCTGATCTATGTCACAAAAGACAATAGGTGCAGGAGTAGGCCATTCGGCCGTTCGAGCCAGCACCGCCATTCAATGTGATCATGGCTGATCATCCCCAATCAGTACCCCGTTCCTGCCTTCTCCCCATATCCCCTGACTCCGCTATCTTTAAGAGCCCTATCTAGCTCTCTCTTGAAAGTATCCAGAGAACCGGCCTCCACCGCCCTCTGAGGCAGATACTTCCACAGACTCACAACTCTCTGTGTGAAAAGGTTTATGTTTAATGTTTTAGGTGTCATTGCCAACTGTCACTGTATGTCATGTTGTTACTTGTGGGCGGAGCACCAAGGCAAATTCCTTGTATGTGAATACTTGGCCAATAAAGTTAATTATTCATTCATAAACTTAGAGAGAATTCCACACTCACAACTCTCTGTGTGAAAAAGTGTTTCCTCATCTCCGTTCTAAATAAGTTACCCCTTAATCTTAAACTGTGGCCCCTGGTTCTGGACTCCCCCAACATCGGGAACATGTTTCCCGCCTCTAGCGTGTCCAAACCCTTAACAATCTTATATGTTTCAATAAGATACCCTCTCATCCTTCTAAATTCCAGGCAAAATCATGTGATAGGAGCAGATTTAGGTCATTTGGCCCATCAAGTCTACTCTGCCATTCAATCATGGCTGATCAATCTCTCCTGACGCCATTCTTCCTGCCATCTCCCTGTAACCTCTGGCAGAACTTGTCCTGTTACATGCGCTCCATTATCGATGAAGAGCCATCAGAAGCGCAAAAAAATCATTTGCCGGCCGAAGGGCCAGTATCCCAACTGCATCTGCTGCATTGAAGAAAGCTAATGGAATGTTGGCCTTCATAACAAGAGGATTTCAGTATAGGAGTAAAGAGGTTCTTCTGCAGTTGTATAGGGCTCTGGTGAGACCACATCTGGAGTATTGTGTACAATTTTGGTCTCCTAATTTGAGGAAGGACATCCTTGTGATTGAGGCAGTGCAGCGTAGGTTCACGAGATTGATCCCTGGGATGGCGGGACTGTCATATGAGGAAAGATTGAAAAGACTAGGCTTGTATTCACTGGAGTTTAGAAGGATGAGGTATCATATAGAAACATATCAAATTATAAAAGGACTGGACAAGCTAGATGCAGGAAAAATGTTCCCAATGTAGGGCGAGTCCAGAAGCAGGGGGCCACAGTCTTAGAATAAAGGGGAGGTCATTTAAGACTGAGGTGAGAAAAAACTTTTTCACCCAGAGAGTTGTGAATTTGTGGGATTCCCCGCCACAGAGGGCAGTGGAGGCCAAATCACTGGATGGATTTAAGAGAGAGTTAGATAGAGCTCTAGGGGCTAGTGGAGTCAAGGGATATGGGGAGAAGGCAGGCACGGGTTATTGATTGGGGACGATCAGTCATGATTGATCACAATGAATGGCGGTGCTGGCTCGAAGGGCCGAATGGCTTCCTCCTGCAACTATTTTCTATGTTTCTATCTCTGCAAAAACATGAAGCGGGAGCAAGTGCACCCCAAGCCGGATCCATAATGTATTACGCGGAGCGCAGAAACTTCAAGCTCTGAGGCTGGTTTGAAGAGCTTGTCTGTGGCACACACAAGCACAGTGTGCCGTAATGGTCTGCAAAAGCAACTGCGCCGACTAGCTTGCTATCAGTCAAGAAGCATATGATCGCAGCAGGAGGCTGGAGATAAAGGCTAATTTATGGAGAATTATGCACTCATAATCACACAAAAACCCCAGAAGGGGTGAACATGACTTTGCATCTTTCCTTCTGCGAGCTTCATCTCCCCTTCTTGTTTTGATTATCGCATCCCGAATATTTCTTTCCCGGCTTTGCTTCCTGCTTTGCTCAAAGCTTTCGAAGCCACATGTTGTGCTTTGTATGAAATCCTGTCAGATTTAATATGGAACATGAAAGTAAACCAGTAATCGTGTGTTAGTTATTCATAAGCTCCGAATATGCACACAGACTGGTGAACAACATTCAAAAAAAAAAAAAATCCGTGCGTGTCATTTAGCGGTAAACTAATTTGACCCCTTTATGCTTGATACTAAATCTTTTCATCAGATGCCACATTTATCTATCATCAGCATGCAAATGATCTGGCTGAAGCACAAAATCATGAGAGGAATAGATCGGGTAGACGCACGCAGAGCCTCTCATGCCCAGAGTCGCGGAATCCAGAAGCAGAGGACATAGTTTTAGTTTAGTTTAGAGATACAGCACAGAAACGGGCCCTTTGTGAAGTCCACTATCCGAAGAACACTATCCTACACACACTGGGGATCCCAAATAACCTTAGTCAGAGGGTGGTGAATCTGTGGAATTCGTTGCCACAGAAGGCTGTGGAGGCCAAGTCAGTGGATATTTTTAAGGCAGAGATAGATAGATTCTTAATTAGTACGGGTGTCAGGGGTTGTGGGGAGAAGTCAGGAGAATGAGGATATTTTGAATGAAGATATTATAGACTATAGACAATAGTCGGCCATTCGGTCCTTCGAGCCAGCACCGCCATTCACTGTGATCATGGCTGATCATCCACAATCAGTACCCCGTTCCTGCCTTCTCCCCATATCCCCTGACTCCGCTATCTTTAAGAGCCCTATCTAGCTCTCTCTTGAAAGTATCCAGAGAACCGGCCTCCACCCCCATCTGAGGCAGAGAATTCAACAGATTCTTAACTCTCTGTGTGTGAAACATGACAAATTCTTGATTAATGCGGGTGTCAGGGGTTATGGGGAGAAGGCTGGAGAATGGGGTTGAGAGGGAGAGATAGATCAGCCATGATTGAATGGCGGAGTAGACTCGATGGGCTGAATGGCCTCATTCTGTTCCCATCATTTAAATGCCAATATCATAACTGCCTCAACTAACTAAAGACCGATAAAGCTGCATCGTTACTTCCATCATTCTTCTCAGTATTCAGTCGATGGAGAGGCCTTGATGTGCTTTATTTGTGATTACGTCAATATGCTGGGCCCAAGACAGATCTTCAAAGATCTTCAGTGCCCACTGAGCACTTTAAAGCAAACATGTTGGTTTAAACATAGACAATAGATGCAGGAGGAGGCCATTTGGCCCTTCGAGCCAACACCGCCATTCATGGCTGATCATCCACAATCAGTACCCCGTTCCTGCCTTCTTCCCATATCCCCTTGATTCCGCTAGCCCCTAGAGCTCTATCCAACTCAGAGGTTTACTTTTCTTGAGAGGGTTGAGGGGGAAGTGGGAGATATTACCGAACATTACTTGCCCCTCGTGATGTCACTGCTTTAGTCGACAAGTTCCCATTACTTTTCATAAGTGATAGGAGCAGAATTAGGCCATTCGGCCCATCGAGTCTAATCTGCCATTCAATCATGGCCGATCTATCTCTCCCTCCTCACCCCATTCTCCTGCCTTCTCTCCGTAAGACCCCTGTCTGGGACCATGTCTGGGATTATGTTGAGGCTGCGTGGTGCTTCAGGCACGGAAATCGCTATCAAACCATGGGGGGGACACAATTTCTTGGCGGCTGCTCGCGCACATGCGCACACACGCAAGGCTTTGGCCGTGGGCCCTGTGGACGGTAACATTGGGAACTGACCTGGTTGGTGACCGACTCCGAACTCCAACAACAGCAACTTCATCCACCCCGAATCGTGGGGCTTGAATCGGCCCGTTGGCGGGGGCTTTCATCGGCCGGCGCGGGCTTCAACATCGGGAGCCTCGATCACCACGATGCAGCAGTTTGATTTTAAGCCGCGCCGGGCGCTGAAAGGCCCCGCGAATGGGCCGTTTTAGCACTTAGAAAGCGTCTGATAAAGTCCGAATTACAAAACATGGGGGGGATTGTCCCCCACCTCTCAAAGCATTTGGGGGGGGGGGGATGTGTACCCCCCGCCCCCTCAGGATTTCCGCCCGTGGCCTGACAAGTCTGCTTGTGTTTTTTGTTCCACCAGCGATGCATCTTCTCGGCCTGAATTGGCAGCTCCAGCAAGTCGACAACTACACGTTTGAAAATGGCAGAGTGAAGACAGAGAGCTCTCCCACCAACGTGGTCACCGCGACTTCCCCCGACGGTGGTAAGAACTTCCTCGCCTCTTTCACCAGCAAAATGCAAAGAATACAACATAGAACAGAGTTCACCTCGGTTTCAGTTCAGTTTAGTTTATTGTCACGTGTACCGAGGTACAGTGAAAAGCTTTTGTTGCGTGCTAACCAGTCAGCGGAAAGACAACACATGATTACAATCGAGCCGTTCACAGTGTACAGATACACGATGAAGGGAATAACGTTTAGTGCAAGATATAGCATACAAACAGGCCCTTCTGTGTTGAACATGATGCCAAGACCATAGGGAACCAAGACCCAGCCTACTCAACCTCTCCCTATAGCTCACATCCTCTAGTCCTGGCAACATCCTCATAAATTGTTTCTGAACCCTTTCAAGCTTGACAATATCTTTCCTCTAACATGGTGCCCAGAACTAAACACAATATTCTAAATGCTCTTTAAGAAAGAACTACAGATGCTGGAAAATCAAAGGTCGACAAAAATGCTGGAGAAACTCAGCGGGTGCGGAAGCATCTATGGAGCGCAGGAATAGGTGACGTTTTGGGTCGAGACCCTTCTCCAGACTGAAGAAGGATTTCGGCCCGAAACGTTGCCTATTTCCTTTGGTCCATAGATGCTGCCTCACCCACTGAGTTTCTCCAGCATTTTCGTCGACCTTCTCTATTCAGATTTGTGAGACACGTGGGCCGGTATGGGCGAGTTGGGCCGAAGGGCCTGTTTCCATGCTGATCACTCTATGACTCTATAACTCTCCTGCCCTATCAATCAGGGGACGCTAACTGTACAAATTGTTTTTGCAAAGACACCACTTTCAAGGCCGGTAAAGTCTTAAATGCCACTTTAGCTGCAGAATGAAGGGTTTGTTAAATTTAGAAATTAGAGCACGGAATATGAATGAGGCCCTCAGATCACAGGCCCTGACATCATCAGATTTCTCTCCGTTGAATGAACAATTTGTGACATTCCATCTTGATCTGGCCCCTATTAAATAAATCTGTGATTTCACCACTTTATTGTTACATTTGATCCTTGACTTCTTTCTGGTGATAGTTTTATTACGAGCTGTGTCAATTATCTAACCCTTGCCTGAAGATGAGCATCGAGCCCCCTGTACCAGCCAGCTCCATTCAAATCAATCCTGGCCTCCTTAAATAGCCGGCTATTGAGCTGAAGGTTTTAGCACCAGCGATATTTTACTCATCAATTAACCTCATTGTCATTTTATTATGCTAAAAGCCCACTCAAGTGTTTTTGCATCAAGAACAATGTTATAAATTCTATGGCTGGTTCATATAAGGTTGTTAAATAATCTGAGGTGATTTGGTTTTTTGGCGTATGTGCGTGCATGGGTGCATGTGTGTGTGGGTGCATGCGTGTGTGGTGTGAAAAAGTGACCTGTCAGGTTCATAGATGCATAGATACATAGACAATTGATGCAGGAGTAGGCCATTCGGCCCCTTGAGCCAGCACCGCCATTCAATAGGATCATGGCTGATCAACCAGAAAGTTGAAATAGCCGCACATTTGGATAGCAGTAACAGGATTGGTCCGAGTCAGCATGGATTTACGAAGGGGAAATCATGCTTGACTAATCTACTGGATTTTTTTGAGGATGTAACTAGGAAAATGGACACGGGAGAGCCAGTGGATGTAGTGTACCTGGACATTCAGAAAGCATTTGATAAGGTCCCACATAAGAGATTAGTGGGCAAAATTAGGGCACATGGTATTGGGACTAGAGTGCTGACATAGATAGAAAATTGGTTGGCAGACAGGAAACAAAGGCAGGCAGTGACTAGTGGGGTACCGCAAGGCTCATAGAAACATAGAAATTAGGTGCAGGAGTAGGCCATTCGGCCCTTCGAGCCTGCACCGCCATTCAATATGATCATGGCTGATCATCCAACTCAGTATCCTGTACCTGCCTTCTCTCCATACCCTCTGATCCCCTTAGCCACAAGGGCCACATCTAACTCCCTCTTAAATATAGCCAATGAACTGGCCTCTACTACCCTCTGTGGCAGAGAGTTCCAGAGATTAACCACTCTCTGTGTGAAAAAAGTTTTCCTCATCTCGGTTTTAAAGGATTTCCCCCTTATCCTTGAGCTGTGACCCCTTGTCCTGGACTTCCCCAACATCGGGAACAATTTTCCTGCATCTAGCCTGTCCAACCCCTTAAGAATTTTGTAAGTTTCTATAAGATCCCCTCTCAATCTCCTAAATTCTAGAGAGTATAAACCAAGTCTATCCAGTCTTTCTTCATAAGACAGTCCTGACATCCCAGGAATCAGTCTGGTGAACCTTCTCTGCACTCCCTCTATGGCAATAATGTCCTTCCTCAGATTTGGAGACTAAAACTGTACGCTGGGACCGCAGCTAATTACAATATACATCAATGATTTAGATGAAGGGATTCAAAGTATCATTAGCAAATTTGCAGATGACACAAAGCTGGGTGGCAGTGTGAACTGTGAGGAGGATGCTATGAGAATGCAGGGTGACTTGGACAGGTTGGGGGAGTGGGCAGATGCAGTTTAATGTGAATAAATGTGAGATTATCCACTTTGGTGGCAAAAACAGGAAGGCAGATTATTATCTAAATGGTGTCAAGTTGGGAAAAGCGGAAGTACAACGGGATCTGGGGCAGGCAGTGAATAAAGCGAATGGCATGTTGGCCTTTATAACAAGACGAGTTGAGTATAGGATCTAAGAGGTCCTTCTGCAGTTGTAAAGGGCCCAAGTGAGACCACACCTGTAGTATTGTGTGCAGTTTTGGTCCCCTAATTTGAGGAAGGACATTCTTGCTATTGAGGGAGTGCAGCGTAGGTTCACCAGGTTAATTCCAGGGATGGCGGGACTGTCATTTGCTGAGAGAATGGAGCGACTGGGCTTGTCCACTCTGGAGTTTAGAAGGATGAGAGGGCATCTTATTGAAACATATAAGATTATTAAGGGTCTGGACGTGCTAGAGGCAGGAAACATGTTCCCGATGTGAGGGGAGTCCATAACCAGGGGCCACAGTTTAAGAATAAGGGGTAAGCCATTTAGAACGGAGACAAGGAAACACTTTTTCTCACAGAGAGTTGTGAGTCTGTGGAATTCTCTGCCTCAGAGGGCGGTGGAGGCTGGTTCTCTGGATGCTTTCAAGAGAGAGCTAGATAGGGCTCTTAAAGATAGCGGAGTCAGGGGATATGGGGAGAAGGCAGGAACGGAGTACTGATTGTGGATGATCAGCCATGATCACATTTAATGGCAGTGCTGGTTCGTAGGGCCGAATGGCCTACTCCTGCACCTATTGTTTATTGATAGTGTTAGTGTGCAGGGATCGCTGGTTGGTGCGGACTCGGTGGGCTGATAGGCCTGTTTCCGCGCTGAATCTCTAAACTAAAAACTAAACTAAACTAAACTAAGAATAACAATTTTATTTCCTCCGCTGAGCATCAGGTTTCTTGCCTGTGTGGTGGTCTTGCCGACACTGCCTCTGATGATGTGGGTTAACAACCTAGGAGTCTGGCCCAACAAACCACATCCTAGGCCAGGCCTGGTAGCCGGGGCTAATCCAGTCCATCCAAACCTCAGAGCGCCTGGGAGTTGCTGTTCCCATGGCCACCGTCCAGGAACTACAGATATATAATACTTGAGCAAGTGAAGCAGGGGATCTAATGGGAAACATAGACAATAGGTGCAGGAGTAGGCCATTCGGCCCTTGTAGCCAGCACCGCCATTCAATATGATCATGGCTGATCATCCCCAATCAGTACCCCGCTCCTGCCTTCTCCCCATACCCCTTGATACCACCGGTAGGAAAGTGGCCAATTCGGGCACTCCAAGTGTGTGTTCGACCGTCCCGACGTCGGAGTTTCGATCATCCCGACGAGAGGGCCTGTATATCCGACTGTCCGTAGCGGCGACTACGGAGGATTCATGGCCCTGACCACGGGTGAACAAAGGAGGAGGACTGACTGAACTTTGTTGCCTTCTTATAAAGAACACACAATGCACAATAGAATTTAACACAAACATCCACCACAGCATTCTTCACTGTGGTGGATGTGATGTTTGTGTTAAATGCTATTGTGTATTGTGTGTTCTTTTTAAGTGTATCGCTGCTGGCAAATTCATTTCACTGCACCTTCGGATGTATGTGACGAATAAAATAGATTTTGATTCCGTTAGCCCTAAGCGCTAAATCTAACTCTCTCTTGAAAACATCCAGTGAATTGGCCTCCACTGCCTTCTGTGGCGGAGAATTCCACTGGAAGGAATTCCGGGCGACACGGTGGCACAGCGGTAGAGTTGCTGCCTCACAGCGCCAGAGACCCGGGTTCAATCCTGACTACTGGTGCTGTCTGTACGGAGTTTGCATGTTCTTCCTGTGGGTTTTCTCTGGGTGCTCCAGTTTACTCCCAGCTCCAGGTTTGTAGGTTAATTAGCTTCGATAAAGATTATATATTCTGCATTGTGAGTGGGATAATGCTAATGTGCGGGGAGCGCTGGTCGGCGCGGACCCAGTGGGCCGAAGGGCCTGTTTCTGCGCAGTATCTCTAAACTAAACTAAAACCATTGTGAGATATATTGTTTGTGCTCACAATCACTACTCAGAGACTAAATCGTGGAAACAAGAAATGCTTTATTTGCGAGTCTGCAGAATCGGGTGCCTCTCCAAGTTGAGACACACCGAGCTAAGGAAAAACGTCTATTTTTATACAATTCAGTATACAGTCTTTATTGATCGGACTACTCCCCTTCTGACCCCTTCCAATCAGGGTACCGAGGTTCACAATCTTCCAACCCTCCCCTCCGTGCGTCATCAATCATTCCCTCTCCTCCCACATCATACATCGCATGTACATTTAAATTAGGTTCTTTGTCATGAGGGGCGTAAAGTTAATATTCATTTAACTTATTAAGCATGCGCAGTATCTGTTGGCCTAACCTATTTAATTGCCTTTGACCTAAAGAATAGCTTCTGTGTTGTCAGCTACATTCCTTACCTCATCTTGTTATTCTACAATGTTATCAACAGCTCTGAAGGTCTGACTGTTTGTTCGAATCACAAGGTTGGTGATTCCAGCTACTCGGCCCATCACAAGGTCGGTGACTACAATCACTCGGCCCCTCACAATGGTGGTGGTTTAATCATACTATCCCTCACACCATGCTCCTCTGTAGCCGCTGATTATTTCTTAAAGCTTTAGTATAGTTTAGAGATACAGATTGGAAACAAGCCCTTTGACTCAGCGAGTCCGCTCCGACCAGCAATCACCCAGTACACTAGCACTGTCCTACACTCTAGGGACTATTTACAGATCAACCAGCAAACCTGCACATCTTTGGGAAGTGGGAGGAAACCTGAGCTCCCAGAGAAGACCCACGCAGATCATAGAAACAAACATAGAAACATAGAAAATAGGTGCAGGAGGAGGCCATTCGGCCCTTCGAGCCAGCACCGCCATTCATTGTGATCATGGCTGATCGTCCCCAATCAATAACCTGTGCCTTCTCCCCATATCTCTTGATTCCACTAGCCCCTAGAGCTCTACTTAATTCTCTCTTAAATCCATCCAGTGATTTGGCCTCCACTGCCCTCTGTGGCAGGGAATTCCACATCCCCGATCAATAACCCATGCCTGCCTTCACCCCATATCCCTTGACTCCACTAGCCCATAGAGCTCTATCGAACTCTCTCTTAAATACATCCAGTGATTTGGCCTCCACTGCCCTCTGTGGCAGGAAATTCCTCAAATTCACAACTCTCTGGGTGAAAAAGGTTTTTCTCACCTCAGTCCTAAATGGCCTCCCCTTTATTCTAAGACTGTGGCCCCTGATTCTGGACTCGCCTAACATTGGGAACATTTTTCGTGCATCTAACCTGCCCAGTCCTTTTATAATTTTATATGTTTCTATAAGATCCCCCCTCATTCATCTAAACTCCAGTGAATACAAGCCTAGTCTTTTCCATCTTTCCTCATATGACAGTCCCGCCATCCCAGGGATCAATCTCGTGAACCTACGCTGCACTGCCTCAATCACAAGGATGTCTTTCCTCAAATTAGTAGAACAAAACTATACGCAATACTCCAGATGTGGTCTTACCAGAGCCCGATACAACTGCAGAAGAACCTCTTTACTCCTATACTGAAATCCTCTTGTTATGAAGGCCAACATATGAAGACCTTGTTATGAAGGTCATTGGGAGAACATACAAACTCCACCCGTCAGGATCAATCTCGGGTCTCTGGCGTTGTGAGGCAGCAACTAAATTGATGTGTCACCGTGCCGTCCTGGTGCCACCGAGTCTGGTAGTGCGCGCTTTCAAGCTTCTGTACCAGACGGGAGCGGGGAGAAGTTGGAATGACCGGGGTGGGACAAGTCTTTGATTATTGTTGGTTTTGCGAAGTGTAGATGGAGTCAATGGTGGCTGTACTGTGGGATAACTGCTTCAATTCATGTTCATAAGTTCTCGGAGCTGAATTAGGCCATTCGGCCCATTAAAATCTACTCTGCCATTCAATCATGGCTAACCTATCGACCCCATTCGCCTGCCTTCTACCCATAACCCCTGACACCCTTACTAATCAAGAATCTATCCATATATGACTTGAAAATATCCATTGACTTGGCCTCCACAACCGTCAGTGGCAATGAATTCCACAGATGCACCACTCTCTGACTGAAGAAATTCCTTCTCATCCTCTTCCTAAAGGAACATCCTTTAATTCTGAGGGTAGGTCCTCTGGTCCCAGATTCTCCCACCAGTGGAAACATCCTCTCCACATCCACTCAATCCATCCAGGCCTTTCACTATGGTACGTTTCAATGAGGATTCCCCTCATCCTTCTAAACTCCAGCGAGTACAGGCCCAGTGCCGACAAACGCTCATCACAAGTTATTCAGAGGTTTCTTTGAAATACAAACAGTGACATCAGCAGGAGATAATGGGGGGAGGTCAAGGTGTCACAGAATTGGTAGAAAAGGCAGTGAAAATCCACTCAACACTACTCTGGCAAGCTTTTAACTAAGATTACCTCAGCTAAAGTAAATCCACAAGTTGACCACAATTACACTGACATGTTCCAGGAAATACTAGGTCTTTATTACATGAGAAATCATTTATTTTATAACCAACCTTTATTGAAACCTTTAAAACCCTGTCCCACTGTACGAGTTCATTCAAGAGCTCTCCCGAGTTTAAAAAAAATTAAACTCGTGGTAAGCACGTGGAATGTACGTAGCGGGTACGTCGGAGCTCGGGGACGTCTCTTAGCGGCTCGCAACGCTAACGGCAGGTACTCGGGAAATGCGGTTAGCTCGTGAAGACTCGTGAAGATTTTTCAACATGTTGAAAAATGTCCACGAGAGCCCCGAGTACCGACGAGCGGCCATTACCGTAAATCTCCGAGTTCGAATCAGAGGAGAACTCTTGAATTAGTTCGTACAGTGGGACAGGTCCATTAGTGAATTTGATTTTACTGAAAGGACTCTGATACGTTTTAAATTAGTTTATTATTGTCACGTGTACCAAGATACAAGCTTACTGTTGGGTAGGATCACAGCATGGTTTGGGAACAGCTTTGCCCAAGACCTCGAGCAAATGCATAAAGTTGTGGATGTAGCCCAGTCCATCACACACACCACACTCCCCGCCATTGACCCCATCTACACTTCACTGTATAGGGCTATGGTGAGACCACATCTGGAGTATTGTGTACAGTTTTGGTCTCCTAATTTGAGGAAGGACATCCTTGTGATTGAGGCAGTGCAGCGTAGGTTCACGAGATTGATCCCTGGGATGGCGGGACTGTCATATGAGGAAAGATTGAAAAGACTAGGCTTGTATTCACTGGAGTTTAGGATGAGGGGGGATCTTCTAGAAACATATAAAATTATAAAAAGACTGGACAAGCTAGATGCAGGAAAAATGTTCCCAATGTTGGGCGAGTCCAGAACCAGGGGCCACAGTCTTAGAATAAAGGGGAGGCCATTTAAGACTGAGGTGAGAAAAAACGTTTTCACCCAGGGAGTTGTGAATTTGTGGAATTCTCTGCCACAAAGGGCAGTGGAGGCCAAATCACTGGATGGATTTAAGAGAGAGTTAGATATAGCTCTAGGGGCTAGTGGAATCAAGGGATATGGGGAGAAGGCAGGAATGGGTTATTGATTGGGGACGATCAGCCATGATCACAATGAATGGCGGTGCTGGCTCAAAGGGCCGAATGGCCTCCTCCTGCACCTATTTTCTGTTTCTATGTGTCTACACTTCACGCTGCCTCGGGAAAGCAGCCGACATCATCAATGACTTGTCCCTGTCCCACCCCGGTCATTCCTTCTTCTCCCCGCTCCCATCCGGCAGAAGGTACAGGAGCTTGAAAGCGCGCACCACCAGACTCAGGAACAGCTTCTTCCCCTCTGTTATCAAGCTTCTGAACGGCCCTTCCATAAGCTAGGGTGCTGTCCGATTCACCTCTACCCCATTGTGGACATTGGACTTTGTCTGTGGAACTGATGCGCTACAATGCTGAGAACTATATTCTGCACTCTGTATCTTCCCCTTTGCTCCACCTATTGGACTGGAAGTTAACATGATTCCAGAGAATACTCTAGAGAATGTAGATAGGTGACGTTTTGGGTCGGGAACTTCGGGAGTCATAGTGTCATAGAGTCACAGAGTCATACGGTGCGGAGACAGGCCCTTCGGCCCAACTTGCCTACACTGGCCAACATGTCCCTTCTACACTAGTCCCACCTGCCTGCCTTTGGCCCATATCCCTCCAAACCTGTCCTATCCATGTACCTGTCTAAATGTTTCTTAAACTTTTGGATAGTCCCGGCCTCCACTACCTGCTCCGGCAGCTCGTTCCATACACCCACCACCCTTTGTGTGAAAAAGTTACCCCTCAGATTCCTATTAAATCTTTCCCCTTCACCTTAAAACTATGTCCTCTGGTCCTCGATTCCCCTACTCTGGGTAAGAGACTCCATGCGTCTACCCGATCTATTCCTCTCTTGATCTTATACACCTCTATTTGATCACCCCCTCATCCTCCTGCGCTCCAAGGAATACAGACCCAGCCTGCTCAACCGCTCCTTATAGCTCAGGCCCTTGAGTCCTGGAAACATTATCGCAAATCTTCTCTGCACCCTTTCCTGCTTGACAACATCTTTCCTATAACATGGTGTTCTATAACTTGATCAATCGAGTGACCTTCTCTGCCTCCTGACTTGTAAATTAGTGTCATTTAAAGCATTATGGACCAACTGTTTCAGATCACTCCACTTTGGGTGAAAAACCATACAGTCTCACTAATTTTCTGATCAGCATTAAAAAAAAATTTAGATGGAATCTTTTCCTGTATGATTTATTATCAATATTAGGGTGGTAAAGAAAGCTTTTGGTATGCTAGCCTTTATAAATCAGAGCATTGAGTATAGAAGCTGGGATGTAATGTTAAAATTGTACAAGGCATTGGTGAGACCAATTCTGGAGTATGGGGTACAATCTTGGTCGCCCAATTATAGGAAGGATGTCAACAAAATAGAGAGAGTACAGAGGAGATTTACTAGAATGTTGCCTGGGTTTCAACAACTAAGTTACAGAGAAAGGTTGAATAAGTTAGGTCTTTATTCTCTGGAGCGCAGAAGGTTAAGGGGGGACTTGATAGAGGTCTTTAAAATGATGAGAGGGATAGACAGAGTTGATGTGGACAAGCTTTTCCCTTTGAGAAAAGGGAAGATTCAAACAAGAGGACATGACTTCAGAATTAAGGGACAGAAGTTTAGGGGTAGCATGAGGGGGAACTTCTTTACTCAGAGAGTGGTAGCGGTGTGGAATGAGCTTCCAGTGGAAGTGGTGGAGGCAGGTTCGTTGGTATCATTTAAAAATAAATTGGATAGGTATATGAATGAGAAGGGAATGGAGGGTTATGGTATGAGTGCAGGCAGGTGGGACTAAGGGAAAAAAGTTGTTCAGCACGGACTTGTAGGGCCGAGATGGCCTGTTTCCGTGCTGTAATTGTTATATGGTTATATGGTTAATATCAAAAACTGTTAATTAGCAAAATTTTACATCCATTTTTGCATCCATAGACGTCATTCGACAAGATTATTTATTACACATTCTCTGAGAAGTAAACTTTCCTCAACTGTTCAGTTTAGATTAGTTTAGTTTAGAGATACAGCCTGGAAACAGGCCCTTCGGCCCACCGAGTCCACGCCGACCAGCGATCACCCCGTACACTGGTACGATGGTATCCCAGTCCTACACACTAGGGGCAATTTTTACAGAAGCCAATTAACTTGCAAACCTGCATGTCTTTGGTGCGTGGGAGGAAACCGGAGCACCCGGGGGAAAAACCACGCGTTCTCAGGGAGAAGGTACAAAGTCCGTACAGACAGCACCCATGGTCAGGATCGAACCCGGGTCTCTGGTGCTGTGAGGCAGCAGCTCTACTCTTACACAAAGGGTGGTGGATGTATGGAACGAGCTGCCGGAGGAGGTAGTTGAGGCTGGGACTATCCCAACGGTTAACATACAGTTAGGTACATGGATAGGACAGGTTTGGAAGGGTATGGGCCAAGCACAGGCAGGTGGGACTAGTGTAGATGGGGCGTGTTGGTCGGTGTGGGCAAGTTGGCCTGTTTCCACACTGTATCACTCTGACTCTGTGTACTGAGGTACAGTGAAAAGCTTTCTTTTGCATGATGTACAAAGATTAGATAATTCTATAAATAAGCTAAACTAAGTGGGACCCATTGGGTCCCATGTTCACACGGGAGGGCTGGCCCCCCGACGCAATATTCCACCTCTCCACCAATTCCAATATTGTGGCTTTCTGGAGCGCTAGTATGGGTGTTGTTGGCTGCAGGGACTACTGGTCTCCAGAAGGCTAGTATGGACATTGTGGGCCAAATGGATTCTTGGGGTGGCAACTCAGTCCCTCAAGCCTGATGTGCTGGCAGCTCACTCACGGCTGGTGGGCTGGCTGTTGACTCACGGCTATTCCTTGAAATGCAAGGCCACCAAATTTAAATCCATTTTCCTACCATTTCAAGCAGGGTGCAAGGTCACCAAATTCAAGTGCAGTTTCATACCGCTTCAAGCAGGGTGCAAGGCCACAAAATTCAAGTGCAGTTTCATACCGCTTCAAGCAGGGTGCAAGGCCACCAAATTCAAGTGCAGTTTCATACCATTTCATGCAGGGTGCAAGGCCACCAAATTCAAATGCAGTTTCATACCATTTCATGCAGGGTGCAAGGCCACCACATTCAAATGCAGTTTCATACCATTTCAAGCAGGGTGAAACCACCATAAAACCTCACAAAACACCACACTCACAGTTCAGTAGACATTCAGTGCGTTCAGTTGATTCACAGCTCAGACAGATTCGTGACCACTCCCTCCCCCATCATACAGAGTCTGAGCCACACCCACACTTCCGGGGTTTATAATCCCTCCCCCTCCCACCGGAAAAGGTGTAGCCTTCATGGCATGATTGACAGGAGAGAGATTCTCAACATTTATTAAACACTAATAACACTTTTATTTTTCATTGATAGGAAGAAACCTCTGCACCTGATGTGCGGAGGGGGGCTGAGTAAGATAGCCAAAAGTCACAGCCGTAAGTGGTAGCGTTTTATCTAAAATCAATATAGTGCAAACAGGAAGTTGTCAAGTTTAGACAAACAACCATTTGCAGTGCCTTTTCACTTCAACCCAAAACCCCCAAACAACCATTTGCAGTGCCTTTTTACTTCAACCCAAACTCCCCAAACAACCATTTGCAGTGCCTTTTTACTTCAAACCAACCATATTTTCATTTTCAAACCACATTAAGGGCACTCACAGTTGAGTAGACATGTGTACAGTGTTATTCAGAGCTCAGAGAGATGTGATCCTCTCGCTTCCTCCATCTTGCAGAGACTGAGTGAGGCACACCACTTCCGGGTTTTATAGTCCCTCCCCCCTCCCATCAGCAGGGAGAATGGCAATTAAAAAAAAAACATTAATATCTCTCTGATTTTTCATCGATGGGAATAATCCTCCAGTCCAGTCCAGGTGGAGGGGGGCTCTGAGCAAGGTGGCTAAAAATGACGGCCGTACGTGGCGGAGTTCTCTCGGAAATCACATCGCAGTGAGTCAAAAGCGGTCAAGATCTTACTTTTAGTAATATTGATATACTTTATACATCTCTATAAAATCATCCTCCTGCGCTCTATGGAATAGAGTCCGAGGTTACTCAACCTCTCCCCATAGCTCAGACCCTCGAGTCCTGGCAACAACTTTGTAGATCTTCTCAGCTAGGAAAGGGTACAGAGGAGGTCAAGTCGTCAAGTCAAGTTTATTCCACATACACATACGAGATGAGCAGTGAAATAAAAAGTGGCAATGCTTGCCGATTGTGCAAAAAACTACAAAACAGAATGGAACAGAATCACATATTCACATATTGCATATTTGTGGGAGGAAAAAAAGAAAAAAAGAGCAATTTAAAAAAAACACCACAACAGTAAATTGGTACAGTAAATGGCCTGTCCCACTTGCATGCGATTGCGTGCGTTTGGAGCGACCAAACGGAAGCGAAGTTCACGCGAAGTTCGCGCTAAGTTTGCGCTAAGTAAGCGCTAAGTTTGCGCGTGATGTCATTTGCGTCATGCTTACCAAACAGCTGGGCAGGAGGCGGGCCGACTGAATTTGGGCGGTGACGTCATCACGCAACGCCACGTCGGGCGGTGACATCATCGCACAATGCCACACACTAGGCGTACGCCGTCAAGACGCTGTTTACGACGTCAAGATGCTGCGTACGACCGCAATGCGCCTGAGTGCCGACAGGCCGTTGGCGCGCGAAGATTTCGGCCACTGACAGAATTTCGGATCCCCGCGCGATGTCGGGACCAGCCCCGCACAACTCCGCGCCTCTAAGTGGGACCGGCCCTGCGCGGCCATACGGTGCCCGTACGCCTCAAGCGACCACAAGGTCGCATATTTTGCGAGCCAAGGTCGCGTAAGTGGGACAGGCCCTTTAGTTAGTCCCTGGTGAGATAGCAGTTTACAGTCCTAATAGCCTCCGGGAAGAAACTCCTTCTCATCCTCTCCGTTCTCACAGCATGGCAACGGAGGCGTTTGCCTGACCGTAGCAGCTGGAACAGTCCGTTGCTGGGGTGGAAGGGGTCTCCCATGATCTTGCTGGCTCTGAAGTTGCACCTTCTGTTGTATAGTTCCTGCAGGGGGGCGAGTGTAGTTCCCATAGTGCGTTCTGCCGAACGCACTACTCTCTGCAGAGCCTTCTTGTCCTGGGCAGAGCAATTCCCAAACGTTTACCAGCGTTGAGGGGTATTAGCTCCTGGCTGAGGTTGGATAGACTTGGATTGTTTTCATGTTTCCTGAGATTGAGGGGAATCCTGGTCAGCATGGACTTTGGGCCGAATGGCCTCTTTCTGACCTGTGTGCCTCTAAGATTAGCGGGTCATTATCCAACTTATAGCTGAAATCACAGTGAGGCATGAGTCTTTCTGAACCGGAGACTCTCCTAGAGTAACTCAGCGGGTCAGGCAGCATCTCTGGAGAGAAGGAATGGGTGACTTTTCGGATCGAGACCCTCGTTCAAAGTCTTGAAGGAGGGTCTCGACCGGAAACGTCACCCATTCCTTCTCCCCAGAGATGCTGCCTGTCCCGCTGAGTTACTCCAGCATGTTTTGTATATCTTCGGTTTAAAACCAGCATCTGCAGTTCCCTCCTATACATGCGATCTTTCCTTGCCGAACTTCGAGATAATCAGTACACTGTAAATGGCTCGATTGTAATCATGTATTGTCTTTCTGCTGACTAGTTAGCACGCAACAAAAGCTTTTCACTGAACCTCCGTACACGTGACAATAAACTAAACGGAACTGATGTTACGTTTCACATCATCCCAACAATAGACAATTTTTATTATTTTTTAATTTTTTATTTAACCTTTATTTAACCAGGAGAAGTCTCATTGAGATTAAACATCTCTTTTACAAGAGAGTCCTGGCCAAGACAGGCAGCAGCACAGTTCCACAGTTACAGACAATAATTTAAAAACAACAGAGAACATATAAATAGTCACAGTCAGAACATCATCAAACAAAGCATGTACAGACAGAAGAGCCCGCTTCAACATCATTAAGAAGGGATTTAAATCTGTTTATAGAAACCATAGGTGCAGGAGTAGGCCATTCGGCCCTTCGAGCCAGCACCGCCATTCAATGTGATCATGGCTGATCATCCACAATCAGTACCCCGTTCCTGCTTTCTCCCCATATCCCCTGACTCCGCTATCTTTAAGACTTCTATCTAGCTCTCTCTTGAAGGCATCCAGAGAACCGGCCTCCGCTGCCCTCTGAGGCAGAGAATTCCACAGACTCACAACTCTCTGTGTGGCTTCCTCCCACACTCAAAAGACGGGCGTGCTGGTAGGTTAATTTGCTTGGTATAAGTGTAAAATTGTCACTAGTGTTAGTGTGCGGGTGATCACTGTTCGGTGTGGACTTGGTGGGCTGAAGGGCCTGTTTCCGCGCTGTATCTCTAAATCTGAAGCTAAAGCTAAAACAACGTTACCACCACCACTCACAGTGGTCCCGGGGCATATGTCTGCTGACCTACCAAACGCCCGAAGCTAACCTAAGAAAATAAAGTTATCAAAATTAAGATGCCATTCAGAATTTTGTTTTTGTTTGGCCCTTATTTCTACAATGAGGGCAGTGTCTAGAAAAGGGAGCATTGGAATGTAATTATTTTCACCCTTGCTTCCCAAAGGTATCAGATTATATAATCAGTATGTGGTTGCTTGTTTTAGATCGGTGCCAGTGAAATCTGGTAAAATGGACATATTTAATTTGCAACAGTTCTGACCAAAGCTTCAGTCAATTGGGATTAAACGAAACCAGCCTCCTGACATGTTTACCCAACAATCTCACGTTATGTTTTTCTGTTTGGTCTTTGCCTGCTGGACTGATGATTAACATGAGCGGCTTCTCAGATTAGAGGCATACAATTATCCTCCCTTTGTCCCGACTCGACCATGCCCCATCGACAATAGTCCCATTTGCCCACGTTTGGCCCATATCCCTCTAAACCTTTCCTATGGAGAGAATGGAGCGGCTGGGCTTGTACACTCTGGAGTTTAGAAGGATGAGAGGCAATCTTATTGAAACATGTGAGATTATTAAGGCTTTGGACACGCTCGAGGCAGGAAACATGTTCCCGATGTTGGGGGAGTCCAGAACCAGGGGCCACAGTTTAAGAATAAGGTGTAAGCCATTTAGAACGGAGACGAGGAAACACCTTTTCACACAGAGAGTTGTGAGTCTGTGGAATTCTCTGCCTCAGAGGGTGGTGGAGGCTGGTTCTCTGGATATTTTCAAGAGAGAGCTAGATACGGCTCTTAAAGATAGCGGAGTCAGGGAATATGGGGAGAAGGCAGGAACGGGGTACTGATTGGGGATGATCAGCCATGATCACATTGAATGGCGGTGCTGGCTCGAAGGGCCGAATGGCCTACTCCTGCACCTATTGTCTATTGACGTACCTGTCCAACGGTCTTTCTAATGATGTTATGGTACATGCCTCAACCACCTCCTCTGGTAAAAATAGACAAAAAGTGCTGGAGTAACTCAGGATGTCAGGCAGCATCTCTGGAGAATTCTCTAACTTCGAGTTACCCTTGCATCCCCTCTCTCTCTGTCCCTCCCCCCTCTCTCTGTCCCTCCCCCACCCTAGTTCTCCAACTGGTTGCACTGTCCTCCTGATTAAATTTTACTGATTGAACAGCCTGTCACCTTCCCCTCAGCTAACAGTGTCAGATTTACCTACAGACCAGGTAGTCTGAAGCCCAGGGCCTCAAAATCTAAGGGGCCTCCGGCCAAGGCATGTAATATTTTTGACACTGTCATAGGTCTTTCTTACATATGCTGTCACAACGCACTGTAGTCTCTAAACAACCCTTCCTTGCCCTCCATTTCAGAATAATACTGTTTTAAGCCGATAACTCGACACTAGCACTGGCAATAAATACATTTTCAAAAAGCGCAGCTTTCCAGCCCCTTGACTCATTGGCCACGCTCGGCTGCACATCGGTGTCAATCTGGTGGCACCGGGGTCCCGTAAACTTTCTGACGTGCTCCAGTAAACAGCGATGGCGGGTGCAGCCAGGGAACATCTTTGGATACTTGCAGGTTTCAAAAGTCAAAACTCAGGGGAAGTAGGAAAGTGCAAAGATTAGAGGTGCAAAGATTATAGCAAAAGTTTTTCACAGTGTTCATGTTAACATTTATGCTTTTTTTTTTCAATCACTACGGTATTTAACAATAACATTTTATGTCCTTTGGAGAAGGAATTGCGAATTGCGGATTTTTAAACACCCATCATCATCCTTGGCTTCGCTCAAATTATTTAAAACACTCTTCCATCTTCGCCTAGTCGTGGGGGTGGGGGATTGGGAGGGGCCTCACGTGGAATAGCCTATCAGTCAATCAAGCAATCAATTTATTTTGTATAGCACATTTAAAAACAACTCACGTTGACCAAAGTGCTGTACATCAGTGCAGGTACTAACGTGCTACATACAATGGTACACAGATCTAACAATACATACATAAACTGTTCACAGCGCCCCCTCAGAGGGCCTCAAAAACGCTTGTGAGTAGAAATAGGTTTTGAGCCTCGACTTAAAGGAGTCGATGCAGTTCTGATGAGGAGAGGGATGCTGTTCCACAGTTTAGGAGCTGCAACCGCAAAAGCGCGGTCACCCCTGAGCTTAAACCTAGACCGCGGGATAGTCAGTAGCCCCAGGTCGGCCGATCTTAGGGACCTGGAGGTAGAATGGTGGGTTGGAAGATTTTTGACAGACGGGGATATGAGGCCTAGGGCCTCTCTTCATCTAAATCGGCCCTGGCTAACAATGTACCATTCTACATCCTACAAGAAGGGTCTCACCCCGAAACGTCACCCGTTCCTTCTTTTCACACTGTTTTTGATTTTCTGTTTTTGGATTGAATTCTGTTTTTAATTTGTGTCACTGTGATGTCTTTATTACTTGTTTTATTCCGATTATATGTTTTTATTCCGATTACTATGTAAGGTGTCCTTGAGATGTATGAAAGGCGCCCATTAAATAAAATTTATTATTATTATTATTATTAGAGATGCTGCCCGTCCCGCTGAGTTACTCCAGCATTTTGTGTCTGCCATTCTACATTTTCTTGATTATCATCCCTTTTGATCCGTGTTTTCACGCCTTACCCTTCCATGTCTCTCTGTCTCCCTCAGCCCTGATTCTCAGTCTGGAGAAGGGGCTTGACCCGAAACATCACCCATTTCTTTTCTCCAGGGATGCTGTCTGTCTCGCTGAGTTACTCCAGCATTTCATGTCTATCTCTGGAGAAAATGGATAGACGACTTTTCGGGTCGGGGGCCCTCTTCAGATTTCAGTTTTCGGAGATGCTGCCTGACCCTGTAAATATTGTAAACAATATCATAACTGATATTTCAGATGGTCCTTGCTTTCTCCCTCCTTCCCCTCCCATTCCCAGCTCTCCCACAGCCCGCTGTCTCCGCCTCTTCCTTTCTTCTTCCCGCCCCCCCACCCCCACATCTGTCTGAAGAAGGGTCTCGACCCGAAACTTCACCTATTCCTTCGCTCCATAGATGCTGCCTCATCCGCTGAGTTTCTCCAGCACTTTTGTCCACCTTCGATTTCTCCAGCATCTGCAATTCTTTCTTAAACATATATATCCACACACACTCTTTCTCTCTATCGCTTTCTCTCTCTCACACACACACACACACACACTTTTTTTTCCTGGCGTGTCATTAACTAAAGGATGAGGGGGTATCTTATAGAAACATATAAAATTATAAAAGGACTGGACAAGCTAGATGCAGGAAAAATGTTCCCAATGTTGGGCGAGTCCAGAACCAGGGGCCACAGTCTTAGAATAAAGGGGAGGCCATTTAAGACTGAGGTGAGAAAAAACTTTTTCACCCAGAGAGTTGTGAATTTGTGGAATTCCCTGCCACAGACGGCAGTGGAGGCCAAATCTCTGGATGGATTTAAGAGAGAGTTAGATAGAGTTCTAGGGGCTAGTGGAGTCAAGGGATATGGGGAGAAGGCAGGCACGGGTTATTGATTGGGGACGATCAGCCATGATCACAATGATGGCCTCCTCCTGCACCTATTGTCTATGTTTCTATGTGTCTGTGACTGGAAACCTTGCATTCACAAACTGTTCTCTTTCTTTGAAGGAAAGTTTGGATTCCCTCACCAGGAGAACAACACCATCGATTCGGGAGAGGTGGACCTTGGCCGCCGGGCGATACAGGAGGTCCCTCCCGGTGTCTTTTGGAGAGCGCAGCTCTACGTTGACCAGCCCCAGTTCCTGAAGTTCAACATCTCCCTCCCGAAAGATGCACTGATCGGTGTGTACGGGAGAAAGGGTCTCCCTCCCTCCCACACCCAGGTACGGCTCCTCACTAACTGTTCAGTTTGATCGCAGGTTCACCAGGTTAATTCCCGGGATAGCGGGACTGACATATGATGAAAGAATGGGTCAACTGGGCTTGTATTCACTGGAATTTAGAGGGGATCTTATAGTAGCGTCACATTCTTAAGGGATTGGACAGGCTGGATGCAGGAATTTTTTTCCCCAATGTTGGGGGAGTCCTGAACCAGGGACCACAGTAACCAATAAGGGGTAGACCATTTAGGACTGAGATGAGGAATCTGTGGAATTCTCTGCCACAGAAGGCAGTGGAGACCAATTCACTGGATGTTTTCAATAGAGAATTAGATTTAGAACCTAGAACTAACAGAATCAAGGGATATGGGGGAGAAAACAGGAATGGGGTACTGATTTTGGATGATCAGCCATGATCACATTGAATGGCAGTGCTGGCTCGAAGGGCCAAATGGCCTACTCCTGCACCTATTGTCTATTGTCTATTGTCTATAGACACAGTCGCCACCCTGTGACCTACTGTGACCGCGTGGGTTTCCTCCGGGTGCTCCGGTTTGCTCCCCCATGCCAAAGACGTGCGGCTTTGTAGGTTAATTGATTTCTGTAAATTGCCCCAAGTGTGTAGGGGGTGGATGTGGAGGTGGGATAACGTAGAACTCGTGTGAGCGGGCGATCGATGGTCTCGTGGACTCAGTGGGCTGAAGAGCCTTTCTCGTATAATAAATCCACCATTATTTAGCTGTGCAATGAATACAGTCATAGAGTCAAACAGCACAAAATACAGACTCCAGTCTGAAGCCTAGAGTCTGAAGCAGTGCTCTGACCTGAAACGTCACCCATCCTTTTTCTCCACAGATCCTGCCTGTTCTGCTGAGTTACTTCAGCCCGTAGTGTGTCTATCTTCGGTATAAACCAGCATCTGAAGTTCCCTCAATAGACAATAGACAATAGGTGCAGGAGTAGCCCATTTGGCCCTTCGAGCCAGCACCGCCATTCAATGTGGTCATGGCTGATCATCCCCAATCAGTACCCCGTTCCTGCCTTCTCCCCATATCCCCTGACTCCGCTATTTTAAAGAGCCCTATCTAGCTCTCTCTTGAAAGCATCCAGAGAACCAGCCTCACCGCCCTCTGAGGCAGAGAATTCCACACTCACCACTCTGTGGGAAAAAGTGTTTCCTCGTCTCCGTTCTAAATGGCTGACTCCTTATTCTTAAACTGTGGCACTCCTACACACTCTTTCTGAATGCTGCCCTGTTTCAAATCAATTGTCCATTTTTACCTCTCAAGTTCTTATCCAAGCAAGACGCTCCCCAAACAGCGGAGAAGTCCCTTCCCAATTCACTCAATCTTCAACATAATTTAAAAAATTCTATTAAAAATATTCAATTAACCTTCTTTGCTCCATTGATAGTGATGTTAGTGATTCATTCTTCTCTTAATACTGTTGCCTCCCATCCCTCTGGTACATGGAGAGTCTCCCTGTGTCTCTCCACATGTGCCTGCACCATGATGGGCCTGTGCCATTTACGCGACTTTTTCGGCGACTTGTTGGCACCCGTCGTAGGTCGTTGCAGGTCGCTGAAAATGTTCGTCGTTGAAAATCCAGCGGCGACCAGAAAGACGCTACGACTCTTTGAGCGACTGAGGAGACGACTCACGGCCATACAGGCGACATGTCGCGGGGTGAAGCCTGTATGGTCGTGAGTAGTCGCCCAAAGAGTCGTACCTTGTTCTGGTCGCCGCTGGATTTTCAACATGTTGCACATTTTCGACGACCTGCTGAGACTATGACGGGTGCCGGCAGTCGCCGAAAAAGTTGCGTAAGTGGGACAGGTCCATTAAGCCCCTGTCCCACTTTTGAGACCTAAACAGCAACCTCTGGTGACCTTGCCCACCACCCAAAAAAAATGTCACGGTCGAGGTGACCTGCAACCCCCTACCACCTCCCACCCATATGTTGAAAACCTTCCTCGACTATGAAGAAAACCGGCTTCGACTAGACCTGCGACTAAAAAATGATCGGTTTTTAAAACGGCAACCTATTTTTAGTCGAGGCCGGTTTTAATCATGATGAAAAAATAGCAGCAACCTAGATGAAGCCTCGACCACGTGGAAACCACTTCGACCATTAGGGAGAGTGACCAAAACCTCCGGTGACCTCATGGAAACCTTGGGTGGTGGGCAAGGTCACCAGAGGTTGCTGTTTAGGTCTCCTAAGTGGGGCAGGGGCTTAAGTCTTCTTAAATATACTTCTACCCTCATTGAGTATAGAAGATAGACATCAAATGCTGGATTAACTCAGCAGGTCAGGCACCATCTCTGGAGGGGAGGGATAGGTGACGTTTCAGGCCGAGATCCTTCATCAGACCAGTCTTGACCTGAAACATCACCTATTCCTCTTCTCCGTAGATGCTGCCCGACCCGCTGAGTTACTCCTGAATGTTGAGTCTATTATCAGTTTAAACCAGCATCTGCAGTTCCTGCTTACACACCTCGAGTATAGAAGTTGGGAGGTTATGGCGATTTAAGACGTTATTTAAGACGATTGCGAAGCCACATTCAGAGTAATGTTGAAGAAAGAACTGCAGATGCTGGAAAAATCGAAGGTAGACAAAAGTGCTGGAGAAACTCAGCGGGTGAGGCAGCATCTATGGAGCGAAGGAATTGGCGATGTTTCGGGTCCTCTTGAAATAAATGCTAGAATTTATTTCAAAAGGGCTTGTATACAAAAACAGGGATGTAATGCTGAGGCTCTATAAGGCGCTGGTCAGGCCACATTTGGAATATTGTGAGCAATTTTAGGCACCATATCCGAGGAAGGATGTTCTGGCTCTGGAGAGGGTCCAGAGGAGGTTTACAAGAATGATTCCAGGAATGAGTGGGTTAACCTATGATGAATGTTTGTCGACACTGGGCCTGTACTCGCTGGAGTTTAGAAGAATAAGAGGGGGCCTCATTGAAACATACAGAATAGTGAAAGGCTTGGATAGAGTGGATGTGGAGAGGATGTTTCCACTAGTGGGAGAGTCTAGGACTAGATGTCACAGCATCAGAATTAAGGGACATTATTTTAGGAAGGAGATGAGGAGAAATTTCTTTAGTCAGAGGGTGGTGAATCTGTGGAATTCATTGCCACAGAAGGCTGTGGAGACCAAGGCAGTGGATATTTTTAAGGCAGGGATTGATAGATTCTTGATCAGTACAGGTCTCAGGGGCTATGGGGAGACGACAGGAGAATGGGGTTGAGAGGGAGAGATAGATCAGCCATTAATGAATGGTGAAGTAGACTTGATGGGCCAAATGGCCTAATTCTACTCCTATCACATGACCTTATGACCTCATGCTGCTGCTGAGATACCGCTGCACTTTGTGTCCATCTTTGGTGTACGCCAACATCTGCAGTTCTTTATTTCTACATGATCCTTGAGCTGTCTTGTTGCGTTTAGTTTATTGTCACGAGGTACAGTGAAAGGCTATACATGATTACAATCGGGCCGTCCACAGTGTACAGAAACATGATGAAGAAAATAACTCAACGAAACGTTTAGTGCAAGATAAAGCCAGTAACGCCTGATCAATGAGGTAGATAGTAGTTCAGGACTGCTCTTTGGCTGTGGTAGGATGGTTCAGTTGCCTGATAACAGCTGGGAAGAAACTGTCCCTGAATCTGGAGGTGTGTGTTTTCACACTTCTGTACCTCTTGCCTGATGGGAGAGGGGAGAAGAGGGAGTGGCCAGGGTGCGAGTGGTCCTTGATGATGCTGCTGGCCTTGCCGAGGCAGCATGAGGTGTAGATGGAGTCAATGGAAGGGAGGTTTGTTGGGTGCGAGATGTATACCCCACGATACTGAACACGAGCAGCCCTCAAATTGTTGATTGCCTCATTTAATTCATCGATCAGCTGCCATTTTCTTGTCAACTGGGATTGCTTTGAGCTTTGTTAAATAAATGAGATCAATCGTGCTGGCAATGAATGCTGATGCAGCGTGGATCAATAGTTGCCTGAATCTATCACAAACCGCTGTCTGAAAACGCTGGCTTAAATTTAACTTTGATTTTAGCTGGTTTGAGTTTAGAAGAATGAGGGGGGGACCTCATAGAAACTTACCAAAACATGAAAGGCCTGGATCGAGTGGATGTGGAGAGAATGTTTCCACTAGTGGGAGAGTCTAGGACCAGAGGGCACAGCCTCCGAATTAAAGGACGATCCTTTATGAAGGAGATGAGGAGGTATTTCTTTAGTCAGAGGGTGATGAACCTGTGGAATTCATTGCAATAGACAATAGGTGCAGGAGTAGGCCATTCGGCCCTTCGATCCAGCACCGCCATTCAATGTGATCATGGCTGATCATCCCCATTCAGTACCCCGTTCCTGCCTTCTCCCCATATCCCCTGACTCCGCTATTCTTAAGAGGCCTATCTAGCTCTCATATCCAGCTATCTTGCCACAGAAGGCTGTGGAGGCCAAGTCAGTGCATATTTTTAGGGCAGAGATGGATAGGTTCTTGATCAGTACGGGCATCAGGGGTTATGGTGAGAAGGCAGGAGAATGGGGTTGAGAGGGAGAGATAGTTCAGCCATGATTGAATGGTGGAGTAGACTTGATGGGCCAAATGGCCTAATTCTGCTCCTGGAACTTACGAACATGGATTTATGAACTAGCAGTTTGAAGTGGTGCAGTGGTAGAGTTGCTGCCTCACAGTGCCAGAGACCCAGCTTCCATCCTGAAAAACGGAGCACCCGGAGAAAACCCACTCAGGTGACAGGGAGAATATAGAAACTCCATACAGATGGCAGCTATAGCCAGGATTGTGAGGCAGCAACTCTAGTGCTACACCACGAGTCATCTGAAGAATGGACTCGACCTGAAGCATTGCCTATCTATTTCCTCCACAAATGCTGCCTGACCTGCTGAAATTAATTTAGTTTAGTTTAGTTTGGAGATACAGCGTGGAAACAGGCCCTTTGTCCCGACAAAGCTGTGCCGACCAGCGATCACTGTGCTGTAACACTAACCTGCACACACTAGGTACAATTTACAGAGGGGTGCAGAGAAGATTTACGATGCTGTTGCCTGGACTCGAGGCTACAGGGAGACTTAGAGGGGGTGGGACTCTATGCCTCGGAGCACAGGAGGATACAGGGTGATCTTATAGAGCTGTATAAAATCATGTGGAGAGAGTAGAGTCATCGAGAACTAGAGGATATAGGTTTAAAGTGAGGGGAGAAAAATTTAATAGGAATCTGAGTGGTAACGTTTTTATACAAAGGTCGGTTTGGTGTGTGGGACGAGCTGCCAGAGGAGGTAGTTGAGGCAGGGACTAGCGCAACGTTTAAGAAACTTTTAGACAGGTACATGGATAGGACAGTGTGGAGGAATTTGTGCCAAATGCAGAGAGATGGGTCGAGTGTAGATGGGGCCGTGTGTGGACAGGACGTCGAAGGTCTGGAAGTCGAAGCCAAGAAGTGGAAGCCAAGATGCTGAACGAACATCGCCCTGAAAAGCCAAGATACCGAACGGGCAGCACGCCGAAAGGCCAAGACGCAGAATGGACACCACGCCGAAAGGCCAAGACGCAGAATGGACTCCACGCCGAAAGGACAAGACGCAGAATGGACACCACGCCGAAAGGACAAGACGCAGAATGGACACCACGCCGAAAGGCCAAGAAGCAGAATGGACACCACACCGAAAGGCCAAGACGCAGAATGGACACCACGCCGAAAGGCCAAGAAGCAGAATGGACACCACACCGAAAGGCCAAGACGCAGAATGGACTCCACGCCGAAAGGCCAAGACGCAGAATGGACTCCACGCCGAAAGGTCAAGAAGCAGAACGGACATGACGTCTCCGGGGACGGGATTTGTCCGAGACCTTGTCAGCGATTGGTCCAGACCACCGCATCCGTCACATCACTGGCCGGGGTGAGACGGGGGGGAGGGGGTGGGGGAGCTTCAGCTTGAGTTTGCAAAATGGTGGCAGTGACTCCAAGCTGCTGCGATTGACACAGAGGCTTTTCGACGTCATGTTCGTAAATAGTTAAATTGTTGTACCTTGTTACATTATAAAATAGTTAAACGATAAATTTGTTTGTGTGTTCTTGCAGCAAATATAGATTTTTTAAAGTGTTTCAGAGTTTCATCCCTATTCATCATTTCGACTTCATGTCCGTCCGGCGTCAGATTGTTTTTCGGCTTAAAATCTGACGGGGAACGAACATGACGTTGTAAAGCCTCTGTGGCAATCGCAGCAGCTTGGAGTCGCAGCCACCATGTTACAAAAGCAAGCTCAAGCTCCGCCCCGCCCTCCCATCTCCCCCAGGCCAATGATGTGATGGACGCGGGGGTCCAGACCAATTGCTGACAAGGTCTCAGACAAATCCCATCCCCGGAAACGTCATGTCTGTTAGTCGGGCTTTCGACGTCATGTCCGTTCTGCGTCTTGTCCGTTTGGCGTAGTGTCCGTTCGAGTTCGTATCCTTTCGGCGTCGTGTCCGTTCGGTATCTTGGCTTCCACGTCTTGGCTTCGGCATCTCAACCTTCGACGTACTATCCGGGTAAGTTTAAGAATAAGGGGTAAGCCATTTAGAACGGAGACGAGGAAACACTTTTTCTCACAGATAGTTGTGAGTCTGCGGAGTTCTCTGCCTCAGAGGGCGGTGGAGGCCGGTTCTCTGGATACTTTCAAGAGAGAGCTAGATAGGGCTCTTAAAGATAGCGGAGTTAGTGGATATGGGGAGAAGGCAGGTACGGGGTACTGATTGGGGATGATCAGCCATGATCACATTGAATGGCGGTGCTGGCTCGAAGGGCCAAATAGCCTACTCCTGCACCGATTGTCTATGGTCTATTGTACCAGATGGGGCATGTTGGTCTGTGGGCAAGTTGGGCCGAAGGGCCTGTTTCCACGCTGTGACTATAAATTTGGAGAATAGTTCTGAAAACCTAATCAATTGGATCAATGAAAGGAAGACAAAGTTGAACACTTGGATTGTTCAGCATGTTCAGGAAGGTATCTTGTAAGACTTTAGACAATTTCAAAATCTCAATATCAGAAGATGTTTAATGAAGGAGCAACATTGATTTGTGTGTAGAAATCTATTTTTCGGTTCATTGAGTGGCACTCAATAGACAATAGACAATAGGTGCAGGAGTAGGCCATTCGGCCCCTCGAGCCAGCACCGCCATTCAATGTGATCATGGCCGATCATCCCCAATCAGTACCCCGTTCCTGCCTTCTCCCCATATCCCCTGACTCCATTATCTTTAAGAGCCCTATCTAGCTCTCTCTTGAAAGTATCCAGAGAACCAGCCTCCATCGCCCTCTGAGGCAGAGAATTCCACACTCACCACTCTCTGTGAGAAAAAGTGTTTCCTCGTCTCCGTTCTAAATGGCTAACCCGTTATTCTTCAACTGATACCAGCCTCAACTTTCCACATTCTCCAGTCACACGGACCCAGTGAGACATGAATGAAAAATCAATGCTGTTCACATTGTGATTTATTTGTGTTTCGGTAGTTTCTTACTGTTTGCGACGTGTAAACAACCATCTGCACTGTATACCTACTGGCAATACGCACTGGAAATTATAGATTGAAGAGTCTTGTATTAACATTGGGATAGCTACTGAATCTTAACACCACAGTCTGGGTCCTAAGTTTTAACACTATGCTCGGTAGAATATAGAACAGTACCACAGTACGGCAGCTCAACTTGCCCACATGCGCCAACATGCCGCATCTACACTTGTCCCACCTCCCTGCATTTGGCCCATATCCCTCCAAGCCTGTCCTATCCATGTACCTGCATAAACGTTTCCTAAACGTTGCGATAGTCCCTGCCTCAACCTCCTCCTCTGGCAGCTCGTTCCATACACCCTCTTGATACGTGTCCGCTCCGACCAGCGTTCACCCCACGAGCTGGCACTCTCCTACACACAATCGGGACAATTCACAATTATACCGAAGCCAATTAACCTACAAACCTGCGCGTCTTTTGGAGTGCGGGAGGAAACCGAAGACCCCGGAGAAAACCCACGTAGGTCACGGGGAGAACGCGCAAACTCCGTACAGACAGCACCAGAGTTAGAATGGAACCCGGGTCTCTGGCGCCGTGAGGCAGCTACTCTGCCGCTGTACTGCTGAGGCATCTCACAGCTCACCTTTTTTTTATATTCAAAAAAATTATCCAATTATTAAAAAAATAGTATTACACTACAATAAACAAACCAGAATCCACCGCCATAGTACAATACAAACAAATATCCTTAATGAATTACTATACAACTACCTTACACTCCTTGTCAAGGATGCATTCAACACAATCCTCACCTTGTACGGATGTAGAGAGGATGTTTCCACTGGTGAGAGAGTCTAGGACCAGAGGGCACAGCCTCAGAATTAAAGGACGTTCCTTTAGGAAGATGAGGAGGAATTTCTTTAGTCAGAGGGTGGTGAATCTGTGGAATTCTTTGCCACAGACGTCTGTGGAGGCCAAGGCAGTGGATATTTTTAAGGCAGAGATTGATAGATCCTTGATTAGTGCGGGTGTTAGGGGTTATGGGGAGAAGGCAGGGGAATGGGGTTGAGGGAGAGATAGATCGGCCATGATTGAATGGCGGAGTAGACTTGATGGGACGAATGGCCTGATTATTCTCCTATTCATCATGAGGTTCACGAGATTGATCCCTGGGATGGCGGGACTGTCCTATGAGGAAAGATTGAAAAGACAGGGCTTGTATTCACTGGAGTTTAGAAGGATGAGGGTAGACCTTATAGAAACATATATCAAATTATAAAAGGACTGGACAAGCTAGATGCAGGAAAAATGTTCCCAATGTTGGGCGAGTCCAGAACCAGGGGCCACAGTCTTAGAATAAAGGGGAGGCCATTTAAGACTGAGGTGAGAAAAAACTTTTTCACCCAGAGAGTTGTGAATTTATGGAATTCCCTGCCACAGAGGGCAGTGGAGGCCAAATCACTGGATGGATTTAAGAGAGAGCTAGATAGAGCTCTAGGGGCTAGTGGAATCAAGGGATATGGGGATAAGGCAGGCAAGGGTTATTGATTGGGGACGATCAGCCATGATCGCAATGAATGGCGGTGCTGGCTTGAAGGGCCGAATGGCCTCCTGCACCTATTTTCTATGTTTCTATGATCGGGACCGATTTCTTTTTGACTGCTGTTGATATGAACCACTTGACATGCTAGACAACAAATCTTCTCATGTGTCACATCGCACCAGTTTCCGGCATGTTACATTTACATCTCAGTAGTCGTATCAAATCTCTGGGACTTGGCTGAAGAATATTCTGTGTGAAATATTGACCCTTTTTTTTTCACTCTGACCTTATTCAGCACCAAGGCAGTCCATGGATAATGTGCACGCTCGCAGTATTTCTTCCCAGTGTAGAGGATTCTAAAAATAGAGGACATAGGCTTAAGATGGGAGGAGAGAGATACAAGAGGAATCTCAGGGGCAAACATTTTCACTCAGAGGGAAACCCCTTTTTAGAGATAGATAATAGACAATAGGTGCAGGAGTAGGCCATTCGGCCCTTCGAGCCAGCACCACCATTCAATGTGATCATGGCTGATCATCCCCAATCAGTACCCCGTTCCTGCCTTCTCCCCATATCCCCTGATTCCGACACAGTTCCGCGCCGACCAGCGTTCACCCCGTACACTAACACTATCCTACACACACTAGGGACAATTTACAATATTTACCGTAGCCAATTAACCCACAAACCTGCACGTCTTTGGGAGTGTGGGAGGAAACCGGAGATCCCGGAGAAAACCCACGGAGGGAACGTACAAACTCCGTACAGACAGCACCCGTGGTCAGGATCGAACCTGGGTCTCTGGCGGTGCGAGGCAGCAACTCTACACACTGCGCCACCGATCCATCAGCTGCCAGAAGTGGATACAAATTCAACATTGTAGTCTGTGGAATTCTCTGCCTCAGAGGGCGGTGGAGGCCGGTTCTCTGGATAGTTTCAAGAGAGCTAGATAGGGCTCTTAAAGATAGCGGAGTCAGGGGATATGGGGAGAAGGCAGGAACGGGGTACTGATTGGGGACGATCAGCCATGATCACATTGAATGGTGGTGCTGGCTCGAAGGGCCGAATGGCCTACTCCTGCACCTATTGTCTATTTAAAAGACATACATATGGACAGGTAGGGGTTAGAGGACTTTGGGCTAAATGCAGGCAAATGGGACTAGCAAAGCACGGACAAGATGGGCCGAAGGGCCGATTTCCATACTGTACAGCTCTATGACATGTTTATGTTGAATTCTTTCTTCCTGATTTGATCACAGGGCTTGTTGGAATTCCAATTTCTCTGAAGGAGAATTTTTATTCCAGTTTCATAAAATAAATCATGACATTTGATGACCTAATGAAACAAACCTTGCACTTTTTTAGCTGCAGACATTATTGGCTGTAACCCTGACGTCCGAGAAATCTCTGTAGTGTAGAATCATTAAAAATGACATTTTAAAAGACATTTGGACAGGTACATGGATAGGACATTTTTTTCTCGCTGTATGACTTTACGATATGTCTTTATGACTGTATGACTATTATTCTGTAATTCTATTACTCCATCACTAAGAATCTAGGACTCTATGGCACCATAGCTCTGTGACTCTATGACAGGGGGTTCCCAACCCTTTTCATCCCGTTTAGCCCTGGCAACTTTAATAGCACATAACAATGTCATTTCACTTATTTATGAACGACTAATAATGAACAAATAATGATATACCAGAACTAAACACAGTCAGTCAATGAGAAAAAATATGTACAAATCCAGAATCAATAAATTTACCTCCTGGGTAGGCCAACTTTGCCCCAGGTTGGGAATCCTTGCTCTATGACTTTATGAGTATGATTATGGCTCTTTGACTATGGGTCTATGCGTCCATGACTATGGGTCTATGCGTCCATGACTATGGGTCTATGGTCTATGGGTCTATGGGTCTATGGTCTATCTATTGCTCTGGGTCTATGGTCTATGGGTATATGGTCTATGGGTCAATGGTCTATGGGTCTATGGGTCTATGGTCTATCTATTGCTCTGGGTCTATGGTCTATGGGTATATGGTCTATGGGTCAATGGTCTATGGGTCTATGGGTATATGGTCTATGGGTCAATGGTCTATGGGTCTATGGGTCTATGGTCTATATATCTATGGCTCTGGGTCTATGGTCTATGGGTCTAGGGTCTATGGGTCTATGGTCTTGGGTCTATGGTCTGTGGGTCTATGGTCTTGGGTCTATGGGTCTAGGGTCTATGGGTCTATGGTCTGTGGGTCTATGGGTCTAGGGTCTATGGTCTGTGGGTCTATGGGTTTATGGTCTTGGGTCTATGGTCTGTGGGTCTATGGTCTTGGGTCTATGGGTCTATGGTCTGTGGGTCTATGGGTCTATGGTCTATGGTCTATGGGTATGGTCTATGGGTCTATGGTCTATTGGTTTATGGGTCTATGGTCTTGGGTCTATGGTCTGTGGGTCTATGGGTTTATGGTCTTGGGTCTATGGTCTGTGGGTCTATGGTCTTGGGTCTATGGGTCTATGGGTGTATGGGTCTATGACTATGGGTGTATGGGTCTATGACTATGGGTCTATGGGTCTATGGTCTGTGGGTCTATGGTCTATGACTATGGTCTATGGTCAAGTGGTACTGCACCTTGTTCACCTTTCCTTCTGCCTTTCAGTATGACTTTGTGGAGCTTCTGGATGGCAGCAGACTGATCGCCAGAGAGAAGCGCAGCCTGTCCAGTCCTGAGCACAAGAGCCGGCAGGTCAGAGCGGTGAGCGTGCAAGAGGCTGGTTTTGTCCAATACCTCGACTCTGGAGTCTGGCACCTGGCCTTCTACAACGATGGGAAAACCGCAGAACACGTCTCCTTCAACACCATCGCCATAGGTAGGCAGTCCTGGTCATCAAGCTGAACAAGGGCGGCACGGTGGCGCAACGGTAGAGTTGCTGCCTCACAGCGTCAGGGACCCAGGTTCAATCCTGACTACGGGCGCTGTCTGTACGGAGTTTGTACGTTCTCCCCGTGACCTGCGTGGGTTTTCTCCGGGATCTTCGGTTTCCTCCCACACTCCAAAGACGTGCAGGTTTGTAGGTTAATTGAGTTGGTATAAAGGTATTAATGAATAAATTGTCCCTGGTGTGTGTAGGATAGTACGGGGGGGGGACTGCTGGTCGGCGCGGACTTGGTGGGCCGAAGGGCCTTTTTCCGCGCTGTGTCTCTAAACTAAACTAAACATAGACCTCACTGAGGAAACAGTAGCCGCACTCCCCTGCCGAGCTCTAATGTATCACAGTCAGCAGATACTGTAATATGTAACAGGAGGCTTTAACACTGGATCTGGATCTATATGTAGTACACTGAAAAGCTCTAGGTAGAGAAATGTTTTACATTTTATCAAGCCAATGAACCTACAATTCTGTACGCCTTAGGAGTATGTGAGGAAACATATAAGATTGTTAAGGGCTTGGACACGCTAGAGGCAGGAAACATGTTCCCGATGTTGGGGGAGTCCAGAACCAGGGGCCACAGTTTAAGAATAAGGAGTAAGCCATTTAGAACGGAGACGAGGAAACACTTTTTCTCACAGAGAGTGGTGAGTCTGTGGAATTCTCTGCCTCAGAGGGCGGTGGAGGCCGGTTCTCTGGATGCTTTCAAGAGAGAGCTAGATATGGTTCTTAAAAATAGCGGAGTCAGGGGATATGGGGAGAAGGCAGGAACGGGGTACTGATTGGGGATGATCAGCCCTGATCACATTGAATGGTGGTGCTGGCTCGAAGGGCCGAATGGCCTACTCCTGCACCTATTGTCTGTTGTCTATTGAAACCGAAGATCTCGGAGAAAACCCACGCAGGTCACGGGGAGAACGTGCAAACTCCGTGCAGACAGCACCGGTAGTCGGGGTCGAACCCGGGTCTCTGGCACTGCATTTTGCTGGAAGGCAGCAACTCTACCGTTTTGTAAGGCAGAGATGGATAGATTCTTGATAAGTACGGGTGTCAGGATTTATGGGGAGAAGGCGGGAGAATGGGGGTTCGGAGGGAGAGATTGATCGACCATGAAATGAATCGAGTGCATTCCTGACGTTTGTCTTTGTTTACAGATTCTGTGATGGAGTGTCCGCGGAATTGTCATGGGAATGGCGAGTGCGTTTCTGGAGCCTGTCATTGCTTCCCTGGGTTTTTCGGATCAGATTGTGCGAGAGGCAAGTCATAAAATCTGTTCTGCATTCTGAGCATCTTGTTGTGTAACAACATCTGTGTAAGAAAGAACTGCAGATGCTGGTTTAAATCGAAGGTAGACTCAAAATGCTGGAGTAACTCACCGGGTGAGGCAGCTTCTCTGGAGAGAAGGAATGGGCGACATTTCGGGTCGAGAATAGACAATAGACAATAGGTGCAGGAGTAGGCCATTCGGCCCTTCGAGCCAGCACCGCCATTCAATGTGATCATGGCTGATCATCCCAAATCAGTACCCCGTTCCTGCCTTCTCCCCATATCCCCTGACTCCGCTATCTTTAAGAGCCCTATCTAGCTCTCTCTTGAAAGCATCCAGAGACCCGGCCTCCACCGCCATCTGAGGCAGAGAATTCCACACACTCACAACCCTCTGTGTGAAAAAGTGTTTCCTCGTCTCCGTTCTAAATGGCTTACCCCTTATTCTTAAACTGTAGCCCCTGGTTCTGGACTCCCCCAACATCGGGAACATGTTTCCTGCCTCTAGGTTTCGGGACCCTGAAGAAGGGTCTCGACCCGAAACGTCGCCCATTCCTTCCCTCCAGAGATGCTGCCTCACCCGCTAAGCATGGGCTGAAGTTTGAAAGGATGTTGCAGCAGTGGCACGGTGGCGCTGCGGTAGAGTTGCTGCCTCACAGCGCCAGAGAACCGGGTTCAAGCCTGACTACGGGCGCTGTCTGTATGCAGTTTGTACGTTCTCCCCGTGACCACGTGGGTTTTCTCCGGGTGCTCCAGTTTCTTCCCACATTCCAAAGATGTACAGGTTAATTGGCTTGGTATAATTGTAAATTGTCGCTAGTTTGTGTAGGATGGTCTTAATGTGTGGGGATCGCTGGTCGGCACGGTGGGCCGAAGGGTCTGTTTCCGCGCTGACTCTATTTAAAATCTTAATGGTCTTTTACTCCTATCTACCTCATTGGTGACCCTCGGACTATCCTTGACCGGACTTTGCTGGCTTTACCTTGCACTAAACGTTATTGAAACATACAAGATTGGTAAGGGCTTGGACACACTAGAGGCAGGAAACATGTTCCCGATGTTGGGGGAGTCCAGAACCAGGGGCCACAGTTTAAGAATAAGGAGTAAGCCATTCAGAACGGAGACGAGGAAACACTTTTTCACACAGAGAGTGGTGAATTCTCTGCCTCAGAGGGTGGTGGAGGCAGGTTCTCAGGTTACTTTCAAGAGAGAGCTAGATTGGGCTCTTAAAAATAGCGGAGTCAAGGGATATGGGGAGAAGGCAGGAACGGGGTACTGATTGTGGATGATCAGCCATGATCACATTGAATGGCGGTGCTGGCTCGATGGGCTGAATTGCCTACTCCTGCACCTATTGTCTATTGTCTTTTGTCGATTGTTATTCCATCATGTATCTGTACACTGTGGACGGCTCGATTGTAATCATGTATTGTCTTTCCGCTGACTGGTTAGCACGCAACAAAAGCTTTTCACTGTACCTCGGTACACGTGACAATAAACTAAACTCAAACTGAAACTAAAAGCTAAGCCACTGTGCTGTGTGTTCTGCAGCAACCTGCCCCATCCTGTGCAGCGGCAACGGCCAGTACTCCAAGGGCCGGTGCATTTGTTTCAGCGGCTGGAAGGGGACGGAATGCGACGTGCCGTCGGGGCAGTGCATCGACCCGCTCTGCGCCGCGCACGGCATCTGCATCATGGGCTCCTGCGTCTGCAACTCTGGCTACAAGGGAGAAATATGCGAACAAGGTAAGGCCAAGACTCAGTGAAGACAGACACACAATGCTGGAGTAACTCAGCGGGTCAGGCAGCATCTCTGGAGAACATGGATAGGTGACGTTTCACAGATCTGTGGAGAACGTGGATAGGTGACGTTTCACAGAGTGCTGGAGTAACTCAGCGGGTCAGGCAGCATCTCTGGATAAAAGGAATAGGTGACGTTTCGGTTCGAGTCTCTTCTCCAGGCCTTTTCTCCAGAGATGCTGCTGAGTTACTCCAGCCTTTTGTGTTTCTTCCTCTAGTTCATATTTAGTTTATTAGTTTAGTTTAGCGCAGGAGGATGAGAGGCAATCAAATAGAGGTGTATAAGATCATGAGAGGAATAGATCGGGTAGATGCACAGAGTCTCTTGCCCGGAGCGGGGGAATCAAGGACCAGAGGACATAGGTTCAAGGTGAAGGGGAAAAGATTTAATAGAAATCTGAGGGGAAATGTTTTCACACAGAGGGTGGTGGGTGTATGGAACGGAGGAGGTAGTCGAGGTAGGGACTATCCCAGCGTTTAAGAAACATTTGGACAGGTACATGGATAGGACAGGTTTGGAAGGATATGGGCCAAACGCGGGCAGGTGGGACTGGTGTAGTTGGGACATGTTGGTCGGTGTGGGCAAGTTGGGCCGAAGGGCCTGTTTCCACACTGTATCACTCTATGAATCTTATTAACTTGCTGTAGTTGCCACTTGCTTGAATGGTACTTTATCATTGCAACTTGCTAAAAGCTCAGTAATATTTTCTGCAGATTGACAGAGCATCTTCGAACTCCATTCCAAAGCTGTGTTTACACATTCCATGTGAATGAGTTTCGTCCATTTTGCTGGGTATATGTGAAGCATTGAAATATCTATTGTGGGAAGATTAATGGACAGTGCGGAATGATGACAGGGTTGAAACAATAACCAGGGAATTCAGATGTCTTTAAAAACACAAAGTGAGATGGGCTTGTCGCACTTACGGGAATTTTTTTTCAGCGACTTGCCGGCACCCATCATTAGTTGCAGCCGGTCGCCGAAAATGTTCGGGGTGTTGAAAATCCAGCGGCGACCAGAACAAGGTACGACTCTTTGGGCGACTACTCACGACCATATAGGCTTCACCCCGCGACTTGTGGGGTGACATGGCCTGTATGGTCGCGAGGTGTTGCCCAAAGAGTCGTACCTTTTTCTGGTCGCCGCTGGATTTTCAACATGTTGAAATCTTTCGGCGACCGGCTGCGACTAATGGCGAGTACCGGCAAGTTGCTGAAAAAAATCGCGCTAGTGGGATTGAGGTTGAGGTTTTTTTTTATTGCCTTCTGAGCAGCAGAGTTGATGACGTGTGATGGCTTCAGGGAAACTGTTAAATTTGATGTCTTCATACCATAACTTTTTTCCGATAACTTTTCTTGCCGATTGCTGTCCAGTTTTTTGTGCAGCTGTTACCTCAGTTTAGCAGATGGCTGTTAAACTATGTGCCTTGAAGCGACCATACAATAGTGATTAAAACTAGCGGTGTGTCCCTTTGATTTGTGGCAAAATAACCTAAAAAGTTGATTGTGGGGAAATGCTGCCAAGGAGAGGCACACTTTCTATTGCATACTCTCACACACTCACACACTCACACACTCACACACTTACACACACTCACACACACTCACACATTCGCACACTCACACACTTACACACACTCACACATTCGCACACTCACACACTCACACACACTCACACACTTACACACACTCACACACTCTCACACACTCACAAATTCTCTCTTTCTCTCTCTCACACTCTCACACACTCACACTCTCACACTCACACGCTCTCTCACACTCACACTCTCTCACACTCACACACTCTCTCACACTCACACATTCTCTCACACCCTCACACTCAAACACCCGTTCACACCAACACACACTCTCACACTCTCGCACACTCTCACACTCACACACTCTCTCACACTCACACACCTTCTCTCACACATTCTCTCACACTCACTCCTTCACACTCACACACACTCTCTCGCACTCACATACATGCATACTCAAACACACTAACATACACACACATACACATATATGCAAAAACACACACACGCACACGCACACACACACACACACACACACACACGCACACACACACACACACACACACACACACTAACACACACACACTTGCACACACAGGCATAAACACACACAGACACACACACACATAGTCACGCACGCCCACATACTCATTCACACACACAAACCCAACATCAGACTCCAGGACCCCACTGTGTGAGAGAATCTTGCCCCCACACATCTCCTTTAAACATTGTCCCTCTCACCTTCAAGCTTTGCCCTCTAGTCTTTGACATTTCTACCCTGGGACAGAGATACTGCCTGTCTATCAAGGCCTGTCATCATTTTATATACTTCGATCCCTCAGCCTGCGGAGCTCCAGAGAGAACAATCACAGTGTGACCAACGCCTCCCTGGAGCCAATGCCTTCCAATCCAGGCAACATTCCAGCAAAACCTTTATTCCTTGACATTTCTGCCCTGGGTAAAAGTTTCTGAATGTCCTGTGATGAAAACATTCTTTTTTACTAAATGTGACACACAGAAATTGGATTAAATACGACAAAAAGATTGGCTGATTGCATTTTTCATATAAATTTATGAAGTGAGGATTCTTACCTTGAGAACGAGATTGAAACATGTTTCACATCCAGCATCAGTCAGTAAACGCCACCTATTATTTCATCATTGCTGCTTGTCAATTTGATTCAAAATAAACCATCTAGTAGATGCAAGGAACTACAGTTTACAGTTTAGTTTATTGTCACATGTACTGAGGTACAGTGAAAAGCTTTTGTTGCGTGCTAACCAGTCAGCGGAAAGACAATACATGATTACAATCGAGCCGTCCACAGTGTACAGATACAGGATAAAGGGAATAACGTTTAGTGCAAGGTAAAGTCAGGAAAGTCCGATCACCGAGGGTCACCAATGAGGTAGATAGTAGTTCAGGACTGCTCTCTGGTTGTGGTAGGATGGTTCAGTTGCCTGATAACAGCTGGGAAGAAACTGTCCCTGAATCTGGAGGTGTGCGTTTTCACACTTCTGTACCTCTTGCCCGATGGGAGAGGGGAGAAGATGTAGACAATAGACAATAGGCGCAGGAGTAGGCTATTCGGCCCTACGAGCCAGCACCGCCATTCAATGTGATCAAGGCTGATCATCCACAATCAGTACCCCATTCCTGCCTTCTCCCCATCTCCGCTATCTTTAAGCGCCCTATCTAGCTCTGTCTTGAAAGTTTCCAGAGAACCTGCCTCCACCGCCCCCTGAGGCAGAGAATTCCACAGACTCACAACTCTCTGTGTGAAAAAGTGTTTCCTCGTCTCCGTTCTAAATGGCTTACCCCTTATTCTTAAACTGCGGCCCCTGGTTCAGGACTCCACCAACATATTTTGGGAACATGTTTCCTGCCTTGAGCGTGTCCAAACGCTTAATAATATTTTATGTTTCAATAAGATCCCTTCTCTTCCTTCTAAACTCCAGAGTATATAAACCCAGCCGCTCCATTCGAGGATAGCCTTGCGGAGCTGTGTGCAAGAAATGTACGTCACTGGACCTGGTATACCTGATAATAAAGAAATCATTGAACCATCTGCTCCGAGTATCCTTTAGTGCTGAACTACTATCTACCTCATTGGTGACCCTCGGACTATCCTTGATCGGACTTTGCTGGCTTTACCTTTCACTAAACGTTATTCCCTTATCATGTACCTGTACCCTGTGGACGGCTCGATTGTAATCATGTATTGTCTTTCCGCTGACTGGTTAGCACGCAACAAAAGCTGTTCACTGTACCTCGGTACACGAGTACCTCGGAACTCATTGCTACAGAGGGCTGTGGATATTAGTAAGGCAGAGATAGACAGGTTCTTGATTAGAACGGGTGTCCAAGGGTGATGGGGATAAGGACGGAAAATGGGATTAGGTGGCAGAGATCAGCCATGATTGAATGGTGGATGTTCTATAGACAATAGACAATAGGTGCAGGAGTAGGCGACCATTCGGCCCTTCGAGCCAGCACCGCCATTCAATGCGATCATGGCTGACCATCCCATTTTGTAATCAAATCATTACAAAGTATTTGGTGAACCACAAAGCCTTTATTAAAACCTATGCAGAGAGAATGATACATACTGGCCGGCGGTGCTGGTTCGAAGGGCCAAATGGCCTACTCCTGTATCTAGTGTCTATTGTCTATTATCTAGTGCTGCACTCGTTGCATTATCAAACAGACTGCTGAGCTCAGGGACCAGCAGGCTGTTATCAGTATCTGCATTCCTTACTGAAATCCCAGACTGGATTACATGGTGGAATGTGGATCACGCATAATATATGTGGTGAAGGTTATACTGACAGAGATTAATATGGTTGAGCTACAGCGGAGTAGACTGTAGATGGGCTGAAAGGCCTGATGCTGCCCCTATAACCTGTGAACGTGACGCTAAACTGAGCGGAAGCTGAAACTGAAGTGGCTGGTGTCGGTGTCTGCTGTTTCTCACGCCTTCTTGCTTTCCCTGCCAGCGGACTGCTTTGACCCGACCTGTTCGAACCACGGAGTGTGCATCCATGGAGAATGCCACTGCAGCCCTGGCTGGGGGGGGGCAACCTGTGAAAAATCCAAGACCATGTGTCCCGACCAGTGTGCTGGCCATGGTACCTACCTTCAGGAGAGCGACTCGTGCACTTGCGATCCCAACTGGACTGGCGCTGACTGCTCCGTGGGTGAGTACACACAACGAAAGCAGTGAGACATAGAAAATACGAGTAGGCCATTCGGCCCTTCGAGCCAGCACCGCCATTCGATGTGATCAGCCATGACCACATCGGATGGCGGTGTTGGCTCGAAGGGCCGAATGGCCTACTACTGCACCAACTATCTATAGTCTATTGTCTATTGATCATCCAGAATCAGTACCCCGTTCCTGCTTGCTCCTGAGAGGAATAGTAACTAAAGTAAGTAAGTAAGTTTACCATAGAAACATAGAAAATTGGTGCAGGAGGAGGCCATTCGGCCCTTCGAGCCAGCACCGCCATTCATTGTGATCATGGCTGATCGTCCCCTATCAATAACCCATGCCTGCCTTCTCCCCATAACCCTTGACTCCACTAGCCCCTAGAGCTCTATCTAACTCTCTCTTAAATCCATCCAGTTTATTGGCCAAGTATTCTCATACAAGGAATTTGCCTTGGTGCTCCGCCCACAAGTAACAACATGACATACAGTGACAGTTACGAATGACACAGAAAACACTAAACATTAATAATAATAAAACATTAATGATAAAACACCATTGATCAAGCATGTGAACCAACAAAATAGTAAGATTAAACGAGAACTTACCAGTTCGAAGTTTGATCGTTATTTTATGAGGAGTACGTTGAGGGAATACGTGAAGAACCCCGCCAGGACGCATGCGTGTCATTCTTCAAAGCAGCGGTGTGAAATCACAGATAACTGTAATGACTAAGCATAGTAAGATTAGAGAATAAATACCAGTTGAGTATATGATCAAGGGTGGGAGGAGCGGAGGGCACGTATTCCCTCAACGTACTCCTCATAAAATAACGATCAAACTTCGAACTGGTAAGTTCTCGTTTAATCTTACTATTTTACATCGGAGTCACGTGAGTGACTACGTGAAGATTTCAAAGCTCTGTGATTTCATGCTGTGGAAACGAGTCCATGCATCACATCTGCCTTAATGACTGTAGGAGGAATTGTGTCAACATATTTTAGACATGAATCCGACATTGAAATCCATGAATTGATTAACACAAATTATAGCCCCTATTTATGGGGTAATTAAATTACAGAACTTAAATTGTTTCTGCAAATGTTCCAGGTTTAATGACTGGTTTATGATAAAATAGTTGGAATGTTTTTCCCCTGACCATCCTGCTGCCTTGAGGATTTGGTCCATTGGTACATCCAACTGCATAGCTGCCGATGTAGCTGCAGCCCTGGTGGAATGAGATTTAAAATATTAGTATCCACCCCAGCCTGTGTTAGAACCTGTTTCAGCCATCTTGAGATGGTCTGGACCGTCATTCTTTTATGTGGTTGCTTATGGCTGACTAAAAGTGCCTTCTCATTGCCTCTGATGATTTTCGTGTTCTCCATGTATAACGACAAATGTCTTACTATACAGAGACGATCATCTGTTGGGTAAGACCTAAATTCTATATTGAGGCCTGCTGATCCCTGTCTGTTCTGCTTTACTAATTCATAAATATGAAACGTAACGTTTTCAGATGAAGAAGTCATGTTGTCCAGTCTTAATTTATGTAATGACTGTACCCTTTGTGCCGTGACCAATTCCATTAGCATGACTGTTTTTAATGTCAGTCTATGTAGGGACAGAGCTGTTGCTGGAGACCAATTCCTGAGCATCTTCAGGACAATACTCACATCCCATATTTGGGAGTACCTGGTTCTTGGGGGATTGGTATTAAAAATTCCCCTCATAAGTTTTGTTACCAGTGGGTGAGTCCCAACAGAGTGACGCTCTGTTCCTTGCCATAGATAAGTTGATAGGGCACTTCTGGCGCAGTTGATGGCACTATAACTGAGCCCCTCATCATAATGGAGGCCTGCCAGGTATTCCAGAACAGACGGGATGTTCATATCTCTGTAGGTGATGCTGTTTTTGTGACAATACATCTCCCATTTCCTGATGTAGACCAGATACTGTTTTTGGTGGACTGTCTTTGGGCCGCCGAAATCATGTTCACTGTTCAGTCCGTCAGTCCCAGCTGTAGTCGTGGTATTTTTAAACTCTACAAATTAATAAATTCAAATAGTTATGGCATGGGTGGCTATCCCTTGTTACGGGATGAACCAATAAGTCTGGTTTATTCGGGATGGTGATACATGGTTCTAATACCATGTTCAGTATCACTGGGAACCATGGTTGAGTAGGCCAATCGGGTACTACCAAAATACCAGACGCAGAGTCTTGCTGTATTTTCCTTAATACCCGACTGATGAGGCAGAAAGGAGGAATGCATAAATAAACAATTTCCCCCCCCAATACAGCGAAAATGCATCTGTCGCCGCTGCCCCAGGGTCTGGTTCCCACGAAACATAGTTTGATAACTGGTGATTAAGCCTGGATGCGAATAGATCGATATCTGGTGTTCCATATCGTGCTGTAATATCAGCAAATACTTTTTATTCAACATCCATTCAGTGTTTTCATTAAATTTGCGTGACCTGGTGTCTGCCACTAAATTCAGTTTACCTGGTAGGTAAGTAGCTGATATCCAAATATCTCTCTGGATACACCACTGCCAAATTGTATTAGCCAGATTGTCACATGATGTCGATTTGTTTCCACCCATGTGGTTGATATATGCTACCACGGTGGTATTGTCAATCTGTAGTCTAACATGCTGGTGATATGACCCAGTACCTTATGACTTTAGGCCATAGAATGCACCCAACATTTCCAGGTAGTTTATGCCCAGTGTTAGTAATAATGATGCCTCCTGAGCAGTCCATCTACCTCCACAGCTGGAGATGGAATTGGTGGACCCCAACCAAGTGCACTGGCATCAGTTTGTAGCACCATAGAAGGGTTGCTGATAATGATTGGATTGAAACAAAGCCAAATGTTATCTATCCACCATTTTAGTTCCATTATAGCTTTGATTAGTAGCTTCATTGGTCTGTCAAAATGACCAGCATTGATTTTGAGTGCTTGTATTTTTGCTCTCTGTAAATTTTGGTAATGTAAAGGTCCAAATTGTGTGGCTGGAAAAGCAGCCACCAATTTGCCAATTACTTTTGCTACCAATCTGATGGACGGTTACTGATGTGAATGAGGTTATTGCAAGCCTCTATTAAGTCTATAGCCTTTCCCTTTGGCAAAGTCACCGGCATGTGAACTGAGTCAATGGTGAACCCCAAATAGTCCATAGTAGTGGAAGGCGTTAATTTAGATTTAACTGGATGGATAATAAACCCCAGTTTTTCAAATAACTGTTTTGTGGCTGTTACAGTTTGTTTGGCCAATTCCAAAGTTTTGCCCACAATAAGTATGTCATCTAGATATGCCATGCCCATGTGTTTTCGTTTCCGTAGAAACGCTAGGGCTGGTTTCAAAATTTTAGTGAACAGCCTGGGGGCTGATGTTAAACCATTTGGCAGCGCTCTATACTGCCAATGCTGTCCCATCCAGTTGAATTTTAAGTAACATCTGTGGTCACCTCATATAGGCACTGAATAGTAAGCATTTTTTAATCGATGCTAGCCATGAAGTAGCCTTTGGAAATCAATTGTTTAGCAGTAACAAAGGTTTCCATTTTAAAATGAATATATTGTACAAATGTATTCAATTTGGTCAGATCTATGATGATGCGACAACCACCATCTTTTTTGTTTTTGGTAAAGATATTGGACACGAATTCTAGCGATTCGTGTTGGGATTTTTCAATTACCCCTTTTGCGTAAAGCCGCTCCTGTTCAGCATGCGCTTCTGATTTTTCTTTACCGGAAAGTACGAACATTTGGTTCGGTATATGTTGAACTGGAGGGCTGTACTTGTGTATAAATTCTATTGTATATCCCTGGATACTGCTTAAAATATAAGTATCGGTAGTTAACATACTCCATGCATCCAGAAAGGAGAGTAATCTCCCCCCAACTTCCATGCTCCCTGCAATTTGTAGGGAACCAGACCCACCTACCTCCATAGTTACCAATGGCAGGTTTACTTCTTTTTGTAAATCCTTCGTTGATGTTGAGGCGTCGGTGTCTGGGTTTGTGGTTTGGTTGATGTTGGAGGTTTGCGTATCTTCCAAGAAGGCCGGTCTGGCATGGCCTAACATGTTTGGTGTACCGGACCTTCGAGCTTTCACCAGTCGGTTTTGTTCTACTGGTGGGTGCGTAAGGGTGCTGTCTATGGCCGTGTGTTGCAAAGCAGTGCCAGTGCATCCTGTTGGTCCTGCGACATGTCCTTCTCATCCACTGTACGGGTGAAAGCTGTTATCCCCGCTGTTTAGGAGTTTCCATATACAATTATTTACTACAGGAACATTCAGGGATATACAGTGTCAGGTGTCCTCCAGGTTTTGGCCAGTCTGGTCTGGCTGTATGAGGTTGGACACCATGTCCAGTAGATTTTCACGTTCCTGCACCCCCTGCACACTTGATTTCTGTTCTGCAAACCCCTCTTCAAGATCAGCCCAGAACTGACCCCCAGTACTCCCCTCTGACGTGGGAGAAGCACTGTGCAGCCCTACAAGAGGTGCTGCTGTGGGTTTTACATAGAGCCCACAGTGACTCGACTCCATCTCACGTCACGTTGGAGCAAATGCTCCACACACCGCTCCATCCGGCTCCAGCGCTCACGGTCGCTGGCCGCCCGCGGCTGCTCAAAGTCGGACTCCTCTGAGTCCACGACTTTGATGGTTTTTTGTTTTGCCTTACCGCCCGGCTGCGGAGTGGATCTGGCCGGTGCGGAGGCGACATCGGGCACAGCTGATCCCATTATAGGTGATTCAAGTGCCGCTGACCGCTGCTGGCCCACCAGCTATGTCGCAGCCCTCGTTGGTTTCTTCGACTTTTCCATGCTCCCTACCTGTAATCAGCATGGGAAAACACAAAAAGACCGCAGAGTACTCTTACCTGCAGGTCCTGGTTTAAATTGTCGCTACGGGGGAACGTCGTTCCACCCCGCCTCCTGCCGTTTCGATTTGTCAAAGTCGACGGCCCCATTCTGAATAGTCTCCCGCCCGGCCGTGGTGTTCTGGCCGGCGCAGGATCAAACGTCGGCACAGCTGATCCCACTTACGGGGCTTGTGCCTTCAGCTGCTGCTGGCTCCCGCAACTTCGTGGTCCTCCCCAGCCAGCTTCACTCGCAGCACTTGTGGACACTATTTTGTCCAGCTTCCCCCCCTGTGTAAAAACAGCGCGGGGACAAAAACTACCGCAGAGTAAATCACTTACCTGCAGGTCGCGGTTTCAAACTTACCGCTGCGGGGAACGCTCCACCCCGCCTGTCGTTTCGCAAGCGTGAAAGCGATATGACACGCATGCATCCTGGCGGGGTTCTTCACGTAGTCACTCACGTGACTCCGAAGTAAAATACCAGATCAAAGGGAGGCTACAGATTTTTGGCTGTTGAGTAGAGCAACTACTCGTGGATAAAAACTGTTTTTATCTCTGGCTGTGGCAGCTTTGACGGTCCGGAGTCGCCTTCCAGAGGGAAGTGATTCAAAGAATAGACGGGTATATCAACATATAGAGGGTCCAGAGGAGGTTTTTCAAGAACGATCCCAGGAATGAGTGGGTTAACCTATGATGAGCGTTTGTCGACACTGGGCCTGTACTCGCTGGAGTTTAGAAGAATGAGGGGTGGGACCTCTTTGAAACATAATGAAAATCTTGGATAGAGTGGATGTGGTAATGTAGGACTAGAGGCCACAGCCTCAGAATAAAAGGATGTACCTTTAGAAAGATAAGGAGGAATTTCTTTAGCCAGAGGATGGTGAATCTGTGGAATTCATTGCCACAGATGGCTGTGGAGGCCAAGTCAATGGATATTTTTAAGGCAGAGATTGACTGATCCTGATTAGTATGGGTGTCGGGGGTTATGGGGAGAAGGCAGGAGAATGGGGTTATGAGGGAGACATAGATCAGCCGTGATTGAATGGCAGAGTACACTCGATGGGTCGAATGGCCTAATTTTTCTCTGAGGAAATGGAGAGATATGGATTATGTACAGGCAGATGAGATTAGTTCACCATGACATTATATACGACATTGTGGGCTGAAGGACATGTTTCTTCCCTCAATATTTCTATGCCCCAACTGCACAAATTGATCTTTCTAAGTCATTTGGTCTTAGCTGGATGAGATTCAAGATATTCTTGTGCTGAAATCATGCCCTTAATGTATAATTGACCTCATAACCTTTTGCTGCCAGGAACAGCATCTACTGCAAATCGAGGACTTAAATCCTAAAATGAAGTTATTCAACATTTGTGGGTGGCACGGTGGCGCAGCGGTAGAGTTGCTGCCTCACGGCGCCAGAGGCCCGGGTTCCATCCTGACTACGGATGCTGTCTGTACGGAGTTTGGGCGTTCTCCCTGTGACCTGCGAGGCCTTTCTGCGGGTACTCCAGTTTCCTCCCACACTCCAACGATGTACAGGTGTGTAGGTTAATTGGCTTCTGTAAATTGTCCCTAGTTTGTAGGATAGTGTTAGTGTGTGGAGATCGCTGGTCGGTGCGGACTCGGTGGGCCGCAGAGCCTGTTTCCGCGCTCTCTATCACTCTATGACTATAATCAATTCAACACGACAATAGATAATAGACAATAGGTGCAGGAGTAGGCCATTCGGCCCTTCGAGCCAGCACCGCCATTCAATGTGATCATGGCTGATCATCCCCAATCAGTACCCCGTTCCTGCCTTATCCCCATATCCCCTGACTCTGCTATCTTTAAGAGCCCTATCTAGCTCTCATTTGAAATCATCCAGAGAACCTGCCTCCACCACCCTCTGAGGCCGACAACTTATGGTTCCCGATGTTGGGGGAGTCCAGAACCAGGGGCCACAGTTTAAGAATAAGGGGTAAGCCATTTAGACCGGAGGAAACACTTTTTCTCACAGAGAGTGGTGAGTCTGTGGAATTCTCTGCTTCAGAGGGCGGTGGAGGCAGGTTCTCTGGATACTTTCAAGAGAGAGCTGGATAGGGCTCTTAAAGATAGCGGAGTCAGGGGATATGGGGAGAAGGCAGGAACGGGGTACTGATTGGGGATGATCAGCCATGATCACATTGAATGGCGGTGCTGGCTCGAAGGGCCGAATGGCCTACTCCTGCAACTATTGTCTATTGTCACATTCAGTTTCTGTTTTTCAACCAACCATCACCGAGGTTCCTCACAGCGAGGACTATCTTTTAATCAAGTCGACAGCTGCATGATTATGATCAATTCGGTGACGAGATATCGGCAAAACCCTTCACAGCCCAATAATTGGTTACTTCACTTCTTTCCTTCCTTTTGTACAACTTTTGTGAGTGTGCTTTTCAAAGCGAGATCTCTGACCAGACGGCACGGTGGCGCAGCAGTAGAGTTGCTGCCTCACAGCGCCGGAGACCCGGGTTCCATCCTGACTACGGGCGCTGCACGTCTTTGGAGTGTGGGAGGAAACCGGAGGAGCCGGAGAGAACCCAGCCAGGTCACGGGGCGAACATACAAACTCCGTACATTTCAATGAGGTCCCCCCTCATTCTTCTAAACTCCAGCGAGTACAGGCCCAGTGCCGACAAACGCTCATCATAGGTTAACCCACTCATTCCTGGGATCATTCTAGTAAACCCCCTCTGGACCCTCTCCAGAGCCAGCACATCCTTCCTCAGATATGGGGCCCAAAATTGCTCACAATATTCTAAATGTGGCCTGACCAGCGCCTTATAGAGCCTCAGCATTACATCCCTGTTTTTGTATACAAGCCCTCTTGAAATAAATACTAGCATTGAGTTTGCTTTCCTTACTACCCATTCAACTCGCAAAATAACATTTTGGGAATCCTGCACCAGCTCCCAAGTCCCATTGTACCTCCGATTTCTGAATTCTCTTCCCATTTAGTAAATATTCTATGCCTTTATGTATAGACAATTGCCTTACATTAACTGAGTGTGTTTGGTTTGAAGAGGTCTCGATGGGTTCCAAGAATTTCAGGCAACAATAGTGTCTATTTAGTGTCAATGTGAGAATTGTGGACGCAGCCCAGACCATCACACAAACCAACCTCCCTTCCATTGACTCCATCTACACCTCACGCTGCCTCGGCAAGGCCAGCAGCATCATCAAGGACCAGTCGCACTCCTGGCCACTCCCTCTTCTCCCCTCTCCCATCGGGCAAGAGGTACAGAAGTGTGAAAACGCACACCTCCAGATTCAGGGACAGTTTCTTCCCAGCTGTTATCAGGCAACTGAACCATCCGACCATAACCAGAGAGCATACCTGAGCTCCCATCTACCTCACTGGAGACCATCGGACTTTACTGACTTTACCTTGCACTAAACATTATTCCCTTATCCTGTATCTGTACACTGTGGACGGCTCGATTGTAATCATGTATTGTCTTTCTGCTGACTGGTTAGCACGCAACAAAAGCTTTTCACTGTACCTCGGTACATGTGACAATAAACCAAACTGAACTATTCAACTTATGGTGGCACAGTGGTAGAGTTGCTGCCTTACAGTGCTTACAGCGCCAGACACGGGTTCGATCCCAGCTACGGGTGCTGTCTGTACAGAGTTTGTACGTTCTCCCCGTGACCTGCGTGGGTTTTTCTTTGAGATCTTCGGTTTCCTCCCACACTCCAAAGACGTACAGGTTTGTAGGCTAATTTGCTTGGTGTGAATGTAAATTGTCCCAGTGTGTGCAGGATAGTGTTAGTGTGCGGGGAGCGCTGGTCGGCGCGGACTCGGTGGGCCGAAGGGCCTGTGCCTCTAAACTAATCTAAAAAAGTAAACTGCAAATTTAAGTCGACTGGTTCAGCGCAGACCATCCCCAAGACGAGCCCCAGCATTCCACAGCGAATATATTATACAGCCAAAACATTATTTGATCTCGGCACAGAAGAATGGCTATTAATTAGCCGCACAATTTCACTTCAATTAATTGAACGTAAATTAATAAGTTTTCAGCGGAGATTGGCACGACTGCGCTTAAAGGTGCCGTGTTCAAAGCTGATAAACACCTTGGTGCTAATGAAAAATTGATTAGATTGATGCACAGGAGCAGCGAGGCTCAGGTTTGCGTCGGGGGGAAAAAAAATCTTTCCCTTGCCAAGACAAGTTAATATTGTGAAGAGCCCAGGTTAATAAGCCTGTCCAAGGTCTCTTTGTAATTGCAAGCTTGGTTTAGAGGAGAGGAACATGTACATATAAAGGAGTCACTGGAAATAATCAGACAGCATTTTAGCTCAGCATTGGGACAGGCAAGAAACCACTGAAGCTGTGACTAATCCCTGGACTGCTGCTGACATTTGTCTGACGGTGGTTTGCAGTCGTAGGGAATGAGGCCAGATATTAATCCCTATTCTTTTATTTTCACATGCTCATAAGTTCTAGGAGCAGAATAGACAGTAGGTGCAGGAGTAGGCCATTCGGCCCTTCGAGCCAGCACCGCCATTCAATGTGATCATGGCTGATCATCCCCAATCAGTACCCCGTTCCTGCCTTCTCCCCATATCCCCTGACTCCGCTATGTTTAAGAGCCCTATCTAGCTCTCTCTTGAAAGTATCCAGAGAACCTGCCTCCACCGCCCTCTGAGGCAGAGAATTCCACTGTGTGAAAAAGTGTTTCCTTGTCTCTGTTCTAAATGGGTCACCCCTTATTCTTAAACTGTGGCTCCTGGTTCTGGACTCCCCCAACATCGGGAACATGTTTCCTGCCTCTAGTGTGTCCAAATCAAGACATTAGGCCCATCAAGTCCACTCCGCCATTCACTCATGGCTGATCTATCTCTCCCTCTCAACCCCATTCTCCTACCTTCTCACCATATCCCCTGACGTTTTTACGTTTGTTTTTGTTTTTGATTTTAATACCCCATGAAATGAAAGAAATTGCAGAGAGTTGTGGACCCAGCCCAGACCGTCACACAAACCAACCTCCCTTCCATTGACTCCATCTACACCTCACGCTGCCTCGGCAAGGCCAGCAGCATCATCAAGGACCAGTTGCACCCTGGCCACTCCCTCTTCTCCCCTCTCCCATCGGGCAAGAGGCACAGAAGTGTGAAAACAAACGCACACCTCCAGATTCAGGGACAGTTTCTTCCCGGCTGTTATCAGGCAACTGAACCATCCTATCACCAACTAGAGAGCGGTCCTGACCTCCCATCTACCTCATTGGAGTTCCTCGGACTATCTTTAATCGGTCTTCACTGACCTTATCTTGCACTAAACGTTATTCCCTTTATCCTCTATCTGTACATTGTGAACGGCTCGATTGTAATCATGAATCATCTGACTGGATAGCACGCAACAAAAATCTTTTCACTGTACCTCAGTACTCCGAGTCCGCGCCGACCAGCGATCTCCGGTTCACACTAGTTCTATGTTATCCCATTTTCAGTGCAGAAGGATGAGGGGTAATCTTGTAGAGGTGTACAAAATCATGAGAGGAATAGATCGGGTAGATGCACAGAGTCTCTTGCCCAGAGTAGGGGAATCGAGGACTCCTTTAGAAGGAGTGTATCTTATTGAAACGTATAAGATTATTAAGGGTTCGGACAGGCTAGAGGCAGATGTTCCCGATGTTGGGGGAGCCCAGAACCAGGGGCCACAGTTTAAGAATAAGGAGTAAGCCATTTAGAACGGAGACGAGGAAACACTTTTTCTCACAGAGAGTGGTGAGTCTGTGGGATTCGCTGCCTCAGAGGCCGGTTCTCTGGATATTTTCAAGAGAGAGCTAGATAGGGCTCTTAAAGATAGCGGAGTCAGGGGATGTGGGGATAAGGCAGGAACGGGGTACTGATTGGGGATGATCAGCCATGATCACATTGAATGGCGGTGCTGGCTCGAAGGGCCGAATGGCCTACTCCTGCACCTATTGTCTATTGTCTATTGAATGGCGGTGCTGGCTCGAAGGGCCGAATGGCCTACTCCTGCACCTATTGTCTATGGTCTATTGTCTATTGAATGGTAGTGCTGGCTCAAATGGCCGAATGGCCTACTCCTGCACCTTTTGTCTATTGTCTATGACTGTAACTGTAACTCCAGCCAGCGTTCACTGACCAGGTGTATTCATCCCACAGAGATCTGCCCGGTGGAATGCGGGACACACGGGGTTTGCCTGGCGGGGGCCTGCCGCTGCGAGGAAGGCTGGACGGGAGCGACTTGCGAGCAGCGAGCCTGCCACCCGCGCTGCCTGGAGCACGGGACCTGCATCGACGGCAAGTGCCAGTGCAACCAAGGCTGGAACGGTGAACACTGCACCATAGGTAAGTCTCTGGTGGACCCTAGCGAGATGCACACTGTCCCGTACTGCAGGCATAACAATGGGGCAGCAGAGGGGAGGGTATGGAGCAGACTGCATCTCATTCATATAAATAGTCATGTTCATAACTTCATTGGAGCAGAATTAGGCCATTCGGCCCGTCAAGTCTACTCTGCCTTTCAATCATGGTTGATCTATCTCTCCCCATTCTCCTGCCTCCTGCCGTAGTAGGCCATTCGGCCCTTCGAGCCAGCACCGCCATTCAATGTGATCATGGCTGATCATCCCCAATCAGTACCCCGTTCCTGCCTTCTCCCCATATCCCCTGACTCCGCTATTTTTAAGAGCCCTATCTAGCTCTCTCTTGAAAGTATCCAGAGAACCTGCCTCCACCGACCTCTGAGGCAGAGAATTCCACAGACTCACAATTCTGAAAAAGTGTTTCCTCATCTCCGTTCTAAATGGCTTACCCCTTATTCTTAAACTGTGGCCCCTGGTTCTAGACCTTCACCCCATAACCCCTGACACCCGTACTAATCAAGAATCTATCTACCTCTGCCTCAAAAATATCCATTGACTTGGCCTCCAAAGAATTCCACATTCACCACCCTCTGACTAAAGAAATTCCTCCTCATCTCCTTCCTTTAATTCTGAGGATATGAACTCCAGTCCTAGACTCTCCCACCAGTTAACACATCCTCTCCGCATCCACTCTACCCAAGCCTTCACTTGTCTTGTAGTCTTGGTGTGATAGAGGCAGGGTCGTGCAGCATGAAACAGGCCCTTCGGCCCATCTCATCCATGCCGACCAGGATGTACTGAATCAAAGTTGTAGAATCACCATGATACGGCATGGAAACAGGGCCTTCAGCCCAACTTGCCCACACCGACTAACCTGCCCCAGAGATAGACACAAAGTGCTGGAGTAACTCAGCGGGTCAGCCAGCATCTCTCGAGATAAAAGGGCCTGTCCCACTTAGACGTCAACCTACGTCAGCAAAAAGTATCGCCACTGTCGCCAAAAAAATTTCAACATCTTGAAAACTTTGCGGCAGTCGCCTGTGGTCGCCCAAAAAATCGCAGAAGTGGGACAGGCCCTACAGGGTGGATAATCATTTGGGTCGGGACACTTCTTCACTTCTTCAGGCTGAGGAGGGGTCTCGACCCGAAACATCACCCATCCTTTTTCTCCAACATGTCCCACCTACACTAGTCCCACCTGCCAGCTTTCGGCCCATATCCCTCTAAACCTGTCCTATCCATGCACTTGGCTAAATGTATTTTAAATGCTGTTAGCGTTACTGCCTCAACTAGGACCTGCGGCAGCTCGCTCCATACGCCGACCACTCTTAGTGTGAAAAAGTGCTGAGCTCTAGAGGGAGAGGTTGAGCAGGCTGGACTCCTATGGAGAGGTGTGTAAGATCACGAGGGGAATGGATCGGGTGGACGCACAGAGTCTCTTGCCCAGAGTATGTGAGTCGTGAACCAGAGGATGTAAGTTTAAGGTGAGGTGAGGTAACATTTTCACACAAAGGGCAGTGGGTGTATGGAACGAGCTGTCAGAGGAGGTGGTTGAGGCAGGGACTATCCCAACTTTTAAGAAACAGTTAGACAGGTACATGGATAGGACAGGTGTAGAGGTGTAGACCCGCTGAGTTACTCCAGCACCCTATGAACATCACCTATCCATGTTCTCCACAGATGCTGCCTGACCCGCTGAGTTACTCCAGCACTCTGTGAAACGTCACCTATCCATGTTCTCCACAGATGCTGCCTGACCCGCTGAGTTACTCCAGCACTGTGTGAAACGTCACCTATCCATGTTCTCCACAGATGCTGCCTGACCTGCTGAGTTACTCCAGCCTTTTGTGTCTCTTCCTCTAGTTCATATTTAGTTCATATAAATCAGAGCATTGAGTATAGAAGCTGGGATGTAATGTTAAAATTGTACAAGGCATTGGTGAGACCAAATCTGGAGTATGGTGTACAATTTTGGTCGCCCAATTATAGGAAGGATGTCAACAAAATAGAGAGAGTACAGAGGAGATTTACTAGAATGTTGCCTGGGTTTCAACAACTAAGTTACATAGTAAAGGTTGAATAAGTTAGGTCTTTATTCTTTGGAGCGCAGAAGGTTAAGGGGGGACTTGATCGAGGTCTTTAAAATGATGAGAGGGATAGACAGAGTTGATGTGGACAAGCTTTTCCCTTTGAGAATAGGGAAGATTCAAACAAGAGGACATGACTTCAGAATTAAGGGACAGAAGTTTAGGGGTAACATGAGGGGGAACTTCTTTACTCAGAGAGTGGTAGCGGTGTGGAATGAGCTTCCAGTGGAAGTGGTGGCGATAGGTTCGTTGGTATCATTTAAAAATAAATTGGATAGGCATATGGATGAGAAGGGAATGGAGGGTTATGGTATGAGTGCAGGCAGGTGGGACTAAGGGAAAAAAGTTGTTCGGCACGGACTTGTAGGGCCGAGATGGCCTGTTTCCGTGCTGTAATTGTTATATGGTTATATGGTTTATTAGTTTAGTTTAGAGGTACAAAGTAGAAACAGGCACTTAGAAATAGCCAGAGAAATAGCCAGACTATCGCAATGTGAACAAAACATTTAGACATGTACATGGATAGGACAGGTTTAGGGGGATATGGGCCAAACGCAGGCAGGTGGGACTAGTGCAGATGGGACATGTTGGTCGGTGTGGGCAAGTTGGGCCGAAGGGCCTGTTTCCACACTGTATCACTATGTGACACAAGTTCTCATGAATCTTTCCAAACCCCCCCCCCCCCCATCTTAAACCTATGTCCGCTGGTCCTCGATTTCCCTACTCCGGGCAAGAGACTTTACCCGATCTATTCCCCTCATGATTGTTTACTCTTCCAGTCCTCGTTTGGAAGTCATAGAAACATAGAAACAAAGAAAATAGGTGCAGGAGGAGGCCATTCGGCCCTTCGAGCCAGCACCGCCATTCATTGTGATCATGGCTGATCGTCCCCTATCTATAACCCGTGCCTGCCTTCTCCCCATATCCCCTGACTCCACTAGCCCCTAGAGCTCTATCTAACTCTCTCTTAAATCCATCCAGTGACTTGGCCTCCACTGCCCTCTGTGGCAGGGAATTCCATAAATTCACAACTCTCTGGGTGAAAACGTTTTTTTTCTCACCTCAGTCTTAAATGACCTCCCCTTTATTCTAAGACGGTGGTCCCATGTTCTGGACTCGCCCCAACATTGGGAACATTTTTCCTGCATCTAGCTTGTCCAGTCCTTTTATAATTTTATATGTTTCCATAAGATCCTTCTAAACTCCAGTGAATACAAGCCTAGTCTTTTCAATCTTTCCTCATATGACAGTCCCGCCATCCCAGGGATCAATCTCGTGAACCTACGCTGCACTGCCTCAATCACAAGGATGTCCTTCCTCAAATTAGGAGACCAAAACTGTACACATCTCACATCAAGACTGCCCTCTCTTCGCCTGGAGATCCAGCATTCCTCATAATTCTATTTTAAACTCCAAAAACCTTTCATTTATCAGATAACGACGAGCAATAAAAAAAATCGAAAGAGATGAAGAATGTGAAAGGTTGGCAGGTTATTCCGGAGGTAATTCAAAGAATGAAAGTTCGAACAACCTTCTCAATGTGCCAAAAATCATAACTATTGTCACACTGACCTTTAGAAAAGGTTATTACCTGCAAAGTTTAGTCTGAAATTGTTTCTTCTTCACTTCACACCAATCAAAGTTTCTTCCCCTCTGGTATCAGGCTTCTGAACAGCCCTTTCATCAGCTCGGACACTATTCCATTCACCTAAGTTCCTAAGTTCATAAGATGGCCCCCGACCCAGGTGACTATTGCTCTGCGGACAACAAAAGCAGATCTACCATCACTCCACATTCTTAAATCTCTACTCCTGCAGCAATATTTCTGAGAGAATGTAACGGCTGGGCTTGTACACTCTGGAGTTTAGAAGGATGAGAGGGCATCTTATTGAAACATATAAGATTGTTAAGGGTTTGGACACGCTAGAGGCAGGAAACATGTTCCCAATGTTGGGGGAGTCCAGAACCAGGGGCCACAGTTTAAGAATAAGGAGTAAGCCATTTAGAACGGAGACGAGGAAACACTTTTTCTCACAGAGAGTGGTGAGTCTGTGGAATTCTCTGCGTATTGCCAGTGGGTATACAATACAGATGGTTGTTTACACATCGCAAACAGTAACAAACTACCGAAACACAAATAAATCACAATGTGAACAGCATTGATTTTTCATTAATGTCTCACTGGGTCCGTGTGACTGGAGAATGTGGAAAGTTCAGGCTGGTATTAGTTGAAGAATAACGGGTTAGCCATTTAGAACGGAGACAAGGAAACACTTTTTCTCACAGAGAGTGGTGAGTCTGTGGAATTCTCTGCCTCAGAGGGCGGTGGAGGCCGGTTCTCTGGATACTTTAAAGAGAGAGCTAGATAGGGCTCTTGAAACTAGTCCCTGGCAGTCGCCTAAAGAGTCACCTAAGTGGGACAGGCCCTTTTATCTCGAGAGATGCTGGCTGACCCGCTGAGTTACTCCAGCACTTTGTGTCTATCTCTGGGGCAGGTTAGTCGGTGTGGGCAAGTTGGGCTGAAAGCCCTGTTTCCACGCCGTATCATGGTGATTCTACAACTTTGAATCAGTACATCCTGGTCGGCATGGATGAGATGGGCCGAAGGGCCTGTTTCATGCTGCACGACCCTGCCTCTATCACACCAAGACTCCAAGACAAGTGAAGGCTTGGGTAGAGTGGATGTGGAGAGGATGTGTTCACTGGTGGGAGAGTCTAGGACTGGAGTTCATATCCTCAGAATTAAAGGAAGGAGATGAGGAGGAATTTCTTTAGTCAGAGGGTGGTGAATCTGTGGAATTCTTTGGAGGCCAAGTCAATGGATATTTTTGAGGCAGAGGTAGATAGATTCTTGATTAGTACGGGTGTCAGGGGTTATGGGGTGAAGGTCTAGAACCAGGGACCACAGTTTAAGAATAAGGGGTAAGCTATTTAGAACGGAGATGAGGAAACACTTTTTCAGAATTGTGAGTCTGTCGAATTCTCTGCCTCAGAGGTCGGTGGAGGCAGGTTCTCTGGATACTTTCAAGAGAGAGCTAGATAGGGCTCTTAAAAATAGCAGAGTCAGGGGATATGGGGAGAAGGCAGGAATGGGGTACTGATTGGGGATGATCAGCCATGATCACATTGAATGGCGGTGCTGGCTCGAAGGGCCGAATGGCCTACTCCTGAACCTATTGACTATTGTCTATTGTCTAACATTTCCTACATTATTCCCTTATCATGTACCTGTACACTCGATTGTAATCATGTATTGTCTTTCCGCTGACTGGTTAGCACGCAACAAAAGCTTTTCACTGTACCTCGGTACACGTGACAATAAACTAAACTGAACTGAACTAAACTGAAGTTTATAAGTTCCAGGAGCAGAATTATGCCATTCGGCCCATCAATTCTACTTCTCCATTCAATCACGGCTGATCTATCTCTCCCTCCTAACCCCATTCTCCTGCCTTCTCCCCATAACCCCTGACACCCATACTAATCAAGAATCTATCCCTCTGCTTTAAAAATATCCACTGACTTGGCCTCCACAGCCATCAAAGAAGAACCGTCGGACCGATCGTAAGTGATGTGAGCAGAATTAGGCCATTCGGCCCATCAAGTCTATTCCGCCATTCAATCATGGCTGATCTATCTCTTCCTCCTAACCCCATTCTCTTGCCTTCTCCCCCTGACACCTCTACCTCATTGTGGACATTGGACTTTGTCTGTGGAACTGATGCGCTACAATGCTGAGAACTATATTCTGCACTCTGTATCTTCCCCTCTGCTCCACCTATTGGACTTGAATTTGAACAGATTGCATCTGAGAAAAAGAATAGGTGATGTTTCAGGTCGAGACCTTTCTTCAGACTCTATTCCTAGACCAGGGCTCCCTTCCATTGACTCCATCTACACCTCATGCTGCCTCGGCAAGGCCAGCAGCATCATCAAGGCCCAGTCGCACCCTGGCCACTCCCTCTTCTCCCCTCTCCCATCAGGCAAGAGGTACAGAAGTGTGAAAACGCACACCTCCAGATTCAGGGACAGTTTCTTCCCAGCTGTTATCAGGCAACTGAACCATCCTACCACAACCAGAGAGCAGTGCTGAACTACTATCTACCTCATTGGTGACCCTCGGACTTAACAGGACTTTACCTTGCACTGAAGGTTAATCCCTTTATCCTGTAACTATACACTGTGGATGGCTCGATTGTAATCATGTATAGTCAGCTTAATTTATTGTCATGTGTGAATCTGTGTTGTGAGTGTGGAATTCTCTGCCTCAGAAGGCAGTGGAGGCCGGTTCTCCGGATGCTTTCAAGAAAGAGCTAAAGATAGCGGAGTCAAGGGATATGGGGAGAAGGCAGGAAAGAAATCCGCTGACTGGATCACACTCAATAAAAAAGCTTTAAACTGTACCTCAGTACACGTGACAATAAACAAACTCTGTATGGTCTATGTGTAGGAAGGACCTGCAGATAGACACAAAAATGCTGGAGTAAGTAACACAGGCAGCCTCTCTGGAGAAACGGAACAGGTGACGTTTCAGGTCGAGACCCTTCTTCAGACACGTGTGTGGATAGCATGCAAAAAAAATGCTTTTCACGATACCTCAGTACCGGTGACAATAATAAACTTAAGTCAGTCTTATCTGAGTGTACGACTTGAGTGAAAGGATTTACAAAGAACAGCAGCGAAATGTGATTGTAGCTTCATTTTACTTGGTTGAATCTCACCTTTTAGCTTTCTAACCAAGTAGGTATTTCAAATTTGACCCAAATCTGAAGTGACACACACACACACACACACACACACACACACACACACACACACACACACACACACACACACACACACACACACACACACACACACACACACACACGCGCTCTTGCACTTTGCAGCATCTAATTTTGGACATCGAACGACAGAGTCCAGAATTATCCTCTTCATATAACACAGGTTATTGTGGCTCCATCCGCATCTCAGGGTGGCCTGGTGACACAGCGATAGATTCTTGCTATTGAGGGAGTGCAGCGTAGGTTGACAAGGTTAATTCCCGGGATGGCGGGACTGTCATATGCTGAGAGAATGGAGCAGCTGGGCTTGTATACTCTGGAGTTTAGAAGGATGAGTGGGATTCTTATTGAAACATATAAGATTGTTAAGGGTTTGGACACGCTAGAGGCAGGAAACATGTTCCCGATGTTGGGGGAGTCCAGAACCAGGGGCCACAGTTTAAGAATAAGGAGTAAGCCATTTAGAATGGAGACGAGGAAACACTTTTTCTCACAGAGAGTTGTGGGTCTGTGGAATTCTCTGCCTCAGAGGGCGGTGGAGGCAGGTTCTCTGGATGCTTTCAAGAGAGAGCTAGATAGGGCTCTTAAAGATAGCGGAGTCAGGGGATATGGGGGGAAGGCAGGAACGTGGTACTGATTGGGGATGATCAGCCATGATCACATTGAATGGCGGTGCTGGCTCGAAGGGCCGAATGGCCTACTCCTGCACCTATTGTCTATTATCGACTGATGCAAGTGAAGGCTTGAAGCAGCGTCTACAGCACGCAAGTTGAACATAGTTACGTGTGTTACATGTACTGCGGATTAAAGGCATGGGAGAATTATGCCTACCTAAGGTCGATTTTTAAAATAATAACCATTTAATAATAAATACTGAATTTAGTAAATGAATTGGAAATCTTTGCTATTTATATTTAATAATTCCCTTTTTATATTTTTAATCAGGGTGGGCACTGCCTACGCTGACGGCACGTGCCTGATTTAGATTTAGGTTTATTATTATTTATACATTGATTTATTATCAGTCTGAAGAAGGGTCTCGACCCGAAACGTCACCCATTCCTTCTCTCCAGAGATGCTGCCTGTCCCGCTGAGTTACTCCAGCACCTCGTGTCTGTCTTCGGTATAAACCAGCATCTGCAGTTCCTTCATGCAGCTTTATTTAGCGTTCGGTTTATGATTTCCACGTGTACTGAGGTACAGTGAAAAGCTTTGTTTTGCACGCTATTGAATCAATCCTTCGGCGGGCACGGTGGCGCTGCGGTAGAGTTGCTGCCTCACAGTGCCGGAGACCAGGGTTTGATCCCGACTACGGGTGCTGTCTGTACGGAGTTTGTACCTTCTCCCCGTGACCTGCGTGGGTTATCTCCGAGATCTTCGGTTTCCTCCCACACTCCAAAGACGTACAGGTTTGTAGGTGAATTGGCTTGGTGTAAATGTAAAAATTGTCCCTATTGGGGTCGGATAGTGTTAGTGTGCGGGGATCGCTGGTCGGCGCGATCCCAGTTGGCCGAGGGGCGTGTTTCCGTGCTGTATCACTAAACTAAACTAGATCAGATGGACCATATATAAATACAATCAAGTCTAACCCGATAATTCATAGAGTCTTTGGCCCAACTTGTCCATGCTGGCCAAGATGCCCCATCTATATATCCATATCCCCCTTAATCTTTCCACGTACCTTCATGAATGCCTTATAAATGTTGTTGAAGTCATAGAAACATAGAACATAGGTGCAGGAGTAGGCCATTTGGCCCTTCGAGCCAGCACCGCCATTCATTGTGATCATGGCTGATCGTCCCCAATCTTGCTATTGAGGGAGTGCAGCGTAGGTTTACAAGGTTAATTCCCGGGATGGCGGGACTGTCATATGCTGAGAGAATGGAGCGGCTGGGCTTCTACACTCTGGAGTTTAGAAGGATGAGAGGATATCTCATTGAAACATATAAGATTGTAAAGGGCTTGGACACACTAGAGGCAGGAAACATGTTCCCGATGTTGGGGGAGTCCAGAACCAGGGGCCACAGTTGAAGAATAAGGAGTAAGTCATTTAGATGAGTAAATCATCTGGAGACGAGGAAACACTTTTTCTCACAGAGAGTTGTGAGTCTGTGGAATTCTCTGCCTCAGAGGGAAGTGGAGGCAGGTTTAAGTTTAAGTTTAAGTTTAAGTTTTTATTTGTATAGGGACAGTGCATATTAATAAACATTTACATGTCATACGCAAGATTGTAGCCAGTAGCTAATTTCCATCTTTAGTCCCTCTGGTAAACAAGGTAAACGCATCACAACCCAATCAATCAATAAGAAAAGAGACAAAACAAAAGACAAAGACAAAACAAAACAAACAATATGGTTTAGCCTGCAGTCATAACATAGAATAAATAACAAACACTCAACACAGTTTAAAGTCCCAAAGTCATTGTCTCTTCCCTCCTTGCTCTCCCTCTGCGCTGAGGCAATCCAAGCCTCCGATGTTATGACCCCACCGGGTGATGGTAGGTAAGTCCCGCGGCTGAATCCGGTTCTCTGGATGCTTTCAAGAGAGAGCTAGATAGGGCTCTTAAAAATAGCGGAGTCAGGGGATTTGTGGAGAAGGCAGGAATGGGGTACAGATTGGGGATGATCAGCCCTGATCACATTGAATGGCGGTGCTGGCTCGAAGGGCCAAATGGCCTACTCCTGCACCTATTGTCTATTGTCTATTATCTAATAACCCGTGCCTGCCTTCTCCCCATATCCCTTGACTCCACTAGCCCCTAGAGCTCTATCTAATGCCCCTGTCCCACTTAGGAAACCTGAACGGAAACCTCTGGTGACTTTGCGCCCCACCCAAGGTTTCCGTGCGGTTCCAGGACGTTCCCGGAGGTTTTTGTCAGTCTTCCTACCTGCTTCCACTACCTGCAACCTCCGGCAACCACCTGTAACCTCCGGGAACCGCACGGAAACCTTGTGTGGGGAGCAAAGTCTCCAGAGGTTTCCGTTCAGGTTTTCTAAGTGGGACAGGGGCATAATTCTCTCTTAAATCCATCCAGTGACTTGGCCTCCACTGGCCTCTGTGGCAGGGAATTCCACAAATTCACAACTCTCTGGGTGAAAACGTTTTTTCTCACCTCAGTCTTAAATGGCCTCCCCTTTATTCTAATGCCCCTGTCCCACCTAGGAAACCTGAACGGAAACCTCAGGAGGCTTTGCGGCCCACCTAAGGTTTCCGTGCAGTTCCCGGAGGTTTTTGTCAGTCTCCCTACCTGCTTCCACTACCTGCAACCTCCGGGAACCGCACGGAAACCTTGGGTGGGGCACAAAGTCTCCAGAGGTTTCTGTTCAGGTTACCTAAGTGGGACAGGGGCTTAAGACTGTGGCCCCTGGTTCTGGACTCGCCCAACATTGGGAACATTTTTCCTGCATCTAGCTTGCCCAGTCCTTTTATAATATTATACGTTTCTATCTGATGCCCCCTCATCCTTCTCAACTCCAGTGAATCCAAGCCTAGTCTTTTCAATCTTTCCTCATATGACAGTCCTGCCATCCCAGGGATCAATCTCGTGAACCTACGCTGCACTGCCTCAATCGCAAGGATGTCCTTCCTCAAATTAGGAGACCAAAACTGTACACAATACTCCAGACGTGGTCTCACCAGAGCCCTATACAGGCCCTTTAAGGTCACGGAGTGATTTCAGAAATGCAGCAACGTGTCTGACCTGCAACTTTATTTGAGTTTAATGTTCCAATACAGTGGCGGAATGGGACCATTAACAGATGCAAGCGGCTGATCTGCAGCCAGTGGTTTGTTTGTTTCATGTTAACAACCTTCATGTTGTGGAATTATCCACTGGAGGTGTCGATAATTTATTTTTAATTGTCACGTTATTGCCTTATTTTTCATCTTGTACTTTGATAATTCCCATCCAGGTACCGAGGAAGGATGTGCCTCACTCAGTTGTTAATTGGGATATGATTGTTTGGACGGCTTACCTTCTTCTACTTGTGAATGAAACATGCATAAACCAAAGGAATAGTTCGATCTGGCGCCGGGTGTTGAGCAGCCAGTTTGTTGTCTCTGTTGGCGTCAATGTCTGCCAGGCCCTGACACAGCTCCATTTGGTGGGTGGTAGAGCGGGCACCCAGAGATGACATGGTTGGCTGTCTGTTGTTCTGCTCCGCATTCACAGGCTGGGCTCTGGCGGAGGGAGCCCCCATCTATCTCCACACGCTGGCGTTGAAACGCCCAACTCCAGTACCAAGTCTGTTGAGCTTCACCCTCTGGGGAGATCAAACCCTGGACAGCTTTTATCTGGTGAAGAGATGCAGCTGTCCTTATTCAACTTTATTCGACATCCGTAAGAGCCTGTCCCACTTAGGTGATTTTTTAGGTGACTACAGGCGACGAGGCTGTCACCACACGATCGCCGGGGTGTCGCCTGTACGGTCGTGAGTCGTCTCCTCAGTCGCCCAAAGAGTCGTAGCATCTTTCTGGTCGCCGCTGGAGTTTGAAATGGTCAAAATATTTCGGCAACAGTGGGCTTGACGCCAATGAGCGTAGCTTGACTTCTCCTGACGTAGGTGCTGTCGTAGGTTGTCGCCAGGATGACGTAGGTTGTCGCCGGTGCTGACTTCGGTGAATTCCATTGGCGACTACCTACGTCAATCTACGTCAACCGGAGACAGGTACCGGCGACTGAATTGTCTAAAATTGTCTCAGTTGTCGCCGACAGGGTCGTAGCTTGCCGCGGGTGGACGTAGATTGTCGTAGGTGTGGTCATAGGTGGACGTCCTAATGGGTCGCAGGTTGTCGGTAGCTTGGCATAGCTTGACGTCGGCTAGGTGGTAGGGTGTCGTAGACATTGTCGTAGGGGAGTTCCAGTCGCTGGTTTTTCGGCGACCTGCTACGACTATGACAGTCGCTGGCAGTCGTAGAAAAAAATCCCCTAAGTAGGACAGGCCCTTTAGAGTCAATATCACACAGTGTGGAAACAGGCCCCTACGGCCCAACTTGCCCACATCGGCCAACATGTCCCAGCTACACTAAACCCACCTGTCTAAGTTTGGCCCATATCCCTCCAAACCCGTCCTATCCATGTAATCCTTATTCTCCATTAAGCTCTAACTTTGTTCAGCTTAGTTTAGAGATACAGCGGCAAACAGGCCCTTCGGCCCATCCAGTCTCCACCGACCAGCGATGCCTGCACATAAACACTACACACACTAGGGGCAGTTTACATTTATACCAAGACAATTAACCTACAAACCTGTACGTCTTTGGAGTGTGGGAGGAAACCGAAGATCTCAGATAAAACCCACGCAGGTCACGGGGAGAACTGTGTGTCAACGTGCCTTGGTCTAATCTCTTGTGCAAATTGGTCAATTTAGTGTAGTTTATTGTCATGTGTAGCGAGGTATAGTGAAAAGCTTTTTTGCTGTGTGCTATCCTGTCAGCGGATGGATGATACATGATTACACTCAAGCCATCCACATTGTACAGATACTGGATAAAGATAGTGCAAGTTAAAGCCGGTAAAGTCTGAGTAAAGATAGTCAGAGGGCCACCAATGAGGTAGATAGTAGTTCAGCACTGCTCTCTGGTTGTGGTAGGATGGTTCAGTTGCCTGATAACAGCTGGGAAGAAACTGTCCCTGAATCTGGAGGTGTGCGTTTTCACACTTCTGTACCTCTTGCCCGATGGGAGAGGGGAGAAGAGGGAGTGGCCGGGGTGCGACTGGTCCTTGATTATGCTGCTGGCCTTGCCGAGGCAGCGTGAGGTGTAGATGGAGTCAATGGAAGGGAGGTTGGTTTGTGTGATGGTCTGGGCTGCGTCCACAATTCTCTGCAGTTTCTTGCGGTCTTGGATGGGGCTGTTCCCAAACCGAGCTGTGATGCATCCCGATAATAGACACAAAGTGCTGGAGTAACTCAGCTGCAATTTCTTGCCGTCTTGGAATTTGCCGGAAGTCTAAAGGGCCTGTCCCACTCAGGGATTTTTTCAGCGACTGCCGGCATTATTGACGGACGTATCAGGTCATTGAAAAATACGCAGTGTGATGCAGCGTGGCACGGCGTGATGACGTATAACACGGTGGCGTGACGCGGCGTGATGACGTATTGATGCACGGTGTTATTTCAAGCGTCGCAACATTTTTTTGTCGCCGCTGGATTTTGAAATGTTCAAAATCTTTTGGCGACACTGATATTACGCCGGCAGTCGCTGAAAAAATTGCTAAGTGGGACAGGCCCTTATGCGTTCCTATCCTGACTTGTCCACGATGCTTTAAGATTAACATGAAACATGGCTGGTTGGTAGCATCTGTTTGCACTGTTTGCCCAGAGCATTTAGCCATGCTGTGAGATACAAACTGTGACTTGCTAATTGTAGATCTTCAAAAAAAACTTGGCCCTGACTAGAATGAATATTTAGACTTGCATATGCACAACTGCATGTAAAAATGATTGTTAAATACCAACCCAATAACTGTGGATAAATGTTGGTCTGGTGTTCATTAATTAATCCCCACATGGGTCACAGGAGCAAGAGTTTAGCAATGTTTCAACATCTTCATCTCCTCTAAACTCTGAGCACTAAAAGAGAAGATAGTGGCAATTGCTCTAATTCATAAGTCATAGGAACTGTATTAGGCCTTTCGACCCATCAAGGGTTTGGACACGCTAGAGGCAGGAAACATGTTCCCGATGTTGGGGGAGTCCAGAACCAGGGGCCACACACAGTTTAAGAATAAGGGGTAAGCCATTTAGAACGGAAACTTTTTCTCACAGTGAGTTGAGAGTCTGTGGAAGTCTCTGCCTCAGAGGGCGGTGGAGGCTGGTTCTCTGGATACTTTCAAGAGAGAGCTAGATGGGGCTCTTAATGATAGCGGAGTCAGGGGATATGGGGAGAAGGCAGGAACGGGGTACTGATTGGGGATGATCAGCCATGATCACATTGAATGGCGGTGCTGGCTCGAAGGGCCGAATGGCCTACTCCTGCACCTATTGTCTATTGTCTAAATCTACACCATCATTCTATCATGGCTGATCCATCTCTCCCTCCTGACCCCATTCTCCTGCCTTCTCCCCATACCCGGATGGTAGGAGGGTAAACAGTCCATGGCTGGGGTGAGAGCAGTCCTTGGCGATGCTGAGCGCCCTTCGCAGACATCACTTGCTTTGGACAGACACAATGGAGGGGAGCGAGGAACCGGTGATGCGTTGGGCAGTTTTCACCACCCTCTGCAGTGCTTTCCGGTCGGAGACAGAGCAGTTGCCATACCATACTGTGATACAGTTGGTAAGGATGCTCTCGATGGTGCAGCGGTAGAAGTTCACCAGAATCTGAGGAGATAGATGGACCTTCTTTAGTCTCCTGAGGAAGAAGAGACGATGGTGAGCCTTCTAGACCAGTGTTGAGGTATTGTGGGTCCAAGAGGGGTTATCGGAGATGTTGACCCCCAGGAACCTGAAGCTGGAAACACGTTCCACCTCCGTCCCGTTAATGTGGATGGGGGTGTGCGTGCCACCCCTAGACCTTCTGAAGTCTACAATAAGCTCCTTGGTCTTCTTGGAGTTAAGGGCCAGGTTGTTGTCAGCGCACCATGCTGCTAGGAGCTGGACCTCCTCCCTATAGGCCGACTCATCGTTGTTGCTGATGAGGCCAATCACCGTTGTATCATCTGCATACTTGATGATGGTGTTAGTACCATGTACAGGTGTGCAGTCACTCTATCCAGGCATTTCACACGTTAACTGATTCCATTTTAGATGATGGAATCCAAGTCCATCAAACTCTGAGAAGATAGAGATAGATAGATAGATAGATAGATAGATAGATAGATAGATAGATAGATAGATAGATAGATAGATAGATAGATAGATAGATAGATAGATAGATAGATAGATAGATAGATAGATAGATACTACATGTTTTGTAGTAACTCAGCGGGACAGGCAGCATCTCTGGAGAGAAGGATTGTGTGACGTTTCGGGTCGAGACTCGTCTTTAAGTCAGGTCTCGACCCAAAACATCGCCCATTCCTTCTCTCCAGAGATGCAGCTTGTCCCGCTGAGTTACAATAGACAATAGACAACGAGCCTGTACTGCCATTCACTATGATCTTGGCTAATCATCCACAATCAGTACCCCGTTCCTGCCTTCTCCCCATATCCCCTGATTCCGCTATTTTGAAGAACTCTATCTAACTCTCTCTTGAAAGTATCCAGAGAACCGGTCTCCACCGCCCTCTGAGGCAGAGAATTCCACAGACTCACAACTCTCTGTGTGAAAATGTGTTTCCTCGTCTCCGTTCTAAATGGCTTACCCCTTATTGTTAAACTGTGGCCCCTGGTTCTGGACTCCCCCAACATCGGGAACATGTTTCCTGCCTCTAGCGTGTCCAAACCCTTAATAATCTTATATGTTTCAATAAGATATCCTCTCATCCTTCTAAACTCCAGAGTGTACAAGCCCAGCTGCTCCATTCTCTCAGCATGTGACAGTCCCGTGACATGCTGGGAATTAACCTTGTAAACCTGCGCTGCACTCCCTCAATAGCAAGAATGTCCTTCCTCAAAGTTAGAGACCAAAACTGCACACAATACTCCAGGTGTGGTCTCACTAGGGTCCTGTACAACCTCAGTATTTTGTGTCTATCTTCAGTTTAAACCAGCATCTGCAGTCCCTTCCAACACAAACTGTGAGCTCAGCCCTTTCCTCTATGGACTGACTAAGCGATTATTTTCGGTGCGTTTGCCACTGTCTTGTGGTTGCCCGACAATGAATGGAATCGAGGAAGCCTTCTCGTTTGGATTGTCGCTCCTGCGATTCATCAAAGATTATGCCCCCAGCTGAATATGCACAAGATCTGAATGCCAGCCTCAAGTTAATTATCCTCTTGAATCGCCAGTAAAGACTTTTCATTAACAACCAAGCTAGCTTTTGCAACGAATAGCAACTACTATCATTAATGTTCTATTAAGGAAATAGACAGAACTCTTCATCAGGCCCTGATCATTCAGTCTCAGATATTAATAGGTATGATGAAAAGATAACAATGTACCAGTGGGTATATATTAGCTCTGTTCAGTTTAATCACACAACCCTTGGTCTCACTGAATTGCTTATACAATCCTACTTCCTTATAGAAACATAGACAATAGGTGCAGGAGTAGGCCATTCGGCCCTTCGAGCCTGCACCGCCATTCAATATGGTCATGGCTGATCATCCAACTCAGTATCCTGTACCTGCTTTCTCTCCATACCCCCTGATCCCTTTAGCCGCAAGGGCCACATCTAACTCCTTCTTAAACGTAGCCAATGAACTGGCCTCAACTACCTTCTGTGGCAGAGAATTCCACAGATTCACCACTCTCTGTGTAAAAAATGTTTTTCTCATCCCGGGAATTAAGCTTGTAGCTGGTGGTGATAGATGGTGTTAGTGTGGGGGGGAAGGCATGTTTCCGCGCTGTATCCCTAAACTAAACGAAACATAGACTTCACTGCGGAGACAGTAGCAGCACTCCCCCCGCCGAGCTGTAATGTATCACAGACAGCAGGGTCTGGCTGTTGGTTTTTGTGCCTGAGCTGCTGCCATATGTTGCTGTCACGTTCATGGAGAAATGACAAGGCTGCAGGAGGCTTCTTCTTCGGCTCCACCATAAATCCCCAGTTGCCTATCAATCGCTGCACGCCAGGTGGCCAACGGCAGGGTGGACCAGCAAACTCCACACAGACAGTGTTCCCGAGGTCAGGATCGAACCCAGGTCTCTGGTGCGGTGAGGCAGCAACTCCACCGGCTGAACCACATAGAGACTCCATGAATGACTGTGCCCTCAACAAAAGCTTGTCACTGTACCTCAGTGCACGTACACTTGTGAATCGGCTCATCAAGTCTACTCCACCATTCAATCATAGCTGATCTATCTCTCCCTCCGAACCACATTCTCCTGCCTTCTCCCCTCTGACACCCGTACTAATCAAGAATCTATCAATCCCTGCCTTAAAAATATCCACGAACCTGGCCTCCACAGCCCTCTGTGGCAATGAATTCCACAGATTCACCACCCCCTGACTAAAGAAATTCATCCTCATCTCCTTCCTAAAAGAACATCCTTTAATTCTGAGGCTGTGACCTCTAGTCCTAGACTCTCCCACTAGTGGAAACATCCTCTCCACATCCACTATATCCAGGCCTTTCACTATTCTGTATCTTTCAATGAGGTCCCCCCCTCATGCTTCTAAACTCCAGCGAGTACAGGCCCAGTGTTGACAAACGCTCATCATAGGTTAACCCACTCATTCCTGGGATCATTCTTGTAAACCTCCTCTGGACCCTCTCTAGAGCCAGAACATCCTTCCTCAGATATGGGGCCCAAAATGGCTCACAATATTTGAAATGAGACCTTACCAGCGCCTTATTGACCATCAGCATTACATCCCTGTTTTTGTATACAAGCCCTCTTGAAATAAATGCCAGCATTGAGTTTGCTTTCTTTACTACTGATTCGACTTGCAGATTAACATTTTAGGAATCCTGCACCAGCTCCCAAGTCCCTTTGCTCCTCCGATTTCTGGATTCCACGGAGAAAATAATTTAATAAAATAATTTACCCAATCTATTCCCCTCGTGATTTAGAGGGATGTGGGCTGAATGCAGGTTTGCAGGTTATTTGCTTCTGTATAATTGTAAATTGTCCCTCGTGTGTAAGAGAGTATAGGACAGCGTTAGTGTGCGGGGATCGCTGGTCGGCACAGACTCGGTGGGCCGAAGAGCCTGTATCTGCGCTGTATCTCCGAAGTCTAAATGAGAGTGTTTTGTGTGATGGGTAAACTCCACTGATTCATTAGGTCGCACAGGCCCGCATCCACGTGGTAACGTCTATGTCATTCTCAGCAGCTCCAGGCGATAAATGTTACATCTTGATCCCCTGCACTCTGAAGTGTGTGTACGTTCAAAACGACAGCATTGCACAAAGGCCTTGTACCTTGTACCTTCCGAAGAGTCCACCAGGGACTAGACTGGAAGGTGGACAATTTAATACTGGACAAAAAATTTTACCAAGCCAATTAACCTACAAACCTGCACGTCTTTGGAATGTGGGAGGAAACCGAAGATCTCGGAGAAAAACCCTCGCAGGTCACGGGGAGAACGTACAAACTCCGTACAGACAGCGCCCGTAGTCGGGATGGAACCCGGGTCTTTGGCGCTGTGAGGCAGCAACTCTACCGCTGCGCCACCGTGCCGACACTCATCAAAGGACGATGAACCTGTGAAATGTCAATTTACAATGCCAAGTCACTGGGTTCCACCTGCCCACGTTTGGCCCATGGAGAGGCAAAGAGAGGGATACAGCACGGAAACAGGCCTCTCAGCCCAACTTACCCAAGCTGATCGATGCTCCATCTACACAAGTCCCACCTGCCTGCGTTTGGCCCATAATCCCTCTAAACATTATCATTGCTCATATTTTCTTACGTCAATGAAGGAGGACACTCGGGCAATTGGTCCATGTGAGTGATCATAGAAAAATCACTCATCCAATTCGCCCTTTAATATCTCCTCCCTCATATGCCCTTCAACTACCCCACTCCTAACACGGGGCAATTTACAGTAGACAATGTTGTACATTTGATCCCTATTCATGTTTATGGTGGGCCACACAGTGCCACAGTTGCTGCCTTACAGCACCAGAGACCCGGGTTGGATCCTGACTACGGATGCTGTCTGTGCGGAGTGTGCACGTTCTCCCTGTGACCAGCGTGGGTTTCCCCCCGCACTCTAAAGAACTGCAGGTTAATTGGCCTCGGTAAACTGCAGATTGTCCCTACCACCAACTAGAGAGCAGTCCAGAACCCTCATTGGAGACCCTTGGACTATCTTTGATCGGACTTTACTGGCTTTATCTTAGTAGGCCCCCCTCGGTCATGATTGACCATGGGTGATGCATCCTGGTCGGATGCAAGCCTGGGCGATGTCATATGGAGGACAGACAGGCTGTTGCCCACGCAGCACGTCCCCCCTCTCCACGTCGCTGATCGATCCAAAGGAACAGCAGGGCCGTTACAGTTTGGCACCAGCGCCGTCACAGGAGCTGCCAGAGCGAGGTTGTAGACAACGACGAACTGCATTAGGGGCTCCGACTCCGGATTTTCTTGACGTTTACTCCTGGAGCCTTTTCCATGACTGGATATGGCCACAAGGCAGTGGAGGATTTAAATCAGAGTTTTCCCTCTCCTAGATGGACTGCCTTCCCAGGCTGAGGAGCCCCATCTGCCCGAGACTCGTGGGGGCGGGAGCGTCTACCTTCCCGTGCAGGTCTATAGCACCTGCCCACTGCCCACTGTCTTGCAATAAACATAATTCATGTTATTCCCTTTATCATGTATCTATACACTGTGGACGGCTCGATTGTAATCATCTTTTGTCTTTCCGCTGACTGGTTAGCACGCAACAAAAGCTTTTCACTGTACCTCGGTACACGTGACAATAAACTCAACTCAACTAGTGTGTGGGACAGTGTTAGTGTACGGGGTGCTCACTGGTCGATGGGCCGAAGGGCCTGTTTCTATGCCGTATCTCTCAACGGAAATGAAGCTACCTTCCAGCCTCCACATCTTTGTGATGTGAAGATGGAGCTTTGAGATTGCCAGATCCTTGATTAGTTCGGGCGTCAGGGGTTACGGGGAGAAGGCAGGAGAACATGGTTTTTTGAGAGGGAGAGATAAATCAGCCATGACTGAATGGCGGAGTAGACCTGATGGGCCGAATGGCCTAATTCTGCTCTTAGAACTTATGAAAAAATAACCTGAACGTAAAGCAAAAACATGCATCTGGATTTACAACATTCACAGCAAAGAACTTATAGCGGAGCAAGATAGACCACACCTGCTAAATGCAATGGGCTGACATGTAGTACGCAACGGAGCGGAACATGGGCCTTTTTTTCATCCATTTCAGTAATCCGACCCGACCCGACTCGACTCGCAGTGTAATCAACGTTGCGGGAGAACAGTTTGTGTTAATAAATTATAATTCTGAAAATGAGAAGATTTTTCCCAAATAACTTTTATTTTTACGAGGATGTTTCCATAACCGGCTTCCGTCTCCGCACTATTATCCTACGGGATCTTTGGTGTGGAGACGGAAGCCGGTTATGGAAATGGGGCCGAAGATTACCCATGAACCTGCCCACGACCGTACTATGTCTTTTTCGTCGAGTGGACCATCTTGCTCGCTGTAGGATCTTTGGTTCACAGTAGTTTGTTTCTTCTCGGCTGCTTTGTAACAGGTGGGGATAAAATTAATTGGGTTGTGATTCACAACAGCTTGTTGTGCGTTTATGTTACATCTTAGATCCCAACGCTTTCTACATGCATTGAATTCCTATTGCCGTCCAATCAATGTTACTTGAGCGTGATTGTTTTGTGTTTATTGATAATGAGATCACACACGCCAAGCAAAGTGCTTCAGTTGCTCTGCATTCTCAAACATGTTATAGACTCATAGAGTGATACAGCGTGGAAACAGACCCTACGGCCAAACCTGCCACACCGGCCAACAATGTCCCAGCTACCCTAATCCTATTTGCCTGTGTTAGACAATAGACAATAGACAATAGGTGCAGGAGTAGGCCATACCCGATCTATTCCCCTTAATGATCTTGTACACCTCTATAAGATCACCCCTCATCCTCCTGCGCTCAATAGACAATAGTAGATAGGTGTAGGAGTAGACCATTCGGCCCTTCGAGCCAGCACCGCCATTCAATGTGATCATGGCTGATCATCCCCAATCAGTACCCCGTTCCTGCCTTCTCCCCATATCACCTGACACCGCTATTTTTAAGAGCCCTATCTAGCTCTCTCTTGAAAGCATCCAGAGGACTGGCTTCCACCGCCCTCTGAGGCAGAGAATTCCACAGACGTATGTTTGGTCCATATCCCTCCAAACCTGTCCTATCCATGTACCTGTCCAACTGTTTCTTAAACAATAGGATAGTCCCTGCCTCAACTACCTCCTCTGGCAGCTTGTTTCATACACCCACACCCTTAGCGTGAAAAAGTTACTTCTCAGATTCCTATTAAATCTTTTCCCCATCACCTTGAACCTATGTTCTCTGGTCCTCGATTCCCCTACTCTGGGTAAAAGACTCTGTGCATCTACCCGATCTATTCCTCTCATATGGGGAGAAGGCAGGAACGGGGTACTTATTCTGGATATTCAGCCATTGCCCACACTGGCCACGTCCCAGCTACACAATAGACAATAGGTTCAGGAGTAGCCTTATCGGCCCTTTGAGCCAGCACAACCATTCAATGTGATCATGGCTGCTCATCCACAATCAGTACCCCGTTCCTGCCTTCTCCCCACATCCCCTATCTTTAAGAGCCCTATCTAGCTCTCTCTTGAAGGTATCCAGAGAACCGGCCTCCACCGCCCTCTGAGGCAGAGAATTCCACAGATTCACAACTCTCTGCGTGGAAAAGTGTTTCCTCATCTACGTTCTAAATGGCTTACTCCTTATTCTTAAACTGTGGCACCTGGTTCTGGACTCCCCCAACATCGGGAACGTGTTTCCTGCCTCTATTGTGTCCAAACCCTTAACAATCTTATATGTTTCAATAAGATATCCTCTCATCCTTCTAAATTCCAGAGTGTACAAGATGGGACACTAGCCCCCATCTGCCTGCGTTTGGTCTATATCCCCCCAAACTGGTCCTATCCATGTACATGTCCAACTGTTTCTTAAACGTTGGGATAGTCCCAGCCTCAACTACCTCCTCTGGCAGATTCCAACTAAATCTTTTCCCCTTCACCCTGAACCTTTGTCCTCTGGTCCTTGATTCCCCTACTCTGAGCAAGAGATTCTGTGCATCTAGCTGATTTATTCATCATGACTTTGTACACCTCTATAAGATCACTCCTCATCCTCCTGCGCTCCAAGGAATAGAGACCCAGCCGACTCAACCTCTCCCTGTGTTCCTTCTGTCTTTCTGCAGCTACTAACACTTAGCATAGAGTCACTGTCATAGACCCTTTGGCTCACCTTGCCCGCACTGACCAACAATGTCCCATCTACACTAGTCCCACCTGCCTGCATTGAGCCCATATCCCTCTAAACCGGCCCTAGTACAAATACAAATACACAGTGCAGAACATGGATAGGTGACTGATATAATAATAATAATAATAATACATTTTATTTATGGGCGCCTTTCAAGAGTCTCAAGGACACCTTACAAAAATTGAGCATGTAGAGGAAAAACATGTAAGGGGAATGAAATAAATAGTAGAGACATGACTAGTACACAAAGTAAAGACAGAATTCAATACAAAACACAATATGAGGCAATTAATGCACAGATGAAAAGGGAGGGGGACGTGGGGCTAAGGATAGGCAGAGGTGAAGAGATGGGTCTTGAGGCGGGACTGGAAGATGGTGAGGGACACGGAATTGCGGATCAGTTGGGGGAGGGAGTTCCAGAGCCTGGGAGCTGCCCTGGAGAAGGCTCTGTCCCCAAAACTGCGGAGGTTGGACTTGTGGATGGAGAGGAGACCGGCTGATGTGGATCTGAGGGACCGTGAGGGTTGGTAGGGGGAGAGGAGGTCAGTGAGATATGGGGGGGCCAGATGGTGGAGGGCTTTGTAGGTGAGGACCAGGATTTTGTAGGTGATCCGGTGGGAGATGGGAAGCCAGTGAAGTTTTTTGAGGACTGGAGTGATGTGATGCCAGGATTTGGTGTGGGTGATGAGTCGGGCAGCTGCCTTCTGGACCAGTTGGAGTCGGTTGATGTAGGTGGAGCTGATGCCAAGGAGAAGTGAGTTGCAATAGTCCAGTCGGGAGGAGATGAAGGCATGGATGAGTCTTTCAGCAGCAGGCGGTGTGAGAGAGGGTCTGAGTTTGGCGATGTTGCGGTGATGAAAGAAGGATGTTTTAATGACATGGCGGATGTGAGGCTCAAGGGAGAGGGTGGAATCAAAGATCACGCCAAGACACTACATGTCCGAGACACTACATTTAGAAAACATTAGGCTGGTCTTGGCTGAAAAAGCCGATCAATTTCTTAAAACATGGTCGCCTTTCACTGAATTCCTGCAACAACAGAACGTTTTAACACAAATTTAAAACCGATGCCAGGGATGGGTGGGGGCAGGGGGGGGATAGTATATCTCCATCTTCTCTTTTCTTATTTCTTTTCTCTCCTCTTGCACTTCTCTGGTAGTTTAGGGGTCTTTTCTTTATGTGGTCCTTGTGGCTAAAGGGATCAGGGGGTATGGAGAGAAGGCAGGTACAGGATACTGAGTTGGATGATCAGCCATGATCATATTGAATGGCGGTGCAGGCTCGAAGGGCTGAATGGTCTACTCCTGCACCTATTTTCTATGTTTCTATGTTTATTTTATTCTTTTTCGTCATTCTCTCCTTTTTTCTCTTTTTTTTAAAATTTAGGTTCCAATGGTAAAACTGAAGCTGTACAATAATTGTATAACTGTTATGTCGATTGCCTTATCCCTGTACAATTGCTTCTAATAAAATAAATTCAAAAAAAAAAAAGAACATGGATAGGCGGCGTTTCAGGTCGGGAGTCTTCGGGAGTCCAAAGTCCTTTGTGCAACCGCCCACAGCTCAGAGATTAGTGCTCGGTAGTGTTCAGCTGGGTGGAAACCTACTGGGAACAGATTAGAAACATAGAAAATAGGTGCAGGAGGAGGCCATTCGGCCCTTCGAGCCAGCACCGCCATGCATTGTGATCATGGCTGATCGTCCCCTATCAATAACCCGTGCCTGCCTTCTCCCCATATCCCTTGACTCCACTAGCCCCTAGAGCTCTATCTAACTCTCTCTTAAATCCAACCAGTGACTTGGCCTCCACTGCCCTCTAACCATATAACCATATAACCATATAACAATTACAGCACGGAAACAGGCCATCTCGACCCCTCTAGTCCGTGCCGAACACATAATCTCCCCTAGTCCCATATACCTGCGCTCAGACCATAACCCTCCATTCCTTTCCCATCCATATAACTATCCAATTTATTTTTAAATGATAAAAACAAACCTGCCTCCACCACCTTCACTGGAAGCTCATTCCACACAGCTACCACTCTCTGAGTAAAGAAGTTCCCCCTCATGTTACCCCTAAACTTCAGTCCCTTAATTCTCAAGTCATGTCCCCTTGTTTGAATCTTCCCTACTCTCAGTGGGAAAAGCTTTTCCACGTCAACTCTGTCTATCCCTCTCATCATTTTAAAAACCTCTATCAAGTCCCCCCTTAACCTTCTGCGCTCCAAAGAATAAAGCCCTAACTTGTTCAACCTTTCTCTGTAACTTAGTTGCTGAAACCCAGGCAACATTCTAGTAAATCTCCTCTGTACTCTCTCTATTTTGTTGACATCCTTCCTATAATTAGGCGACCAAAATTGTACACCATACTCCAGAATTGGCCTCACCAATGCCTTGTACAATTTTAACATTACATCCCAACTTCTATACTCAATGCTCTGATTTATAAAGGCCAGCACACCAAAAGCTTTCTTTACCACCCTATCTACATGAGATTCCACTTTCATGGAACTGTGCACAGTTATTCCCAGATCCCTCTGTTCACCTACATTCTTCAATTCCCTACCATTTACCATGTACGTCCTATTTTGATTTGTCCTGCCAAGATGTCTGCTCCTATCCCTCTGTGGCAGGGAATTCCATAAATTCGCAACTCTCTGGGTGAAAAAGTTTCTTCTCTGCTCAGTCTTAAATGGCCTTCCCTTTATTCTAAGACTGTGGCCCCTGGTTCTGGACTCGCCCAACATTGGGAACATTTTTCCTGCATCTAGCTTGTCTTGTCATTTTATAATTTTATATGTTTCTGTAAGATTCTCCCCCATCCTTCTAAACTCCAGTGAATACAAGCCTAGCCTTTTCAATCTTTCCTCATATGACAGTCCCCGCCTTCCCAGGGATCAATCTCGTACTTTTTGATTAGTATGGGTGTCAGAGGTTTTGGGGAGAAGGCAGGAGAATGGGCTTGAGACGGAGAGAAAAGGACCTGTCCCACTTGCCGATTTTGCTGGCAGCATATCAGTGTCGTCAAAAGATTTTGAGCATTTCAAAATCCAGCGGCGACCAAAAAAATGCTGCGACACTTGAAAAAACACCGTGCGTCCATACGGCCTCACGCCGCATCATCGCCATGTCATATATCGTCACCAAACGTATTTCTCAGTGACCTGATACGTCAGTCAATGACGCCGGCAGTCGCCGAAAATATCGGCAAGTCGGACAGGCCCTATAGATCAGCCATGAGTGAATGGCAGAATAGACTCGATAGGCCGAATGGCCTAATTCTGCTCCTATCCCTCTTGAATATGGATTTATGAATAAGATCGTACGTGCCCAATAACCCCCCTACAACTCAGGCCCTCAAGTCCTGGCGAAAGACGTTAAATGGAAAATCGAGGAGCATCTTTGACTTATGACCAATTCCAGACTCCATCTACAATGTCCGACAATGATTGACCTCAGAAGCAATCACTGTTTTTTCTTTGAAGAAACTTAACAGGCCTGTCCCACTTACGCGACTTTTTTGGCGACTGCCGGCAACCGTCATAGGTCATTGCAGGTCGGCGAAAATGTTCAACAGCGGCGACCAGAAAGACGCAACGACTCTTTGGGCGACTGAGGAGACGACTCACGACCGTACAGGCGACATGTCGCGGGGTGAAGCCTGTATGGTCGTGAGTAGTCGCCCAAAGAGTCGTACCTTGTTCTGGTCGCCGCTGGATTTTCAACATGTTAAAACATTTCGGGGACCTGCAACAACCTATGACGGTTCTGGCAGTCGCCGAAAAAGTCGCCTAAGTGGGACAGGCCCTTATTCTAGTGTTACACTTTGAGATTTTATCAATACTTAAACATCTGTCTGTTTTATTTCTCAAGCACACTTCCTGGATGAGATAGTGAAAGGTACTGCATGTTTTCTGCCGAGCTGTCTCATTGTGTAAACAGTATCTTGTTTTTTTATTCACCCCCTCTCATTCTTCAAGCTTTTTGATTACTAATGCATCAATGAAGGCATTGTACGGAATTTTATCTACAATATCTTTCACATCAGTCATTAGTACCTCAAAAGAAAATTTAGCTGACGAGCTGGAAAGGGGTCATCGAGTCATACAGCGTGGAAACAGGCCCTTCGGCCCAACTTGCCCACACCGACAATTCTACACTAGTCCCACCTGCCTGCGTTTGGCCCATATCCCTCCTAACCTGTCCTAGTCAAGTCAAGTCAAGAGAGTTTTATTGTCCTGTGTCCCAGATAGGACAATGAAATTCTTGCTTGCTGCAGCACAACAGAATATGTAAACATAATTTTCCCGATGTTGGGGGAGTCCAGAACCAGGGGCCACACACAGTTTAAGAATAAGGAGTAAGCCATTTAGAACGGAGACGAGGAAACACTTTTTCTCACAGAGAGTGGTGAGTCTGTGGAATTCTCTGCCTCAGAGGGCGGTGGAGGCAGGTTCTCTGGATGCTTTCAAGAGAGAGCTAGATAGGGCTCTTAAAAATAGTGGAGTCAGGGGATATGGGGAGAAGGCAGGAACGGGGTACTGATTGGGGATGATCAGCCATGATCACATTGAATTTCCGACTAGGAAAAGGGGAGATGCAGCGAGACCTGGGTGTCATGGTACACCAGTCATTGAAAGTGGGCATGCAGGTGCAGCAGGCAGTGAAGAAAGCGAATGGTATGTTAGCTTTCATAGCAAAAGGATTTGAGTATAGGAGCAGGGAGGTTCTACTGCAGTTGTACAGGGTCTTGGTGAGACCACACCTGGAGTATTGCGTACAGTTTTGGTCTCCAAATCTGAGGAAGGACATTATTGCCATAGAGGGAGTGCAGAGAAGGTTCACCAGACTGATTCCTGGGATGTCAGGACTGTCTTATGAAGAAAGACTGGATAGACTTGGTTTATACTCTCTAGAATTTAGGAGATTGAGAGGGGATCTTATAGAAACTTACAAAATTCTTAAGGGGTTGGACAGGCTAGATGCAGGAAGATTGCTCCCGATGTTGGGGAAGTCCAGGACAAGGGGTCACAGCTTAAGGATAAGGGGGAAATCCTTTAAAACCGAGATGAGAAGAACTTTTTTCACACAGAGAGTGGTGAATCTCTGGAACTCCCTGCCACAGAGGGTAGTCGAGGCCAGTTCATTGGCTATATTTAAGAGGGAGTTAGATGTGGCCCTTGTGGCTAAGGGGATCAGAGGGTATGGAGAGAAGGCAGGTACGGGATACTGAGTTGGATGATCAGCCATGATCATATTGAATGGCGGTGCAGGCTCGAAGGGCCGAATGGCCTACTCCTGCACCTAATTTCTATGTTTCTATGTTTCTATGATGCTGGCTCAAAAGGCCTAATGGCCTACTCCTGCACCTATTGTCTATTGTCTGTAATACAGAACAGGAGATAAAAGTTCAGTGTGTCTATAGACCATAGACCATATATATATATATATACACAATAAATAAACAGTACCTGTACCAGTCTAAATGTTTCTTAAATGTTGCGATAGTAGCAGCCTCAACTACCTCCTCTGACAGCTCGTTCTGTAAATAGATTACACCTCCGATTCCTATTACATCTTTCCCCCCTCACCTTAAACCTATGTCCTCTGGTTCTCGATTCTGAGGCCGTGGCCTTTCATTATTTGCTTTTAGCTTCACTTGCGCGAGCCCCTAGTATTACAGGCATTGTCAACTCTAGAGCCAACATGACCTTGCTCATATGTCTATGAGAACTGGTTATACCTGTTGTGAGTGGGTGTAGAGGTGGCCTAGTGGAATGATCCTTGGATTATAGACAATAGACAATAGGTGCAGGAGTAGGCCATTTGGCCCTTCGAGCCAGCACCGCCATTCAATGTGATCATGGCTGATCATCCCCAATCAGTACCCCGTTCCTGCCCTCTCCCCATATCCCCTGACTCCGCTATCTTTAAGAGCCCTATCCCGCTCTCTCTTGAAAGTATCCAGAGAACCGGCCTCCACCGCCCTCTAAAGCAGAGAATTCCACACTCACAACTCTCCGTGAGATAAAGTGTTTCCTCGTCTCAGTTCTAAATGGCTTACCCCTTATTCTTAAACTGTGGCCCCTGGTTCTGCCCCCCCCCCCCCCCCAACATCGGGAACATGGTTCCTGCCTCCAGCGTGTCCAAATCGTTAATAATCTTATATGTCTCAATTAGATTCCCTCTCATCCTTTTAAAGTGCAGAGAGGTTTTATCAGAATGTCCCTTGGATATCGGGTGCGGAGGGGGTTTACCAGAATGACCCTTGGTTTAGAGGTATCGAGAGGGCTTACCCAGAATGAGTGGGTTAGCCTATGATGGGCGTTTGTCGGCACTGGGCCTGTACTCGCTGGAGTTTAGAATGATGAGGGGGGGAACCTCATTGAAACATACAGAATAGTGAAAGGCCTGGATAGAGTGGATGTGGAGAGGATGTTTCCACTAGTGGGAGAGTCTCGGACTAAAGGTCACAGTCTCAGAATTAAATGACGTTCTTTTAGAATGGAGATGAGGAGGAATTTCTTTAGCCAGAGGGTGGTGAATCTATGGACTTCATTGCCACAAAAGGCAGTGGAGGCCAAGTCAAGGTGGAGATAGTGAGATTTTTGATTAGTACGGGTGTCAGGGGTTAAGGGGAGAAGGCAGGAGAATGGGGTTAGGAGGGAGAGATAGATCAGCCATGATTGAATGGCGGAGTAGACTTGATGGGCCGAATGGCCTCATTCTGTTCCTTTCAGTTATGAACGTATAAACAAAAAATACAAGCCACCGAATGGAAGATTTGTTTTTGATTTCGTACAAAAGGAAATCAATTTTAACAATGTCCACCATTATTTGTAGCTTTGTGTGAAACAGTTGAAGTGGCGTGGAGTAAATATGATCCCAGTTTAATGATCGCGACACTTCATCTTTCATTAATGCTATTTATGTGTTTTTACAGCCTTTCTGTTTTCAGAAATGTTCCTCCATTTGCCGTGTGTGGGAAGGAACTGCAGATGCAGGTTTAAGCCAAAGAAACACACAAAGTGCTGGAGTAACTCAGCGGGACAGGCAGCATCTCTGGAGAGAAGGGATGGGTGACATTTCGGATCGGGACCCCTCTTCAGACTATTTTTGAGGAACGGTCTCGACAGAAACGTCACCCATTCCTTCTATACAGAGATGCTGCCTGACCCGCTGAGTTACTCCAGCACTCTGTGAAACGTCACCTATCCATGTTCTCCACAGATGCTGCCTGACCCGCTGAGTTACTCCAGCACTCTGTGAAACGTCACCTATCCATGTTCTCCACAGATGCTGCCTGACCCGCTGAGTTACTCCAGCACTCTGTGAAAACGTCACCTATCCATGTTCTCCACAGATGCTGCCTGACCCGCTGAGTTACTCCAGCACTCTGTGAAACGTCACCTATCCATGTTCTCCACAGATGCTGCCTGACCCGCTGAGTTACTCCAGCACTCTGTGAAACGTCACCTATCCATGTTCTCCACAGATGCTGCCTGACCCGCTGAGTTACTCCAAGCACTCTGTGAAACGTCACCTATCCATGTTCTCCACAGATGCTGCCTGACCCGCTGAGTTACTCCAGCACTCTGTGAAACGTCACCTATCCATGTTCTCCACAGATGCTGCCTGACCCGCTGAGTTACTCCAGCACTCTGTGAAACGTCACCTATCCATGTTCTCCACAGATGCTGCCTGACCCGCTGAGTTACATTGCCAGATATGTCTTATTCTGACAATAAAACCATTTTTCACTTAGAAGCAGCCCTAAGATTCCTGCCCATTTCACTCACACTCCTACTTGGGAGGTCATGTTACAGTTGTATATGTTTAGTTTAGTTTAGTTTATTGTCACGTGTACCGAGGTACAGTGAAAAGCTTTTGTTGCGTGATAACCAGTCAGCGGAAAGACAATACATGATTACAATCGAGCCGTCCACAGTGTACAGATACAGGATAAAGGGAATAACGTTTAGTGCAAGGTAAAGTCCGATCAAGGATAGTCCAGGGGTCACCAATGAGGTAGATAGTAGTTCAGGACTGCTCTCTGGTTGTGGTAGGATGGTTCAGTTGCCTGATAACAGCTGGGGAGAAACTGTCCCTGAATCTGGAGGTGTGCGTTTGTTTTCACACTTCTGTACCTCTTGCCTGATGGGAGAGGGGAGAAGAGGGAGTGGCCGGGACGTGACTGGTCCTTGATGATGCTGCTGGCCTTGCCGAGGCAGCGTGAGGTGTAGATGGAGTCAATGGAAGGGAGGTTGGTTTGGGCTGCATCCACAATAAGGAGGTAGTTGAGGCAGGGACTATCGCATCGGTTAAGAAACATTTAGACAGGTACAAGAATATGGACAGGTTTGGAAGGATATGGACCAACCGCAGACTAGTGTAGCTGGGACATGTTGGTCGGTGTGGGCAAGTTGGGCCGAAGGGCCTGTTTCCACACTGTATCCTCTACGACTCTAGTAATTGCAAGCATCCCTTCTCCCGTTGTTTGTACAAATACAGATTCTGAATATGCCATTACTTTTAATTATGTTTCCACAATTTTCCTCCTTGTCCATACCAGCAGACAAGATAGGATATAAAGGTAAAGGCCAAGGCCCCAGGGGCTTTGTTGCTTCAACAATCCCTCACCACTATCTGTCTTCAAGCTCATCATTCACCATGACTTTTTTTGTGTTATTTTCAAAAGTCTTTTTTGATTTTGGTTCTCGTTAATTTTACTCTTCGTCTGTTTATTTGTTTGTTTGTTCTCGTCCTGGCTTTTCATCTTACGCTCACTGTGGTTCTCGCGGGCTAATGCATTCCGTGCATCGCTATAAGTTGTTTCCCGACACGCCAGGCTGCTCTTTCTGTTGAATACCCTTGTCCGTATCGCTCACCCCATCCGCAGTCCCGGCGAAAGGGCCTGTCCCACTTTCCCGAGTTATTCAAGAATTCTCCCGAGTTATTCGCGAATTCTCCCCGAGTTTTCAAACTCGCAGAATGTTCGTGACGAGTCCGTAGGAGTCCGTGGATATATCGTAGCTGCTCGTTATGCCAGCCGTTGGTACTCAGAGCTATTTTGTTTACTCGTGGACATTTTTCATCAGGCTGGAAATAACGTCCCAATAGACAATAGACAATAGGTGCAGGAGTAGGCCATTCGGCCCTGCGAGCCAGCACCGTCATTCAATGTGATCATGGCTGATCATCCCCAATCAGTACCCCGTTCCTGCCTTCTCCCCATATCCCCTGACTCCGCTATCTTTAAGAGTCCTATCTAGCTCTCTCTTGAAAGCATCCATAGAACCTGCCTCCACCGCCATCTGAGGCAGAGAATTCCACAGACTCACCACTCTCTGTGAGAAAAAGTGTTACCTCGTCTCCGTTCTAAATGGCTTACCCCTTATTCTTAAACTGTGTGTGGCCCCTGGTTCTGGACTCCCCCAACATCGGGAACATGTTTCCTGCCTCTAGCGTGTCCAAACCCTTAATAATCTTATATGTTTCAATGAGAAACCCTCCCATCCTTCTAAACTCCAGAGTGTACAAGCCCAGCCGCTCCATTCTCTCAGCTTATGACAGTCCCGCCATCCCGGGAATTAACCCTGTAAACCTGCGCTGCACTCCCTCAATAGCAAGAGTCCCGACTTACCTGATGCCCCGAATACCTACGGCTGGCATGACGAGCCGCTACGATATATCCACGGACTCCTACGGACTCATTACAAACATTCTGCGAGTTTGAAAACTCGGGAGAATTCGTGAATACCTCGGGATAGTGGGACAGGCCCTTAAGGTGCTTAGCTCTCCCATGTCTTACACGCCTTCTGCTTCTTCCCTTTGAAAAGAATGTGAGTTTTTGGAAAGCATTCAAAAGTTTCTTTGATTGAGAACAAATTATTATTCCTATTGTTATTATTATTATTATTATTATTATTATTACACACATCCTGCCTAAAACTTTGTCCATCTATTTCAGCCGCCATCATTTCACATAAATAAGACAGAGCCCGAGAATAACATTGGGATTCAGCCCGCATTTTGTCACGCTGGTCACAGGAGGAGTGCGACTCATTTCGAAGGTTCAATGGTGCTTCTATTGTTACACCTGCGATGTGCTAACACACACAATGAAATTCTTGTTTATGAAGGAATTGCAGATGCTGGAAAATCGAAGGTGGACAAAAATGCTGGAGGAATTCAGCGGGTGAGGCAGCATCTACAGAGCGAAGGAAATACGCAACGTTTCAGGTCGAGACCCTTCTTCAGACGAAGGGTCTCGACCTGAAACGTCACCTATCTCCTTCGCTCCATAGATACTGCCTCACCCGCTAGGTTTCTCCAATATTTTTGTCTACCCATGAAATTCTTGTTAGTATTTTGGTTTTCAAAGATACAGCGCAGAAACAGGCCCTTCGGCCCACCCTGTCCCCACCGACCAGCGATTCCCGCACACTGACACTATCCTACACACTCTAGGGACATTTTACGAATATTCCAAGCCAATTAACCTACAGACGACCTGCACGTTTTTAGAGTATCGAAAGGAAACCGGAGCACCCGGATAAAATAGACAATAGGTACAGGAGTAGGCCATTTGGCCCTTTGAGCCAGCACCCGCCATTCAATGCGATCATGGCTGATCATCCTCAATCAGTACCTCGTTCCTGCCTTCTCCCCGTATCCCCTGACTCCGCTATCTTTAAGAGCCCTATCTCGCTCTCTCTTGAAAGTATCCAGAGAACCGGCCTCCACCGCCCACCCACTGAGGCAGAGAATTCCACAGACTCATAACTCTCTGTGAGAAATAGTGTTTCCTCATCTCCGTTCTAAATGGCTTACTCCTTATTCTTAAACTGTGGCCCCTGGTTCTGGACTCCCCCAACATCGGGAACATGTTTCCTGCCTCTAGCGTGTCCAATCCCTTAATAATCTTATATGTTACAATAAGATATCCTCTCATCCTTCTAAACTCCAGAGTGTACAAGCCCAGCTGCTCCATTCTCTCAGCATATGACAGTCCCGCCATCTCGGGAATTAACCTTGTAAACCTACGCTGCACTCCCTCAATAGCAAGAATGTCCTTCCTCAAATTGCTCCAGCACATCGAACGCGCGTGCCGACCTGACTTTGTGGACTTTGACCAAAGCATATCGGCGCCCGCATGTCCAATGATTATAAATAATTTCACCGTGCCGTTGGATATCTTGCAACAAAAAGCACGATTGAACCATTGATGGTTTACTTAGGAGCGTTTCAAAGAGAAGAAAATATTCCCAGTTTGGATGATAGAGGGGTTCAGTTTATCCATGTGAAATGATGGTAGCCTTTTGCATCAAATGGCTTGCGGCTAGCGGGCGTTCACCCGTGTCCGCGCACCGACTGAAGCGGCTGTACGCTGTGGCGTGGCGTGGCATTCATGACGTGTGTTCATTCCACAGAGGGCTGTCCCGGCCTCTGCAATAGTAACGGAAGATGCACCCTGGATCAGAACGGCTGGCATTGTGTCTGCCAGGTGGGTTGGCGAGGAGCAGGCTGCGACGTCGCATGGAGACCCTGTGCTCGGACGGCAAGGACAACGAGGGAGGTAAGAACGTGGGACCTAATGTCCGAGACACTACATTTGGAAAACATTAGGCTTGTCTTGGCGGGAAAACCAGATACATTTCTTCAGACATGGTTACCTTTTACTGAATTTCTGCAACAACAGAATGGTTAAACACAAATTTAAATTTAAATCTGACACCAGGGATGGGTGAGGGGAGGGGGGTGGGGGGTGGGGTGGGGAGGTGTATCTCCATCTTTTCTTATTTATTTATTTATTTATTTATTCTGTTCTTTTCCTAGTAGCATAGAGGCCTTTTATCTGCTCTTTTGTATTTTATTTCTTTTTTCTTCATTCTTCTTTCTTTGTTTTTCTTTTTTTCTTTTTTGTTTAATTTAGGTGAAAAGGTTAAAAATGAAGCTGGACAATAATTGTATAATTGTTATGTCGATCGTCTTATCCTTGTACAATTGTGTCGTACTGTCGTTGTATCCTTGGGCAATACTGCCGTTGTGTCCTTGGGCAAGACACTTAACCCACCTTTGCCTGTGTGTGAATGTGTGTGAGTGATTGGTGGTGGTCGGAGGGGCCGTAGGCGCAGATTGGCAGCCACGCTTCCGTCAGTCTGCCCCAGGGCAGCTGTGGCTACAGAAGTAGCTTACCACCACCGAGTGTGACTGAGGAGTGAATGAATAATGCGATGTAAAGCGCCTTGAGTATTAGAAAGGCGCTATATAAATCCCATCCATTATTATTATTATTACAATTGCTTCTAATTAATAAATTTTAAAAAACCTTAAAAAAAACGTGGAACTGTTATAGGGTGCAGTCTTCAGAAGGGTCTCGGCCCGAAACGTCACCCATTCCTTCTCTCCAGCGACGCTACCCGTCCCGCTGAGTTACTCCAGCATTTTGAGTCGATCTTCGAGGGTTTGGAAGATGCGCTAAGCCTGGGGTCGGCAACCTAAGGCCCCCGGGCCGAATGCGGCCCAGTAATCCGAAATCATCCGGCCGCAGAGCGCCCGCCCTGAGCATTGGCCGAGCGGCGGCCGAGCTCGGTCTGTACCGCGTCCTGCGCAAAGCCGCCGGCACGGCCGTGCACCTTCAGTTTAAGAAAAAAACGCAGATGCTGGAAAAATCGAAGGTAGACAAAAATGCTGGAAAAACTCAGCGGGTGAGACATGCGATGACTGCACGAGGCTGCCTCACCCGCTGAGTTTCTCCAGCATCTTAGTCTAACCTTCTGTGAACACGTGATTTGATGCCTGCCATCCAGGGCGGGATGGGGGCGGGATACATGTGTACACGTGATAGATGTGGCCCGACATCCGCTCACACACATGCGTCCCGGCCCCTATGCAGAACAAGGTTGCCCACCCCTGCGCTAAACTGAATGCCTGAGGGATTGTGTCGGGATCACCACGGTTTAATTGGGAACAGCGGATTGTGAAAGCACAAATTCATTTGAAACCAAATCATTAAATATATTCGAGGAGAAATTAGATTGTATTCTCAGGCTAGAGTGATCAAGGGATATGGGAAGAAACTTGAAAATGTAGAAACAAGGAACCGCAGAGCTGGTTTATGAACGTCACACTGCCTCGGCAATAATCAAGGACCAGTCTCACACTGGTCACTCCCTCTTCTCCCCTCTCCCATCGGGCAAGATAAATATTTGGACAGGTATGTGGATTGGATGGGTTTATAGACAATAGGTGCAGGAGTAGGCCATTCGGCCTTTCGGAGCCAGCACTGCTATTCAATGTGATCATGGCTGATCATCCCCAATCAGTACCCCGTTCCTGCCTTCTCCCCCTATCCCCTGACTCCGCTATCTTTAAGAGCCCTATCTAGCTCTCTCTTGAAAGTATCCAGAGAACCTGCCTCCACCAGGCAGAGAATTCCACAGACTCACCACTCTTTGAGAAAAAGTGTTCCTCGTCTCTGTTCTAAATGGCTTACTCCTTATTCTGAAACTGTGGCCCCTGGTTCTGGACTCCCCCAACATCGGGAACATGTTTCCTGCCTCTAGCGTGTCCAAACCCTTAACAATCTTATATGTTTCAATGAGTGATCCCCTCTCATCCTTCTAAACTCCAGAGTGTACAAGCCCAGCTGCTTCATTTTCTCAGCAATGACAGTCCCGCCATCCAGGGAATTAACCTTGTAAACCTACGCTGCACTCCCTCAATAGCAAGAATGTCCTTCCTCAAATTAGGGGACCAAATTAGGGAGATGACTTGAAATTTCCTTATGTGCACAACACTATACAAAGGCCACTTTTCTTAATTCAGGCATCTTCCAAATCGGGATCAGACCAGTGGATAACATGGACAGGGTAGATGCACTGAGTCTCTTGCCCAGAGTAGGGGAGAATCGAGAACCAGAGGACATAGGTTTACGGTGAAGAGGAAAAAGATTTAATACGAATCTGAGGGGTCACTTATTTTACACAATGGATGGTGGGTGGATGGAGCGAGCTGCCGGAGGAGGTAGTTGAGGCAGGGAATATTGCAACGTTTAGTTTAGAGAAACAGCGCAGAAACAGGCCCTTCAAGTCAAGTCAAGTCAAGTCAGAGTTTATTGTCATGTGTCCCAGATAGGACAATGACATTCTTGCTTGCTGCAGCACAACAGAGTATTGTAAGCATAAATACAGAACAGATCAGTGTGTCTATGTAGCATAGACCACACATATAAATAAACAGATAAAGTGCAATAGGCTGTTATAGTTCAGAGTTTGTTTGGTCATATTTAATAGCCTGATGGCCATGGAGAAGAAGCTGTTCCTGAACCTGGATGTACCAGATTTCAGGCTCCTGTACCTTCTTCCCGATGGCAACGGAGAGATGAGTGTGTGGCCAGGATGGTGTGAGTCCTTGATGATGCTGGCAGCCTTTTTGAGGCAGATAGATCCCTTCGATGGTGGGGAGGTCAGAGCCGATGATGGACTGGGCAGTGGACACAACTTTCTGCATTCTTTTCCGCTCCTGGACGTTCAGCCCACCCACCAGCGATCCCGGTACACTAACACTATCCGACACACACTAGGGACAATTCACAATGATACCAAGCCAATTAAACCTACAAACCTGCACGTCTTTGGAGTGTGGGAAACGGGAGATCCTGGAGCAAACCCACGCAGGTCACCAGGAGAACGTACAGACAAACACCCGTAGTCAGGATCGAACCCGGGTCCCCTGGTGCTGTGAGGCAGCAACTCTACCGCTGCACCACCATACCATCAAGAAGCAATATAAGACAGGTACATGGATAGGACAGGTTTGTAGGGATATGGGCAAGTGGGACTAGTGTAGCTAGGACACGTCGGTCGGTGTGGGCAATTTGGGCTGAAGGGCCTGTTTCCACACTGTGTGACTATGATTCTATGCAAAGACGATTTCATACAAATAGCTTCGGGGTACGACAAATCTAACTAGGAAACGAGGAAAAGATATACTCAAGCAGCTATTTCAGAATCCCACTTTAATAATTGGGATTTCGAGGCTGTTGACACGCTTGGATTGTATTTGCTTGCAGATTGTATTTGTGTTTTAGCGGCTTCTAAATTAATGTTGCAGTCAAGTGCCTTACTTTAAACAAGGTGCTCCACCTGGGACTATTTGTGTGGGAAACCAGTCCACAGAGCAGGCAGCAAGGGAATTATAACATCGACTGTACTGAAGCGGAGAACAGAAAGGTAATAACAGAAGTCTAATTCCTTCGCATTATAGTGATTGAGATCATTTTCCGGGGATTGAGTTCAGGAAAACTCGGAAGAGATCGACCATTTTTCGTGAACATATATGAATCAGCATTTCTGTTGCAATTATTAAAACCTTATCTTATCCGGGAAGTTAATTGACAAATTTTGCTGCCTTTAAATACATTAGCACTTTATTTGAGGAACCTCTTCCAAGTGGGCAGCACGGTGGCGCAGCGGTAGAGTTGCTGCCTCACAGCGCCAGAGACGCGGGTTCCATCCTGACTGCGGGTGCTGTCTGTACGGAGTTTGTACGTTCTCCCCGTGAGCTGCGTGGGTTTTCTCCGGGTGCTCCGGTTTCCTACCCACACTCCAAAGACGTGCAGGTTTGTAGGCTGAGAAGGAACTGCAGATGCTGCTTTACACCGACGATAGACACACAATGCTGGAGAGAAGCAACCGGTGACGTTTCCGGGGCGAGTCCCGTCTTCAAACTAACGTTCCGAGTCGGAATCTCATCCATTCCTTCTCTCCAGAGATGCTGCCTGTCCCGTTGAGTTCCTCCCACGCTCCAAAGACATGCAGGTGTGTCGGTTAATTAGCTTGGTGTAAATGTTAAAAAAATTGTCAATAGACAACAGGTGCAGGAGTAGGCCATTCGGCCCTTCGAGCCAGCACCGCCATTCACTGTGATCATAGAAACATAGAAACATAGAAATTAGGTGCAGGAGTAGGCCATTCGGCCCTTCGAGCCTGCACCGCCATTCAATATGATCATTGCTGATCATCCACAATCAGTATCCCATTCCTGCCTTCTCCCCATATCCCCTGACTCCGCTATCTTTAAGAGCCCTATCTAGCTCTCTCTTGAAAGTATCCAGAGAACTGGCCTCCACCGCCATCTGAGGCAGAAAATTCCACAACTTTCTGTGTTCTTAGTGTGTGCAGGATAGTGTTAGTGTGCGGGGATGGCTGGTGGGCACGGACTCGGTGGGCCGAAAGGCCTGTTTCCGTGCTGTATCTCTAAAACTAAAAACTAGAAACAGAGTTCTTTGATGCAGCGTAGGGAAATGGAGAAGCAGAGGACATACATTTAGGTGGGAGGTGAAAGATTTAATATGAATCTGAGGGGTAACATTTTCATTCAGAGGGTGGTGGGTGTATGGAACGAGCTGCCAGAGAAGGTAGTTGAGGCTGGTACAACAGCAACGCTTAAAAGGCACTTGGATAGTTACGTGGATGGGAAAAGTTTAGAATGAAGCGGGCTAATGGGACTGGCCTAGATGGGGCAGGTTGGCGTAGGCAAGTTGGGCCAAAGGGCTTGTTTCCATGCTGTATGACTGGAGAGAAGCAACCGGTGGCGTGTAGGCCTCTTTGCTGGGCCAAATCACCCACGCCTGCCTCCACTCCTCCTGTTCCTAAATTAAAACAGTGGTGATCTCGACATGATCCCTCAGGCATTCAGCTTAGCGCATCTTCCAAACCCTTGATATCGCTCATGTAACAAGCACCCACTCTTCCCCCCTTAGCAGCCAATTTATTTTGCGTTCCCCGTTGCAGGCGGTTGGAACAGCTTTGGAGGTTACAAAAACAAAGGAATATTAGTGTCACCAGCAGTGAAACAAATTGTATTATTCATGACGTCCTTAACATTCCTTTAGCGAGGATATTATTCCGACTTTCTCTGACGGCCTTGCGGGAAAAAAGCAGGTACAGAGGCTGCGGTAAATTGGCTCCAAGATGGTGCTAATCTATATATAGCCTTTGCTGTTACAGTCTTCTTCTTTAAGCAATCAATTCTTCTTCAAATCTGCGAAGAGACGATGACTCGAGCCCGGATGAAGCCTTCGCAAATGGAAGAAGGAGAAAACAAAACTTCAAGTGCGTTGCCACATCAATCAGAAGTTAGCTCCTGGCCGGGAGATTTTCATTAAACGCAATGCGCTGGTGAAGTGATTAACGGGACTGATGTACCGCGCTCGGCACTTTGAAAGGGAAGCTCGGAGAAGTGGAAGGATTCGCGTTACTTTGAAAACCGCAGCAAATGAAATTTAATGCGTACTGCAAAGTAGAGGAAAGAATGTAGGAGTCAGGGGCAAATAAGGATTAAAAAGCAGGAAATGGATCTGAAGGAACAACAGTGTTTAAAAACACCCATTATTATTCTTATTATTATTTGGAGTATAGCGTGCAGATTCGGAGACGGTTTCTTCCCATTGGCTATCAGGCGACTCGACCATTACGGGCGGAACGATGGCGCAGCAATAGAGTTGGCGCCTCACAGCGCCGGAGACCCGGGTTCCAACCCGACTACGGGTGCTGTCTGTACGTCTCCCCATGACCTGCGTGGGTTTTCTCCGGGTGCTCCGGTTTCCTTCCCACACTCCAAAGACGTGCAGGTTTGTAGGCTAAGAAGGAACTGCAGATGCTGCTTTACACCGACGATAGACACACAATGCTGGAGAGAAGCAACGGGTGACGTTTCCGGGGCGAGTCCCGTCTTCAAACTAACGTTCCGTGTCAGAATCTCATCCATTCCTTCTCTCCAGAGATGCTACCTGTCCCGTTGAGTTACTCCAGCATTTTGTGTCTATCTTCAGGTTTGTAGGCTAAATGGCTTGGGAGAAATTGTAAATTGTCCCTAGTGGATAGGATAGTTGTAGTGTGCGGGGTGATTTCTGGTCGGCACGGACTAGAGGGGCTGAAGGGCCTGTTGCCGTGCTGTATCTCTAAATTAAACCAAATGTACACCCCAGGTAGACACAAAATGCTGGAGTTACTCAGCGGGACAGGCAGCATCTCTGGAGTGAAGGAATGGATGACGTTTCAGGTCGAGACCCTGATTCAAACTGAGAGAAGGGTCTCGACCCGAAACGCCACCTATATTCCTTCTCTCCAGATACACTGCCTGATCGACCCACTGAGTTACTCCAGCATTTCGCGTCTGCTATCTTTAGTGCAGTTCCTTCTTCCACATACACTGGGGCGACTGTCAGTAAAGGGCCTGACCCACTCAGGCGTCATTTGCGCGTAATTTACGCGACATCATTTAGACATCACGACCCATGATGCGCGCTTCGTGATGCGCACGTGGGTAGTGACACGCGGTCGCGCACGGCGCCACAGGATTTTGGGATGTACAAAATCTTCTCGTGACGCCCGTGGGACAGGCCCTTAACTCAATCACAGGTGTTTCTCCCACTTCTGTGCAGGCGCGTGCAAGTCCCTGGCTTGCACTCCGTTTAAATCGAGTAAGCCAGCTTCCCGTTGGAGAGGCCGACAAGCGTTGCCTTTCAAATTGAGCGGAACAGCAATCTGACTCCGCAGATCCAAATCCAACGCCTCGCAAAGTAGGTTAATAGTGTTGCACTAATGAGAATCAGATGAACAGCGTGTCCGTCGGCTTGGCGATCCGGACTTCCCAATCCATTGCCTGTAACGGCGATGAGGGGAATGATAAATGTATTGCATGTTAATTGAGCTCTTCACAACCAGCCGGCACAATTATCATTCATCACTGCTGCCCACATGTAATGGTGCTGGCTGCTAAATATGTCACTAACATGTGCACTTTAACAAGGAGATAGGTTGAGGTTTGTTTACCGTTACAAACTCTCAATCCACCCCTTTAGCAGCGGGTCAGAGTTAGACTTGGAGTGTAGCGATTAATGCCACTGTTAACCTTAGGCGAGAGTGGGCTTAAGTTATTGATCGGGATGGGGATGGCGGGACTGTCATGTGAGGAAAGATTGAAAAGACTAGGCTTGTATTCACTGGAGTTTAGAAGGATGAGGAGGGATCTTATAGAAACGTATAAAATTATAAAAGGACTGGACAAGCTAGATGCAGGAAAAATGTTCCCAATGTTGGGCGAGTCTAGAACCAGGGGGCCACAGTCTTAGAATAAAGGGGAGGCCTTTTAAGACTGAAGTGAGAAAAAACTTTTTCACCCAGAGAGTTGTGAATTTGTGGAATTCCCTGCCACAGAGGGCAGTGGAGGCCAAGTCACTGGATGGATTTAAGAGAGTTAGAGTCTGAAGAAGGGTTTCGGCCCGAAATGTTGCCTATTTCCTTCGCTCCATAGATGCTGCCGCACCCGCTGAGTTTCTCCAGCAATTTTGTCTACCTTCGATTCTCCAGCATCTGCAGTTCCTTCTTGAACGTTAGATAGAGCTCTAGGGGCTAGTGAAATCAAGGGATATGGGGAGAAGGCAGGCACGGGTTATTGATTGGGGATGATCAGCCATGATCCCAATGAATGGCGGTGCTGGCTCGAAGGGCCGAATGGCCTCCTCCTGCACCTATTTTCTATGTTTCTGTGTCCATCCTGTTTCGCTGCAGCTGAGTCCACATCACCTCAATGAAGTCAAGAGTCAAGAGAGTTTTATTATCATGTGTCCCAGATAAGACAATGAAATTCTTGCTTGCTGCAGCACAACAGAATATGTAAACATAATACAGAACAGGAGATAAAAGTTCAGAAGGTAGACAAAAATGCTGGAGAAACTCAGCGGGTGAGGCAGTATCTATGCTTCGCTCCATAGATGCTGCCTCACCCGCTGAGTTTCTCCAGCATTTTTGTCTACCTTTGATTTTCCAGCATCTGCTGCAGTTCCTCCTTCTTAAACAGATAAAAATTCAGCGTATCTATATAGCATAGACCATATATAAATATATATACACAATAAATAAACAGATATAGTACAATAGTAGTAATAGGCTGTTATTATTCAGAGCTTGTTTCATGGTGGGTTTGATGGCTGTGAGGACGAGGCTGTTCCTGAACCTGGATGTTCCAGATTTCAAGCTCCTGGAACATCCCTTATCCTAAGCTTATAAATTAGATTTTAATAATAATAATAATAATAATAATAATAATACATTTTATTTAATGGGCGCCTTTCAGACATCTCAATGACACCTTACATAGTAATCGGAATAAAAACATATAATCGGAATATAACAAGTAATAAAGACATCACAGAGACACAAATTAAAAACAGAATTCAATCCAAAAACAGAAAATCAAAAACACAGTGTGAAGAGAGAGCAGCGGCAGCCAAAGCGCGCCAGCGTCCACTCTCTCTTCACGGCAGCCATCTTGGACACAGACCTACAGGACTACAATTTTACCAGATTTTAGTCATAGAGTGATAAGGGTCTGTCCCACTTGGTGATTGTTTCGGCGACTGCCGGCGTCATATCAGTGTCGCCAAAAGATTTTGAACATTTCAAAATCCAGCGGCGAAAAAAAAATGTTGCGACGCTTGAAATAACACCGTGCGTCAAAACGTCGTCACCGCCGCGTATATTTCGGTCACCTGATACGTCAGTCAATGATGCGGCCCGTCGCCGAAAAAATCGCCAAGTGTGACAGGCCCTTTACAGTGTGGAAACAGGCCCTTCGGCCCAACTTGCCAACACCAGCCAACATATCCCATCTAAATTAGTCCCACCTGCCTGCATTTGGTCCATATCCCTCCAAACCTGTCCTATCCATGTACCAGTCTAACTGTTTCTTAATTGTTGGGATAGTCCCAGCCTCAACTACCTCCTCCGGCAGCTCGTTCCATACACCCACCACCCTTTGTGCGAAATGTTTACCCCTCGGATTCCTATTAAATCTTTTCCCCTTCACCTTGAGCCTATGTCCTCTGGTCCTATTGATTCCCCTACTCTGGGCAAGAGACTCTGTGCATCTACCCGATCTATTCCCCTCATGATAATAGACAATAGACAATAGGTGCAGGAGGAGGCCATTTGGCCCTTCGAGCCAGCACCGCCATTCAATGTGATCTTGGTTGATCATCCCCAATCAGTACCCCGTTCCTGCCTTCTCCCCATATCCCCTGACTCCCCTGTTTTTAAGAGCCCTATCTAGCTCTCTCTTGAAAGCATCCGGAGAACCTGCCTCCACAGCCCTCTGAGGCAGAGAAAAATCCACAGACTCACCACTATCTGTGAGAAAAAGTGTTTCCTCGTCTCCGTTCTAAATGGCTTACCCCTTATTCTTAAACTGTGGCCCCTGGTTCTGGACTCCCCCAACATTGGGAACATGTTTCCTGCCTCTAGCGTGTCCAAGCCCTTAACAATCTTATATGTTTCAATGAGATATCCTCTCATCCTTCTAAACTCCAGAGTGTACAAGTCCAGCTGCTCCATTCTCTCAGCATATGACAGTCCCGCCATCCCAGGAATTAACCTTGTGAACCTATGCTGCATTCCCTCAATAGCAAGAATGTCCTTCCACAAATTAGGGGACCAAAATTGCACACAATACTCCAGGTGTGGTCTCACTAGGGCTCTGTACAACTGCAGAAGGACCTCTTTGCTCCTATACTCGATTCCTCTTGTTATAAAGGCCAACATGCCATTCGCTTTCTTCACTGCCTGCTGTACCTGCATGCTTACTTTCATAGTCTGAAGAAGGGTTTCGGCCCGAAACGTCGCCTATTTCCTTCGCTCCATAGATGCTGCTGCACCCGCTGAGTTTCCCCAGCAATTTTGTGTACCTTTGCTTACTTTCATAGACTGGTGTACAAGGACCCCCAGATCCCGTTGTACTTCCCCTTTTCCCAACCACGCCATTTAGATAGTAATCTGCCTTCCTGTTTTTGCAATTAATATCCTGTTTAGCAATTCATATGTTAGGTGTAAGTGGGTTGAAGTCAGTCCTGTTTCGCTGTAACTGAGTCCCCATCACCTCAGTGAACCCTTTTCCGAAGCTTATTAGATTGGAGTCACAGGGTCATACAGTGTGGAGACAGGACCTTTGACCTAATTGCCTATGCCGACCAACATAGCGGTAGAGTTGGTGCCTCACAGCGCCGGAGACCCAGGTTCAATCCCAACTACGGGTGCTGTCTGTATGGAGTTTGTACGTTCTCCCCGTGACCTGCGTGGGGTTTTCTCCATGATCTTCGGTTTCCTCCCTCACTCGGCTCACCGAGTCCGCACCGACCAACGATCCCCGTACACTAACATTATCCTACACACACTAGGGACAATTTACAATTTACGCCAAGCCAATTAGCCTACAAACCCGCACGTCTTTGGAGTGTGGGGGGGAAACCGAAGATGTCAGAGAAAACCCACGCGATCACGGGGAGAACGAACAAACTCCGTACAGACAGCCCCCGTAGTCAGGATCAAACCCGTGTCTCCGGCGCTGTGTGGCAGCAACTCTAATGGCCCTGTCCCACTTAGGCTATTTTTGTCGACTACAAGCGACTGCCACAAAAGTTTCAACATGTTGAAAAATGTTCGCAACTGTGGTGACAATTTTTTGCTGACGCAGGTTGTAGTAGGTTGTCGCCAGGTGTTGTAGGTAAATTCCATTAAAACTAGTCCCTGGCAGTCGCCTAAAGAGTCGCCTAAGTGGGAGAGGCCCATTATAGGGTCTCGACCCGAAACGTCACCCATTCCTCCTCTCCAGAGATGCTGCCTGTCCCAAATGAAATGAGGTAGTTGAAGCAGAGATTATCGCCATGCAGGCAGGTGGGACTAGTGTAGATGGGACATGTTGGCCGGTGTGGGCAAGTTGGGCTGAAGGGCCTGTTTCCACACTGTATCACTACAGCTGCTCCTCGACCAATCGATGGATGTAATCGCTGCGTTTGCCGATCGTAAAGTCGAAATGTTGCATCGTTAATCGGGGAGCAACTGTACACTGTGCTAGCTGATCGGGGACTTTTGGAAACGTAATCACTTGTGAAGTGTGGAGCAGACATCTGAAGAAGGGTCTCAACCCAAAACATCACCTATTCCTTCGCTCCATAGATGCTGCCTCACCCGCTGAGTTTCTCCAGCATTTTTGTCCACCTTCGATTTTCCAGCATCTGCAGTTCTTTCTTGGACTTTGACAAAATGCCATTTGCTACTGCATCTGGGATCTGAGAATAAACATAGGGCTTGGAGCCACAGAGTAGTTGTATAACATTGTGTGGGTGATCCAAACCCCCCCGCTATCAAGACCCTCCATCCCCGCCGTCTCTCAGTCTGTCGACCCTAGTTCGAGCTTCACCATCTCTCTGAAGTTCCACATGGGAACAAGGTTCATCAATTATTTACCTTTTACATTGCATCAGACCGACAAATATCCACAGGAGTCAAACATAGATGGTTTCTGATCAAGGTAAACGTCTACAGCCTCTGATGTTCGGCTGTGATGAAGGACTCGACTTTTCTGAACGGCGAGATTAGTTTAGTTTAGTGTAGTTTACAGATGCAGCGATGGAACAGGCCCTTTCGGCCTGCAGATGCCGTTTTACATAAGTAGACAACAAAACCGCTCAAGCCACTATGCCGCCCTTTAAGCTTCACAACGATTGGGAAAATATATATTTCAGTTACATGAAAAAAATAGCACACGAGATGTGGCTCTACATGCCTATGCATCCTGATCCACTGGGTATCAACGATAGCCACAAAATTCCTGGAGTAACTCAGCGGGTGAGGCAGCACTTGTGGAGAGAAGGAATGGGTGACGTTTCGGGCCGAGACCCTTCTTCAGACTGAAATTCGTTGAAAGCGAGACCCAGCGCAAATTGGAGGAGCAGCACCTCATATTCTGCTTGGGCAGCTTACACCCCAGTGGTATGAATATTGACTCTAACTTCAAGTAACCCTTGCTCTCCCTCTCTCTCCATTCCTCCCCCATCCTAGTTCTCCAACTAGTTTGACTGTCCTCCTGATTAAATGTTGCTGATTGTGCAGCTCGTTGTCACCTTCCCCGAGCTAACAATAATCTTCATGATATTTCTCCCCCTTTGTTCTCTCGTTTTCATGCCTTACCCTTCCATATCTCTGCATCTCCCTCTCCCCTGACTCTCAGTCTGAAGACAGGTCTCGACCCGAAACGTCAGGTGTTCCTTCCCTCCAGAGATGCTGCCTGACCCGCTGAGTTACTCCAGCACTCTGTGTGTTTATTCGGTGTAATACAGCATCTGCCGTTCCTTCTACACGGGACTCATGTCAACACACTGAGACTGGAAACTAGTCGGTGCCAGTCTGCTCCTTCCTGTCTAGTCCGATTGAGTTCAACATTTTTTTTTTTTTTTTAATTTCAAAATATAACATCTCCGCCAGCCTCCCACTTCTGGGGCCGCTGGTGACATTGAACAGGGAATCAAGCAGCCATGTCCCGAATGTAGTCCCTTTTGGGACAGGCTGGTGGATTTCAAGGTTACAGGCCACGCTTGCTGCATCTGGTGATGTAACAGCACATTCCTGCCTTTGAGATGTTCGCTGGTGGTGTTTGCAAGGATGGACACAAAATGCTGGGCGTCACGGTGGAGTCAATAGACAATAGACAATAGGTGCAGGAGTAGGCCATTCGGCCCTTCGAGCCAGCACCGCCATTCAATGTGATCATGGCTGATCATCCACAATCAGTACCCCGTTCCTGCCTTCTCCACATATCCCCTGACTCCGCTATTTTTAAGAGCCCTATCTAACTCTCTCTTGAAAGTATCCAGAGAAACGGCCTCCACCGCCCTCTGAGGCAGAGAATTCCACAGACTCACCACTCTCTGTGAGAAAAAGTGTTTCCTCGTCTCCGTTCAAAATGGCTTACTCCTTATTCTTAAACTGTGGCCATAGACTCAGAGCGCCAGAGAGCCGGGTTTGATCTTTGTGTGTGCAGAGTTTGCGCGCTCTCCCCGTGATCTGAAGGTCTGAGATCTACGGTTCCCTCCTACGCTGCAAAGACGTGCAGGTTTGTAGGTTAATTGGCTTGGTATGAATGTAAATTGTCCCTAGTGCGTGCGTAGGATAGTGCTAGTGTACGGGGTGATCGCTGGTTGGCGCGGACCCTGTGGGTCGGACGGCCTGTTTCCGCGCTGTATCTCCAAACTAAACTAAACTAAATATCTACGAAAGAACCGCAGATGGCTGGAAAAATCGAAGGTAGACAACAAATGCTGGAGAAACTCAGCGGGTGAGGCCTCCACCTGAGGCAGAGAATTCCACACTCACCACTCTCTGTGAGAAAAAGTGTTTCCTCGTCTCCGTTCTAAATGGCTTACCCCTTATTCTTAAACTGCGGCCCCTGGTTCTGGACTCGCCCATAGTTTCATGCTGGAGTTTCTCCAGTCTTTGTTGTCTACCTCGCCTGCGTTTCTCCCGCATTTTTCGTCCGAACTAAATATCTGTGCTTCCAAGTCACAGGCTGTGCAAGTGCGCCGAATAATGACGGATAATGTCGCAAATCGGGTGGGGGGGGAAATAACAATCCCGCAGTCATCCGTCACTCACTTGTGCACGAGGTTTGACAAAGACCGCGGAGAAAACCAGCTCCTTCTCAGCGACTGAAAATCAGATTCCTGCCTGTGATTGATGTTTTCCAAGGAGGCTGCAAGAGTGCATTTCCAACTGATTAGCTCCGTGTGTGCCAATCTCTCGCAGTTTTACGACCCGCAGCTTCTGCTCCAGAAGTACGCTTGCTCTACATATAAATAAACTAACAAAGATGAATGAGTGAATTGGTGGGAGCCTCTTCCTTTATTTGCCTTCGATATTTCCTGAGGGAAAGATTTGTGTGGGATGCAATACTGGAAAAATGAGCTCTTAACTCTCTCGACGCTGGGCCCTGTCATTATTCCGCAGACGAACAAACACATGCAACGTCGAATGGCACGGTTTGTGTAGGAAGGGACTGCAGATGCTGGTTTGTTCCGATGTGATAGACACAAAAACCTGGAGTAACTCAGCGGGACGGGCAGCATCTCAGGATAGACAATAGACAATCGGCCATTCGGCCCTTCGAGCCAGCACCGCCATTCAATCCTGGAGTAACTCAACTGGTCAGGCAGCATCTCTGGAGAAAAGGAATATGTGACATTTCTGGTTGAGACCCTACTTCAGACCTTTTCTCCAGAGATGCTGCCTGACCCGCTCCTCCCCATATCCCCTGACTCCGCTATCTTTAAGAGCACTATCTAGCTCTCTCTTGAAAGCATCCAGAGAACCGGCCTCCATCGCCCTCTGAGGCAGAGAATTCCACAGACTCACCATTCTCTGTGAGAAAAAGTGTTTCCTCGTCTCCGTTCTAAATGGCTTACTCCTTATTCTTAAACTGTGGCCCCTGGTTCTGGACACCCCCAACATCGGGAACATGTTTCCTGCCTCTAGCGTGTCCAAATCGTCGTCTCCATTCTAAATGGCTTACTCCTTATTCTTAAGTGTACTCAGGATCGAGCCGGGGCCTCTGGCACAGTCAGGCAGCAGCTCTACCCGCTGCGCCACCTTACGCTGCTTCGGAGTCTGTGAGAAGTGGTGACGTGTTTTCTCCTCTTGCTCCGCAGATGGACTGGTCGACTGCATGGACCCAGACTGCTGCTTGCACAACGCCTGCCAGAACCAGCCCTACTGCCAAGGCTCGCCCGACCCGCTGGACATCATCGGCCAGAGCCAGCAGCAACCGCCCCAGCAAGCCGCCAGGTCCTTCCACGACCGCATCAAGTTTCTCATTGAGCCCGAGAGTAGCCACATCCTGCCGGGGGAAAACCCTTTCAACAGCAGGTCAGTCCCTCACACGCTGAGTCCAATGAACAATAGGTGCAGGAGTAGGCCATTCGGCCCTTCGAGCCTGCACAGCCATTCAATATGATCATGGCTGATCATCCAACTCAGTATCCTGTACCTGCCTTCTCTCCATACCCCCTGATCCCTTTAGCCACAAGGGCCACATCTAACTCCCTCTTAAATATAGCCAATGAACTGGCCTCAACTACCTTCTATGGCAGAGAATTCCACAGATTCACCACTCTCTGTGTGAAAAATGTTTTCCTCATCTCGGTCCTAAAAGATTTCCCCTCTATCCTTAAACTGTGACCCCTAGTTCTGGACTTCCCCAACATCGGGAACAATCTTCCTGCATCTAGCCTGTCCAACCCCTTAAGAATTTTGTAAGTTTCTATAAGATCCCCCCTCAATCTTCTAAATTCTAGCGAGTACAAGCTGTCTATCCAGTCTTTCTTCATATGAAAGTCCTGACATCCCAGAGACATAGGGAGAGGTTGAGCAGGCTGGGACTATTCCATGGTGCGCAGGAGAACGATGGGTGATTTTATAGTGTATAAAATCATGAGAGGAATAGATCGGGTAGATGCACAGAGCCTCTTGTCTAGAATCTATTACAAGACTTATAACAAGACAAGGTTTAAGGTGAGGGGGGGGGAAAGATTTTATAGGAATCTGAGGGGTAACTTTTTCATGCAAAGGGTGGTGGGTGTATGGAACGAGCTGTCGGAGGAGGTAGTTGAGGCTGGGACTATCCCAACGTTTAAGAAACATTTAGACAGGTACAAGGTTTAGAGAATTGTGGACCAAACACAGGTAGGTGGGACTAGTGTAGATGGGCCATGTTGGTGGGTGTGGGCAAGTTGGGCTGAAGGCCCTGCTTCCATATTGTATCAATCTATGACTCGAGACCAAGTCAATGGGTATTTTAAAAGTGGAGATTGACAGCTTCTTGATGAGTACGGGTGTGTCAGGGGTTATGAGGGGAAGGCAGGAGAATGGGGTTGAGAGGGAAAGGTAGATCAGCCATGATTGAATGGTGGAGTAGACTTGATGGGCCGAATGGCCTAATTCCGCTTGTAGAACTTGTGAATGTGATTGGTTTAGAAGGGAAGGCAGACACAAAAAGATGGATTAACTCAGTGGGTCAGGCAGCATCTCTGAAGAAAGGAATTTCAGTTCAAGACCCTTCTTGTTTTAGTTTGATTCAGAGATATGTCACAGAGTCCACACCGACCATCGATCTCCGTACACCAGCACTATCCTACACACTAGGGATAATTTACAATGTTACCAGTCGATTAAGCTGCAAACCTGCACATCCTTGGAGTGCGGGAGGAAACGGGGGAACCCAAAAAACCCTGCACGGTCACAGGGTGAACGTGCAAACTCCGTACAGACAGCACCCGTAGTCAGGATCGAACCCAGGTCTCTGGCGCTGTGAGGCAGCAACTCTACCGCTGCGCCACTGTGCCACCCCTGTCTTGTTAAATAATACATTGTTTACCCACAAGTAGTCCTTAACTGGGCTGCAGTGAATTTAGGGGGAGTCACGGTGGGGCAGCGGTAGAGTTGCTGCCTCACAGCGCCAGAGACCCGGGTTCAATCCCGACTACGGGTGTTGTCTGTACGGAGTTTGCACGTTCTCCCCGTGACCTGCGTGGGATTTTCTCCGAAATCTTCGGTTTCCTCCCACTCTCCAAAGGCGTGTGGGTTTGTAGGTTAATTGGCTTGGTGTAAATGTAAAAGCTGTCCCTAGTGGATATAGGATAGTGTTAATGTGCGGGGGATCGCTGGTCGGCGCGGACCCGGTGGGCCGAAAGGGCCTGTTTCCGCGCTGTATCTCTAAACCAATCTAAATTAAACTAATTACCTGCCTGAATGCACATCCATTTTGATGGAAATGATGTTTAATTTCCCGGATAGGTGCGGAGAGAGACAGAGAGAGAGAGAGAGAGAGAGACAGAGAGAGAGAGAGAGAGAGAGAGAGAGACAGAGAGAGAGAGACAGAGAGAGAGAGACAGAGAGAGAGAGAGATTTCTGTGTGGTCACATCGAGATGTCTTTAAATAATTGATTATGTGGAGGAAATCTCAGCAAACATTTTACGGGAAAAAAACATGTTAGACTGCAGATTTACAAAGGCTGTTTGTCAGCATCGCAGCTGTTTAGGTTCAGCATATCAGTGAAATGAAGTTAGACTTCTACTCTTTAGAGATACAGCACGGAAACAGGCCCTTCGGCCCACCAGGTCCGTGCCGACCAGCGACCACCCCGTACACTAACACTATCCTACACACGTTAGGGACAATTTTATAATTAGTACCGAACACATCTGCACGCCTTTGGGGTGCGGGAGGAAACCGGACGCACCCGGGGAAAACCCACGCAGGTCACGGGGAGAACGTGCAAACTCCGCGCAGACAGCAGCCGTAGTCAGGATGGAACCCGGGTCTCTGGCGCTGTGAGGCAGCAGCTCTACCCGCTGCACCTCTGTGTTATCTGGGAACTGTAACGCTTAACACCCCACACTGGGGTCAAGGAGAGAGCGTTGGCGTGGCGGCCCCTGTTTCCACCAATCTTTCCACCACCACGCACAAGAAGCACAAGCAGCGACAAGACAGACACCGTTGTGTGCAGATGCCGAGACGTGCGTTCACCTCTGGCTGAACAACTTCTAATCTTGTGTGTGTGTAGACTCGATAAGAAGAGGAACACCTCACAACTGTATACAGACTATATCTTGTGACTACAGTGGCGTAGCGGTAGAGTTGCTGCCTTATAGAACCAGGGATCCTGTGTTCAGTTTCGGCACCATGTTATAGGAAAGATGATGTTAATCTGGAAAGGGTGAAAAGCAGATTCATGATGTTGCCATGTCTAGAGGGCCTGAGCTACAGGGAGAGGTTGAGCAGGCTGGGACACTATTCCTTGGAGAGCAGGAGGATGAGGGGTGATCTTATAGAGGTGTACAAAATCATGAGAGGAATAGATCGGGTAGACGCACAGAGTCTCTTGCCCAGAGTAGGGGAATTAAAAACACCAGAGGACATAGGTTCAAGGTGAAGGGAATCTGAGAGGTGCTGTGACCTTTTCACACAAAGGGTGGTGGGTGTATGGAACGAGCTGTATGCCAGAGGAGGTAATTGAGGCTGGGACTATCCCAATGTTTAAGAAAGATGGGTGGGACAGGTTTGGAGGGATACGGGTCAAACGCAGGCAGGTGGGACTAGTGTAGATGGGACATGTTGGTCGGTGTGGGCAAGTTGGGCTGAAGGGCCTGTTTACCACACTGAATAATAACTCCATGACTAGGAGCCTGATCTGAATACGCTGACTCAAGTATTGTTCAAGTGCCTTGCGTGAGAAAGCCTTGGTGTCTTCATGTTTCCAACTGTGGACTCTGTGTGCTCTACTTATTATCCACCAGGATCCCCTGGTTCAGACTAAATGGATAACCCTTTAGGAGCCTGTCAAGAACTCCAAATCAGGCTGATAAATGATGTTAATACAGACCCTAATTGGTTGCATAGTGGTGCACAAATTATTTAATTAGCTTTTTATGAATTTGTAATGATCTGTAAATAAAACGGGAATGGAAGCATGAAGATGCTCCCAATGTGCGGCCACCAGAATATTGTACTCTTCCTGTCAATGGCCGTCCAATTAATTAAGGCACAAGGAACTGCAGATGCTGGTTTACCAGAAAAAAAGACACAAAGTGTATAAACGCAAGCAAGGACAATAGACAATAGACAATAGGTGCAGGAGTAGGCCATTAGGCCCATCGAGCCAGCACCGCCATTCAATATGATCATGGCTGATCATCCACAATCAGTACCCTGTTCCTGCCTTCTCCCCATATCCCCTGACTCCGCTATTTTTAAGAGCCCTATCTAGCTCTCTCTTGAAAGTATCCAGAGAACCTGCCTCCACCGCCCTCTGAGGCAGAGAATTCCACGGACTCACCACTCTCTGTGAGAAAAAGTGTTTCCTCATCTCCTTATTCTTAAACTGTGTGTGGCCCCTGGTTCTGGACTCCCCCAACATCGGGAACATGTTTCCTGCCTCTAGTGTGACCAAGCCCTTAACAATTTTATATGTTTCAATGAGAATACCCCTCATCCTTCTAAACTCCAGAGTGTACAAGCCCAGCTGCTCCATTCTCTCAGCATATGACAGTCCCGCCATCCCGGGAATTAACCTTGTAAACCTACGCTGGACTCCCTCAATAGCAAGAATGTCCTTCCTCAAATTAGGGGAACAAAACTGCACACAATACTCCAGGTGTGGTCTCACTAGGGCTCTGTAGGAATAGATTGGGTGGACACACAGAGTTTCTTGCCCAGAGTAGGGGGATCGGGGATCAGAGGACATGGGTTTAAGGTGAAGGAGGAAAGATTTAATAGGAATCTGAGGGGTATCTTGTCCACACAGAGGGTGGTGGGTGTAAGGAACGGGCTGCCAGAGGAGGTAGTTGAGGCAGGAACTATCGAAAGACCCACACCATCCAGGCCACACACTGCCATCGGGGAGAAGGTACAGGAGCCTGAAGACTGCAACGTCCAGGTTCAGGAACAGCTACTTCCCCACAGCCATCAGGCTATTAAACACAACAACAAATAAGCTCTGAACTACAACAGACTATTATTATTATTATTACACTTTATTTATTCAGTATGTGTGCATATCGCGAGGTGAAACCTGTATGGTCGTGAGTAATCGCCCAAAGAGTTGTACCTTTTTCTGGTCGCCGCTGGATTTTCGACATGTTGAAAATTTTCGGCGACCTGCTGCGACTCTGACGGGTGCCAGCAAGTCGCCGAAAAAATCGCGTAATGGGACAGGCCCTTAACACGATCCTACACACCAACAGTGAAACTAAGCAGGTCAGACGGTGAAAATGGTCAGACGACTTAGAGTTGGAGTAGAGAGGGGGAATGCAAGGGGTTACTTGAAAGTCGAGAAATCAATATTCACAAACAGTTTCTCCACACAAAACTCTGGAGCAACTCAGCGGGGACAGGCAGCATCTCTGGAGAGATGGAATGGGTGACCGGTCTTCAGAATGAGTGTCAGGAGAGAGAAATTAGAGATATAGACAGCGATATAGAGAGACAATAGAATCAGCAGTTTTGGTCCCCTAATTTGAGGAAGGACATTCTTGCTATTGAGGGAGTGCAGCGTAGGTTTACAAGGTTAATTCCTGGGATGGCAGGACTGTCATATGCTGAGAGAATGGAGCGGCTGGGCTTGTACACTCTGGAGTTTAGAAGGATGAGAGGTGATCTTATTGAAACATATAAGATTATTAAGGGTTTGTACACACTAGAGGCAGGAAACATGTTCCCGATGTTGGGGGTGTCCAGAACCAGGGGCCACACACAGTTTAGGAATAAGGGGTAAGCCATTTAGAACAGAGTTGAGGAAACTTTTTCACACAGGGAGTTGTGAGTGTGGATTTCTCTGCCTCAGAGGGCGGAGGAGGCCGGTTCTCTGGATACTTTCATGAGAGAGCTAGATAGGGCTCTTAAATATAGCGGAGTCAGGGGATAATAGACAATAGGTGCAGGAGGAGGCCATTCGGCCCTTCGAGCCAGCACCGCCATTCAATGTGATCATGGCTGATCATCCCCAATCAGTACCCCGTTCCTGCCTTCTCCCCATATCCCCCGACTCCGCTATCTTTAAGAGCCCTATCTAGCTCTCTCTTGATAAGGGGAGAAGGCAGGAACGGGGTACTGATTGGGGATGATCAGCCATGATCACATTGAATAGCTGTGCTAGCTCGAAGGGCCGAATGGCCTACTCCTGCACCTATTGTCTATTGTCTACATAGTCGGTGACATGGAGACACAATAGAAGTAACATCTGCAGTTCCTTCCCACACTGTCATTAACAAACAGTTTGTTGAATAGATGTCTGATTGATGTTTTTGTTGTTTCTCTTCTCCTTTCCCCCCCCCCCCCCCCCCCCCCCCCCCCCCCCCCCCCCGACCCCCCACAGCCTGAGCTCCGTGATCAGAGGACAGGTCCTGACGGCGGATGGGACTCCCCTGATTGGAGTTAACGTTTCGTTCCTGCACTACCCGCAGTACGGCTATACTATCACCCGCCATGACGGAATGTGAGTCTCAGCAAGTGGCGATAAAACGGTCTTGTCCATCCTGTACCAGGGTGTGTGAGAAAGAACTGCAGGTGCTGGTTTAAAGCAAAGGTAGACGCAAAACGCTGGAGTAACTCACCCGGGTCAGGCAGCGTCTCTGGAGAGAAGGAATGGGCGACAATAGACAATAGACAATAGGTGCAGGAGTAGGCCATTTGGCCCTTCGAGCCAGCACCGCCATTCAATGTGATCATGGCTGATCATCCACAATCAGTACCCCGTTCCTGCCTTCTCCCCATATCCCCTGACTCCGCTATTTTTAAGAGCCCTATCTAGCTCTCTCTTGAAAGCATCCAGAGAACCCGCCTCCACCGCCCTCTGAAACAGAGAATTCCACAGGCTCACCACTCTCTGTGAGAAAAAGTGTTTCTTCGCCTCCGTTCTAAATGGCTTACTCCTTATTCTTAAACTGTGGCCCCTGGTTCTGGACTCCCCCAACATCGGGAACATGTTTCCTCCCTCTAGCGTGTCCAAGCCCTTAACAATCTTATAGGTTTCAATGAGATGCCCTCTCATCCTTCGGGTCGGGTCGGGGCGAGGCCCTTCTTCGGACTGATGTCATGGGAGGGGGCGGGTCAGAGATAGAATGTAGGCGGAGACAGTGGGAGTAGTGGTCAACGGGGAAGGGGGAGGGGTTGGAGAGAGAGGGAAAGCAAGGGCTATCTGAAGTTAGAGAAGTCAATGTTCGTACCACTAGGGTGAAAACTACCCAAGCGAACCCAAGATGAAGGGTCTCAACCTGAAACGTCGCCTATTTCCTTCGCTCCATGGATGCTGCCTCACCCGCTGAGTTTTGCGGACATTTTTATCTACAAGCGAAATATGAGGTGCTGTTGCTCCAATTTGTGCTGGGCCTCAAAGTTCAAAGTTCAAAAATTTATTTGGTCACATACACCAAATAACAGTGACTCTGACAGTGCAGGAGGCCCAGGACAGAAAGGTCAGTGTGGGACTGGGAGGGGGAGTTGAAGTGCTGAGCCACCGGTAGATCAAGTAGGTTAAGACGGAATGAGCGGAGGTGTTCAGCGAAACGATGGCCGAGCCTGCGCTTGGTCCCGCCGATGTACGGGGATGGTGTCAGGTCCCATACACCATGGTCACCCATGGATCACTCTGGTAAACCTCCTATGTAGTCTTAATCCAAGGGTCATTCTGGTAAAACCGTCTCTCAGTCCATAATCCAGGCACCGTTCTCCGAAGTCCTCTCTCCACTCCATGTCCAAGGACCATGCAGGTAAACCCTCTCCACACTTCTAATCCAGGCACCATTCTAGTAAACCTTCTCTCTACACCATTAATCCCCGGGTCATTCTGGTAAACCTCTCCTACACTTCTAATCCAAGGATCATTCTGGTAAACCCTCTTTAAATCCAGTGGCGCAGCGGTAGAGTTGCGGCCTTACAGCAAAATGCAGCGCCCGAGACCCGTGTTCGATCCCGACTACGGGTGCTGTCTATACGGAGTTTGTACATTCTCCCCGTGATCTGCATGGGTTTTCTCCGAGGTCTTCGGTTTCCTCCCACACTCCATAGACGTACAGGTTTGTAAGTTAATTGGCTTGATAAAAAAAATGTAACTGTCCAAGTTGGCCATATGCAGAGTACTGCCCTGCCGACTACAACATTCAGAAGGTTCAGAAGGTAAATCCATAATCCAGGCACCAACCCTCTCTAACACCTTCTAATCCAAGAATCATTAGGTCATAAGGTATTGATAGTAGAAGAAATAGGCCATTCGGCCCATCAAGTCTACTCCGCCATTCAATCATTGCTGATCTATCTCTCCCTCCGAACCCCATTCTCCTGCCTTCTCCCCATAACCCCATAACGTTCTAATCAAAAATCTATCTATCTCCGCCTTACAATCGAGCCGTCCACAGTGTATAGATATAGGATGCTGTATTTGTGGTTGCTAGATGTATTCGTCTCTCTGCTGTACCTGTGTTTGCCAGGTGTAGTCACCTGCCTGCTGTACCTGTGTTTGCCAGGTGTAGTCACCTGCCTGCTGTACCTGTGTTTGCCAGGTGTAGACGTCTCTCTGCTGTACCTGTGTTTGCCAGGTGTAGTCACCTGCCTGCTGTACCTGTGTTTGCCAGGTGTAGACGTCTCTCTGCTGTACCTGTGTTTGCCAGGTGTAGTCACCTGCCTGCTGTACCTGTGTTTGCCAGGTGTAGTCACCTGCCTGCTGTACCTGTGTTTGCCAGGTGTAGACGTCTCTCTGCTGTACCTGTGTTTGCCAGGTGTAGTCACTGTAGCAGAGAGTTCCAGAGATAGCACCCGTAGTCCTGGGATGTCAGGACTTCCATATGAAAAAAGACTGGATAGACTCGGCTTGTACTCTCTAGAATTTAGAAGATTGAGAGGGGATCTTATAGAAACTTACAAAATTCTTAAGGGGTTGGACAGGCTAGATGCAGGAAGATTGTTCCCGATGTTGGGGAAGTCCAGGACAAGGGGTCACAGTTTAAGGATAAAGGGGAAATCCTTTAGGACCGAGATGAGGAAAACATTTTTCACACAGAGAGTGGTGAATCTCTGGAACTCTCTGCCACAGAAGGTAGTTGAGGCCAGTTCATTGGCTATATTTAAGAGGGAGTTAGATGTGGCCCTTGTGGCTAAGGGGATCAGGGGGTATGGAGAGAAGGCAGGTACAGGATACTGAGTTGGATGATCAGCCATGATCATATTGAATGGCGGTGCAGGCTCGAAGGACCGAATGGCCTACTCCTGCACCTATTTTCTATGTTTCTATGTTTCCAAGTCACCTGCCTGCTGTACCTGTGTTTGCCAGGTGTAGTCACCTGCCTGCTGTACCTGTGTTTGCCAGGTGTAGTCACCTGCCTGCTGTACCTGTGTTTGCCAGGTGTAGTCACCTGCCTGCTGTACCTGTGTTTGCCAGGTGTAGTCACCTGCCTGCTGTACCTGTGTTTGCCAGGTGTAGTCACCTGCCTGCTGTACCTGTGTTTGCCAGGTGTAGTCACCTGCCTGCTGTACCTGTGTTTGCCAGGTGTAGACGTCTCTCTGCTGTACCTGTGTTTGCCAGGTGTAGCCACCTGCCTGCTGTACCTGTGTTTGCCAGGTGTAGTCACCTGCCTGCTGTACCTGTGTTTGCCAGGTGTAGACGTCTCTCTGCTGTACCTGTGTTTGCCAGGTGTAGTCACCTGCCTGCTGTACCTGTGTTTGCCAGGTGTAGACGTCTCTCTGCTGTACCTGTGTTTGCCAGGTGTAGCCACCTGCCTGCTGTACCTGTGTTTGCCAGGTGTAGTCACCTGCCTGCTGTACCTGTGTTTGCCAGGTGTAGACGTCTCTCTGCTGTACCTGTGTTTGCCAGGTGTAGTCACCTGCCTGCTGTACCTGTGTTTGCCAGGTGTAGACGTCTCTCTGCTGTATCTGTGTTTGCCAGGTGTAGTCACCTGCCTGCTGTACCTGTGTTTGCCAGGTGTAGTCACCTGTCTGCTGTACCTGTGTTTGCCAGGTGTAGTCACCTGCCTGCTGTACCTGTGTTTGCCAGGTTTGACCTGCTGGCTAATGGCGGAGCCTCGCTCACGCTGTGTTTTGAGCGGCTGCCCTTCATCACCCGCCACCACACGGTGTGGATCCCGTGGAACGTCTTCTACGTGATGGACACCATGATCATGAAGAAGGAGGAGAACGAGATTCCCAGCTGCGACCTGAGTGGCTTTGTGCGGCCCAACCCCGACATCCTGGCCTCCCCTCTCTCCACCTTCTTCCGAACCTCTTCCTCCGAGAGTCCCATCATTCCGGAGACACAGGTAAGGTGGACTCTTGCCGCCTCTCCCCGCTTGCAGCAGGTATTGTGAAACAATGACAAAACGGCCCAAAAACGGACACGGTGCACAACGCCAGAGACGCGGGTTCCACCCTGACTACGGGTGCTATCTGTGTGGAGTTTGCACGTTCTCCCTGTGACCGAGTGGGTTTTCTCCAGGTGCTCCGGTTTCCTCCCACACTCCAAAGACGTTGTAGGCGATTGGTTCAGTAAAATTATAAATTGTCCCTGGTTTAATGTGTAAATAGTAGGATAGTGGGGAACTGGGGACAACTACATTCCAATCAGTGCCCTCCCCTAATACCCCATTTACTGGTGCCCTCCCCTAATACCCAGTTGTACAGAGCCCTAGTGAGACCACACCTGGAGTATTGTGTGCAGTTTTGGTCCCCTAATTTGAGGAAGGACATTCTTGCTATTGAGGGAGTGCAGCGTAGATTTACAAGGTTAATTCCCGGGATGGCGGGACTGTCATATGCTGAGAGAATGGAGCAGCTGGGCTTGTACACTGGAGTTTCGAAGGAGGGGATTTCATTGAAACATATAAGATTGTTAAGGGTTTGGACATGCTGGAGGCAGGAGACATGTTCCCGATGTTGGGGGAGTTCAGAACCAGGGGCCACAGTTTGAGAATAAGGAGTAAGCCATTTAGAACGGAGACGAGGAAACACTTTTTCTCACAGAGAGTGGTGAGTCTGTGGAATTCTCTCTCAGAGGGCGGTGGAGGCAGGTTCTCTGGAGTCAGGGGATATGGGGAGAAGGCAGGAACGGGGTACTGATTGGGGATGATCAGCCATGATCACATTGAATAGCGGTGCTGACTCGAAGGGCTGAATGGCCTACTCCTGCACCTATTGTCTATTGTCTATTTACAGGTGCCCTCCTAATACCCATTTACTGGTGCCCTCCCCTAATACCCATTTACTGGTGCCCTCTCCTAATTCCCCCACACTAGGGACAATTTTTACATTTACAACAAGCCAATTAACCTACAAACCTGCACGTCTTTGGAGTGTGGGAGGAAACCGAAGATCTGGGAGAAAACCCAGGCAGGTCACGGGGAGAACGTGCAAACTCCGCACAGTCAGCACCCGTAGTCGGGATGGAACCCGGCGCTGTGAGGCAGCAACTCTACCGCTGCGCCACCGTGCAACCCGAAACGTGATGAATCCTTTAATGGCCCACAATCTTGTAAAATGTGTAGCTAGTACATACTAACCAAACCTCAAGACGGGTATGTGAAGGGAATAATTCATTAATTTGTAAAAATTAAAAAGGCAAGAGCCATTCCATACATTACAAGAATGTGCAGGAAGGAACTGCAGATGCTGGTTTAAACCAAAGACAATAGACAATAGACAATAGGTGCAGGAGGAGGCCATTTGGCCCTTAGAGCCAGCACCGCCATTCAATGTGATCATGGCTGATCATCCACAATCAGTGCCCCGTTCCTGCCTTCTCCCCATATCCCCTGACTCCACTATCTTTAAGAGCCCTATCTAGCTCTCTCTTGAAAGTGTCGCATTGAAAGATAGACACAAAAGGCAGGAGTAACACAGCGGGTCAGGCAGCATCTCCGGAGAGAAGGAATGGGTGACGTATCGGGTCGAGACCCTTCTTCAGACTGAGAGTCAGGGGAGAGGGAAACGAGAGATATAGACGGTGATGTGGAGAGATGTGGAACAAATGAATGAAAGATATGCAAACAAGTAATGATGATAAAGGAAACAGGACATTGTTAGCTGTGGGCTGGGTGAAAATGAGTTACTGACAATGAGACTCAACAAGACGACTTTGAAGGTGGTACAACGACTTGGGTGGGGGAGGGATGGAGAGAGAGGGAATGCAGGGGGTACTTGAAGAGTCAAGTGTTTAATTGTCGAGGACTTCATTCTATGGAGAGCAGGAGGCTGAGGGGTTGATCTTATAGTGTGTAAGATCATGAGGGGATTGATAGGATGAATGCACAGAATCGTTTGCCCAGAGTAGGAGAATCGAGAACCAGGGGACATAGGTTTAAGGTGAAGGGGGAAAAGATTTAATAGGAATCTGAAGGGTAACCTTTTCACACAGAGGGTGGTGGGTGTATGGAACGAGCTGCCGGAGGAGGTAGTTGAGGCTGGGACTATCCTGTGTAAGAAACAGTTAGACAGGTACATGGATAAGACGGGCAGGTGGGACTAGTGTAAATGGAGCATGTTGGTCATAGTCATATAGCCCTTTGGCCCATCTTGCCCAACATGTCTTTTCCTCTCATTATTTTATACACCTCTATAAGATCGCCCCTCTCATCCTCCTGCGCTCCAAGGAATAGAGTCCCAGCCTGCTCAACCTCTCCCTGCAGCTCACTGGCATGTTGGGCAGTGTGGGCAAGTTGGGCCGAAGGGCCTGTTTCCACGCTGTATCACTCTATGACTGTTATCCCTGCTCTCACCACTCTGCAAGCGGTGACCCAGTGGAACAGTGGATAATCTGGCCAAATCCGTCTGCTCCATAATGCTTCACATTCATCTTCCACCGAGAAGAATCATCACCTTACTTTGCCGTTATAACATATTTTGATTACTAGGCATACAATCACACAACTGGGGTCTGTAATGCTGTAAACTTGGTGGTCCTGTGTCGAGCCATCCAATCATATTTCCCATTCCATCTTCGTGGCCCCATCTGCACCGTCTAATGATGTGTAGTTAATGCCCGCCCAGGAGAAATCAAATGAATGATTATTTTTTCACTTAAACGTCTCCCTTGCGGTTGTTGGTATTGTCACTGTCTTCGCTCCAGTTGTAAATGAAGTCTTGTAGGAGCAAGTGGAAGAGCTGGTGTTCAAACTAATTGTGTGCAGTTTTGGTCCCCTAATATGAGGAAGGACATTCTTGCTATTGAGGGAGTGCAGCGTAGGTTCACAAGGTTAATTCCCGGGATGGCGGGACTGTCATATGCTGAGAGAATGGAGCAGCTGGGCTTGTACACTCTAGAGTTTAGAAGGATGAGAGGCGATCTTATTGAAACATATCAGATTATTAAGGGTTTGGACACGCTAGAGGCAGGAAACATGTTCCCGATGTTGGGGGAGTCCAGAACCAGGGGCCACAGTTTAAGAATAAGGGGTAAGCCATTTAGAACGGAGACGAGGAAACACTTTTTCACACAGAGAGTAATGAGTCTGTGGAATTCTCTGCCTCAGAGGGTGGTGGAGGCAGGTTCTCTGGATACTTTCAAGAGAGAGCTAGATAGGGCTCTTAAAGATAGTGGAGTCAGGGGATATGGGGAGAAGGCAGGTACGGGGTACTGATTGGGGATGATCAGCCATGATCACATTGAATGGCGGTGCTGGCTCGAAGGGCCGAATGGCCTCCTCCTGCACCTATTGTCTATTGTCTACAAAGCTGATCTCCTGAGCATGGCTTTAGAACAGCTTGTATATTCTCCACTGACAGGATTACACAGAAACCTGATTAATAGTAAAACGAGGTATTGATTACAGAATGGAGGTTGCAGAAAGACTTAATTAGGTAACAAACTAGATCTTGATTACAGAATAAAATGATCCACAAGTCTGTTATCAGGCAACTGAACCATCCCACCAACAACCAGAGAGCAGTCCTGAGCTACTATCTACCTCATTGGAGACCCTCGGACTATCGATAAACAGACTTTACTGAACTTAAGGGCCTGTCCCACGAGCATGCGACTCCATGCGGCAAGCGCAACCTAAAGGGCCGGTCCCACCAGCATGCGCCTGCATGCGGCAAGCGCGACCTAACTTGGTCACTTGAGCTGTACGTCCTCGCGGGGCCGGTCCCACTTCGATCGCCGGAGCCGTATGGAGTTGTGGGGAGCTGGTCCCGACATCGCGCGGGGCTCCGATAAACTAACCGTGATCAAAGATTCCGCGCGGCAACGGCCTTCCGGCCCGCAACCGCCTCGACGCCGTGCGCAGTCTCGACGCCGTACATCACGCGCGAACTTCCCGCGAACTTCGCTCGAACTTCATGTCACTCACTCGACCTCCGCGCGGCCCCAGCTTCTGGTTTGGTCGCGCTTGCCGCATGGAGTCGCATGCTGGTGGGACAGGCCCTTTAATATTGCCCTAAACGTTATTCCCTTATCATGTATCTGTACACTGGACGGCTCGATTGTAATCATGTATTGTCTTTCCGCTGACTGGTTAGCACGCAAGAAATGCTTTTCACTGTACCTCGGTACACGTGACAGTAAACTAAACTGAACAATCTGACTTAGTTGACAGTAGATCCAATTTGCTGTAACAATGATTGTATTGTTTGTATTGTATTTTAATGACCACACAGCCAGGCTGGTGGAATTTGTTATCAGTACAGCTCGGTACAGGTTCCAACATTTCATCAAACATTAAACATATAACATAGATATACATACAGGCAGACACATTACATGATACATAAGGGCCGTGCTTATTCGTATTTCCTCACCGTACAGAGTTTAAAATGTTAATTGCAGTGGGAATGAAACTGTTTTTGAAGCGGTTTGTTTTGGAGGCAATTGTCCTGTAACGCCTCCCAGAGGGCAGTAGCTGAAAGGCATAGTGTGCAGGGTGAGTGGGGTCAGAGATGATCTTGCGGGCTTTGTGAAGTGTCCGTTTGTGGTAAAGTGATTCAAGGGATGGTAGGGGTAAGCCAATAATTTTGGATGCTCTGTTGATGATGCGCTGTAATTTCTTCCGGGAGAGTGAGTCGAGACTGCCGAACCAGACTGTGATGGATGAAGTGAGGATGCTTTCGATGATGGCTGTATAGAAGCGGAGCATGAGATGAGACCTTACTCTGAACTTCCTGAGCTGTCGGAGATGGAAAAGTCTTTGCTGGGCTTTTCCATAGATGTGGTCTGCGTTTGTCCTCCATTTGAGGTTGTTGCTGATGTGGGTTCCAAGGAGTTTGAATGTGTCAGTGATGGAGATGGATTCACCTTTAATGAGCACAGGAGTTTTGGGGGATGGCTGGCGTCTTGGGTCAATGATGAGTTATTTTGTTTTTGATGAGTTGAGTAAGAGATCATGGTCTGTGCACCAGGTCACTGCTTGGTTGACCTGTGCGCGGTATTCAGTTTCTTGGTTGTTGGTGATGAATCCTATGATGGTTGAGTCGTCCGTGTACTTGTACAGGTTGACGGAGCTGTGGTGGGATGTGAGCTGGTTTGTGTAAAGGGAGAATAGCCAGGGTGAGAGAACACAGCCTTGGGGTGTGCCTGTACTGAGGAACAGAGGGGAGGATGTGTTATTGTTGATCCTCACCCTCTGTTGCCTGTTCCAGAGAAAGCTGTGAATCCAGTGACAGATGCATGGGTCAATGTTCATGTCCAGTAATTTATTGAACAGTTTGTGCCGGTGTGTGCGCATTACAACCTGCACAATAGACAACAGGAGCAGAAGTAGGCCATTCGGCCCTTCGAGCCAGCACCGCCATTCAATGTGATCATGGCTGATCATCCCCAATCAGTACCCCGTTCCTGCCTTCTCCCCATATCCCCTGACTCTGCTATCTTTAAGAGCCCCTGAGGCAGAGAATTCCACAGACTCACAACTCTCTGTGAGAAAAAGTGTTTCCTCGTCTCTGTTCTAAATGGCTTACTTCTTATTCTTAAACTGTGTGGCCCCTGGTTCTGGACTCCCCCAACAGCAGGAAGTTCCTGAAACGTGGGTGTCTCCACTTTTAGGCGTTGTCTGCGGTTCCCTGTTGGACAATCCACATCCGTATTCACTAGTTATTAGCGGAGTTTAGAGTTTAGTTTATTGTCACGTGTACCGAGGTACAGTGAAAAGCTTTTGTTGCGTGCTAACCAGTCAGCGGAAAGACAATACATGATTACAATCGAGCCGTTCACAGTGTACAGATACAGGATAAAGGGAATAACGTTTAGTGCAAGATAAAGCCATCCGTACCACACACATAGTTATATTAAAATAATGTTGCTGTAAGTGTAGAGATTTAGTAGTGTGGGGCGATTGTAATACGTGAGCATAGATCTGCTTCGGTGTCCAGCACGCATATAGTTGCCTGGATTGGACGCCATCTTGGAAGAGTATATGAGAGTCTGGTTAACAGATACAGCGCAGAAACAGGCCCTTCGGCCCACCGAGTCCGCACCGACCAGCGATCCCTGTACACAAGTATCTATCTGACACACAATGTTCACTCTCTCTCTCCCTTTCCTCTGACCTTCTCCCTCCCTCTGGTGTTCAATCCTCAGGTGCTTCATGAAGAGACGGACATTCCTGGCACGGATGTGAAGCTGATGTACCTGAGTTCGCGGGCAGCCGGCTACAAGCCGGTGCTGAAGATCACCATGACCCAGAGCACCATGCCGTTCAACTTGATGAAAGTCCACCTGATGGTGGCCGTGGTGGGACGGCTCTTCCAGAAGTGGTTCCCCGCATCGCCCAACCTCGCCTACACCTTCATATGGGACAAGACCGATGCCTACAACCAAAAGGTCTATGGTCTGTCCGAGGCTGTCGGTAAGTCAATGCATCTTCACCTGGAAAAGACACAAAGTGATTAGTACGGATGTCAGGGGTTACGGGGAGAAGGCAGGAGAATGGGGGTGAGAGGGAAGGGATAGATCAGCCATGATTGAATGTCGGAGTAGACTTGATGAGCCGAATAGCCTCCTTCTGCTGATATAACTTATGAACTTATGAACTAGCTTGGTCATAGACAATAGGTGCAGGAGTAGGCCATTCGTCCCTTCGAGCCAGCTCCGCCATTCAATGGCTGATCATCCACAATCAGTACCCCGTTCCTGCCTTCTCCCCCTATCCACTGACTCCGTATCTTTAAGAGCCCAATCTAACTCTCTCTTGAAAGCATCCAGAAAACCGGCCTCCACCGCCCTTTTCCGCGCCTGTATCTCTAAACTAAACTAAATAGGCCCATCGGCCCACCGAGTCCGGGCTGACCAGCGAACCCCACACATTAACACTATCCTACACACACTAGGGACAATTTTACATTCATATCAAGCCAATTAACCAACAAACCTGTACGTCTTTGGAGTGTGGGAGGAACCAGAGCACCCGGAGAAAACCCACGCAGGTCACGGGTAGAACGTGCAAACTCTGTACAGACAGCACCCGTGGTCTGGATCGAACCGGGGTCCCTGGTGCTGTGAGGCAGCAACTCTACCGCTGCGCCACCGTGCCGCCCTAGCCTGTTGCCGCTCTGTATCTCTAAGCTAGCTCTAAACCAAAGATCGGCTCTGCTTAAAATGTTCCATGAAGTCTGAGCTGGATATTATTAACAGGGTCCCCAGATCCCAGCAGTAATACCTGACGCTCAGTAAAAAGGTTGGTGTTGTCACTGGTGTTAATGAATGGCACGAGCTACAAGGAATCAGTCTCCACAAGATCTCTGAGGAGTTTTGTTTTCAAACAGAGACTTTTTAAATTAAGTGATTTTCAAACCACAGAATGCTGAAATGCCTGGAGATTTTAAAATGCAATAATGTGGCCTGGCTTTAAATGGTCACTCACTTTACAGGAGGATGAGGGAGGATCTTATAGAGGTATATAAAATCATGAGCGGATTAGATCGGGTAAACGCACGGAGCCTCTTGTCCAGAGTAGACAATAGACAATAGGTGCAGGAGGAGGCCATTCAGCCCTTCGAGCCAGCACCGCCATTCAATGTGATCATGGCTGATCATCCCCAATCAGTACCCCGTTCCTGCCTTCTCTCCATATCCCCTGACTCCTCTATTTATAAGAGCCCTATCTAGCTCTCTCTTGAAAGCATTCAGGGGAATCGAGAACCAGAGGACATAGGTTTATGGTGATAGGGGTAAAGATTTAATAGAAATCTGAAGGGTAACATTTTCACACAAAGGGTGGTGAGTGTATGGAACGAGCTGCCGGAGGAGGTAGTTAAGGCTGGGACTATCCCAATGTTTTAAGAAACAGTTAGACAGGTACATGGATAGGACAGGTTTAGAGGGATATGGACCAAACGCAGGCACAATTAACATTATGACACCAACCAACATGCCCCATCTACACGTCCCACCAGCCTGCGTTTGGCCCATAAACAGCCTGTCCCACCAGCATGCGACTGCATGCGGCAAGCACGACCTAACGTGGTCACTTGAGCCGTACGGCCCCGCGGGGCCGGTCCCACTTCGATCGCCGGAGCCGTATGGAGTTGTGCGGAGCTGGTCCCGACATCGCGCGGGGCTCTGAAAAACTGACCGTGTTCAAAAATTCTGCGCGGCAACAGCCTTCCGGCCCGCAACCGCCTGGACGCCGTACGCATCGCCTCGATGGCGTACGCAGCGTCTCGACGGGCGTGCACAGCGTCTCGACGGGCGTGCGCAGCGTCTTGACGCCGTACGTCACGCGTGAACTTCCCGCGGACTTCGCTCGAACTTCACGTCACTCACTCGACCTCCGTGCGGCCCCCGCTTCCGGTTTGGTCGCGCTTGTCGCATGCTCGTGGGACAGGCCCTTAACCCTCTAAACCTGTCAATGGACAATAGGTGCAGGTGTAGGCCAATCGGCCCTTCGAGCTAGTACCGACATTCAAAGTGATCTTCTTCTTATTCTTGCCTTTGATGTGCACAGCCTAAAGTTGCAGGACAACTTGTACTATTTGATCTTATTTGATTGTGCACCCCGGGTTGATTGCATTCGTCGAAACAGGGCGGACCACGTGAAGGTTGCAATCTCCCACCCCAATTCAATGTGATCATGGCTGATCATCCCCAATCAGTATCCCGTTCCTGCCTTCTCCCCATATCCCCTGACTCCCCTGTTTTTAAGAGCCCTATCTAGCTCTCTCTTGAAAGCATCCAGAGAATCGGCCTCCACCGCCCTCTGAGGCAGAGAATTCCACAGACTCACCACTATCTGTGAGAAAAAGTGTTTCCTCATCTACTTTCTAAATGGCTTACCCCTTATTCTTAACAGCAACCGTAGTCATAGAAATATGGAAACATAGAAAATAGGTGCAGGAGGAGGCCATTTGGCCCTTCGAGCCAGCACCGCCATTCATTGCGATCATGGCCAATCGTCCCCTATCAATAACCCGTGCCTGCCTTCTCCCCATATCCCTTGACTCCACTAGCCCCTAGAGCTCTATCTAATTCTCTCTTGAATCCATCCAGTGACTTGGCCTCCACTGCCCTCTGTGGCAGGGAATTCCACAAATTCACAACTCTCTGGGTGAAAAAGTTTTTTCTCACCTCAGTCTTAAATGACCTCCCCTTTATTCTAAGACAGTGGCCCCTGGTTCTGGACTCGCCCAACATTGGGAACATTTTTCCAGCATCTAGCTTGTCCAGTCCTTTTATAATTTTATATGTTTCTATAAGATCCCCCCCTCATCCCCCTAGTCCTATCCATGTATCTGTCCAAATGTTTTTTTTTATCATTGTGATGGTGCCTCCTCTGGCAGCTCCTGAAAGGGTTTACTGTTTGAGTTTAATCCTGATGGACTTTGCTTGAATGTGAAGGGAGATCTTTGCCACACGCTCACGCTGTCTCTCTCTCTCTCTCCTCCCAGTGTCTGTGGGCTATGAGTATGAGTCATGCCTGGATCTCATCCTATGGGAGAAAAGGACAGCGATTCTTCAGGGCTATGAGTTGGACTCTGCCAACATGGGAGGATGGTCACTCAACAAACACCACGTCTTAGACGTTCAAAACGGTAAGTTGTCCGCCTGCAGCCACTTTACTGTGGTTCCGTCCTGACTACGGGTGCTGTCTGTACGGAGTTTGCACGTTCTCCCCGTGCCAACTTTCTCACTCCCAAATGAGAGGCAAAGGGTCAAAATACGGGACAATAGACAATAATACAATACAATACAATTTTATTTGTCATTTGAACCTCGTTGAGGTCCAAATGAAATGTTGTTTCTGCAGTCATACATACAAAAAGAAGAAAAAAGACCCAAGACACAACACAATTTCCACAGACATCCATCACAGCGCATCTCCTCCTCGCTGTGATGGAAGGCAAAAAACGTATCTCTCCCCTGCACTCCCCTCTCCCCCCAGATGTCAGAGTCAAAGTCAAAGCCCCCGGTGGGCGATGGTAATTGTCCCGCGGCCATTAACGCCGCGCCGGGTGATGCAAGGCCACGCTCCGGGTCTTGGTGTTGGAGCCCCCGGCGGGCACTAGCAAAGTCCCGCAGCCATTCCAAGCCGCGCGGGGCGGTGATGTAAGGCCCCGCTCCAGGTCATCCTCGACCCCGCAACTCGGGCGGGTGAAGTCGCCGTTGCAGAAGCCTCGAAAAGCGGTCTCCCAGCAGGGACCCGCGGGCTCCCGGTAATACTGTCTGCCAGACCTGCGGTTGGAGCCTCCGAATCTCCGGGGTTCGTGTCACAGCCGAGCGCCACCACCGCTCCTCCTGCTCCGGACTCGGCCAGCTCCGCGATGGTGAGTAGATCCGCAGCTCCGCGACTGGAGCCCCAGGTCGTTCCTGCTGGAGGCCGCTCCACGTTGCAGCCCCAACGACAACGGAGACCCGAAAAAGAAAAGGTCGGGTCTCCCGTGCAGGGGAAAGATTTTAAAGTTTCCCCCCCCACCCCGCCCCCCACACACATATCCCGTCAAAACAAATAAAATAAAAACTACATTGAAACGAGACAGAAAATAATAAAAAGACAGACGGACTGCAGAGGCCGCTGCGACGTGAGTCGCGCCGCCCACCAATAGGTGCAGGAGTAGGCCATTCGGCCCTTCGAGCCAGCACCGCCATTCAATGTGATCATGGCTGATCGTCCACAATCAGTACCCCGTTCCTGCCTTCTCCCCATATCCCCTGACTCCACTATCTTTAAGAGCCCTATCTAGCTCTCTCTTGAAAGCATCCAGAGAACCTGCCTCCACCAGTCAGAGAATTCCACAGACTCACCACTCTCTGTGAGAAAAAGTGTTTCCTCGTCTCCGTTCTAAATGGCTTACTCCTTATTCTCAAACTGTGGCCCCTGGTTCTGGACTCATGTTTCCTGCCTCTAGCGTGTCCAAACCCTTAATGATCTTATATGTTTCAAATTCCCAACGGCAACTCGTTGACCGACTCTGCCGTGACTGGGTGAATGTTCAGTTGGCCCGGGTGCTGGACTGCACACAAAGCCTAGCCGGCGGGCCAGCTGAGGAGTTTTGGCCCGGGGGCCGCAGCGGGTCAGGGGCCACGGACAGCTGGCCAGGCTGGTCAGGCAACGGGTCAGGGGCCATGGACAGCTGGTCAGGCAGCGGGTCAGGGGCCACGGACAGCTGGCCAGGCTGGTCAGGCAGCGGGTCAGGGGCCATGGACAGCTGGCCAGGCTGGTCAGGCAGCGGGTCAGGGGCCACGGGCGAGGCGCTGCTGCTGCTGCTGCTGCACTACAAAGGATTTGAGTATAGGAGCAGGGAGGTTCTACTGCAGTTGTACAGGGTCTTGGTGAGACCACACCTGGAGTATTGCGTACAGTTTTGGTCTCCAAATCTGAGGAAGGACATTATTGCCATAGAGGGAGTGCAGAGAAGGTTCACCAGACTGATTCCTGGGATGTCAGGACTGTCTTATGAAGAAAGACTGGATAGACTTGGTTTATACTCTCTAGAATTTAGGAGATTGAGAGGGGATCTTATAGAAACTTACAAAATTCTTAAGGGGTTGGACAGGCTAGATGCAGGAAGATTGCTCCCGATGTTGGGGAAGTCCAGGACAAGGGGTCACAGCTTAAGGATAAGGGGGAAATCCTTTAAAACCGAGATGAGAAGAACTTTTTTCACACAGAGAGTGGTGAATCTCTGGAACTCCCTGCCACAGAGGGTAGTCGAGGCCAGTTCATTGGCTATGTTTAAGAGGGAGTTAGATGTGGCCCTTGTGGCTAAGGGGATCAGAGGGTATGGAGAGAAGGCAGGTACGGGATACTGAGTTGGATGATCAGCCATGATCATATTGAATGGCGGTGCAGGCTCGAAGGGTAGAATGGCCTACTCCTGCACCTAATTTCTATGTTTCTATGTTTCTATGTTACACTACGTCGGGGCGGGCGAGGGGGGGGGCCGGACGCAGTGCTCCGACCCGACAGTCCCCTCGACCCGAGTAGTAGCGGTCAAATACGGAACAAGGGAGGTATACGGGATTGCCCAATATACAGGATGTCCCAGCTAATACGGGACAGTTTTCAACCCTAAACCTGACTCTGTACGGAGTGTACACGTTCTCCCCGTGACCGCGTGGGTTTTCTCCTGGTGCTCTGGTTTCCACCCACACTCCAAAAATGTGCAGGTTTGTACGTTAATTGGCTTCTGTAAATTGCCCTGAGTGTGTCGGATAGAACTAGAGTGTGGGAGGAAACCGGAGCACCCAAAGAAAACCCACGCAGGTCAGGGAGAGAACGTGCACACTCCGTACAGACAGCACCCGTAGTCAGGATCAAACCTGGGTCTCTGGCACTGTAAGGAAGCAACTCTATTGCCCCTCTTCAGAGTCACTGAGTTACTCCAGCACTTTGTGTCTTTTTCTGTAAACCAGCATCTGCAGTTCTTTGTGTCTCCGTGATTCATTGGGTAAATACCCATCCATCTAGTCTGGTGATCAGATGATTGTGTGTGAGTGTTTTTCCACACTTGAACGATATGAAATAAAGAATAAAACTGGACCAAATTACTGTACTATATTGAATTCTACAGCTTCAGGGAACTTGATTTCCGTTCATGTTTAGTGTTAGGTTTATTATTAATGCGATGTGTATCAAAGTGCAGTGAGAAGCCTTGTACTGATGCTATTCAATCTAATCAGATACACAGTACTAGACAAAAGAGTAAGCATGTCAAACTCGAGTAGAATAGGCAGAGTAAAGGGGAAGATGCAGAGTGCAGACTCTGTCCCACCCCTGTCATTCCTTCTTCTATCCCCGCTCCCGTCCGGCAGAAGATACATCAGCTTCAGCACTTGACGCTGCCTCGGGAAAGCAGCCGGCATCATCAGCGACTTGTCCCTGTCCCACCCCGGCCATTCCTTCTTCTCCCCGCTCCCGTCCGGCAGAAGGTACAGAAGCTTGAAAGCGCGCACCACCAGACTCAAGAACAGCTTCTTCCCCTCTGTTATCAGGCTTCTGAACGGCCCTTCCATAAGCTAGGGTACTGTCCGATTCACCTCTACCCCATTGTGGACATTGGACTTTGTCTCTGGAACTGATGCGCTACAATGCTGAGAACTATATCCTGCACTCTGTATCTTCTCCATTGCTCTACCTATTGGACTTGAGTTTGGCTTGAATTGTATTTATGTGTAATGTCATCTCATACTTAATTGTATTTCTGTATAGTATCATCCAATTGATTGGATAGCATGCAAAACAAAACTTTTCCCTGTACACCACCTCCAGATTCAGGGACAGTTTTTTCCCAGCTGTTATCAGGCAACTGAACCATCCTACCACAACCAGAGAGCAGTCCTGAACTACTATCTACCTCATTGTAGACCCTCGGACAATCCTTGATCGGACTTTACTGGCTTTACCTTGCACTAAACGTTATTCCCTTATCATGTATCTGTACCCTGTGGACGGCTCGATTGTCTTTCCGCTGACTGGTTAGCACGCAACAAAAGCTTTTCACTGTAACAACTGAAGCTAAAACATGACCAGACATTATCAAAAATGTTGTGTTCACCCAGTTGATCCTTGATCAAGTCGCAACCCCAGGCTCATGCAGCATTCTTGATGTACTCGCCTGTTTACAGTTTACCGATCAAGCTGCAGGTGACTGTCAAGCCATTGTCCGCATTTGGAGACTGATGCAGCCTTGACATTTCAGCAGTGATTTTATCCGCATTTCTCTCCCTGATTGCTGTAGGCAGTGCCTGTCTTAATCAATTTTTTTGATCGGTGTGGTCTAATGTGAAATATAAATCTTGCTTCATGATTTATGGTGATGATTTTTACCGTCAAGAGGTGAGGGCTGATTCGGTGTGACAATGACAAAGTTGGTCATGTCTTCTCCTCCCTTCCTCCCCTCTCTCCTCCCTTCCGCCCCTCTCTCCTCCCTTCCGCCCCTCTCTCCTCCCTTCCTCCCCTCTCTCCTCCATTCCTCCCCTCTCTCCTCCCTTCCTCCCCCATCCTTTACTTTACTTCAGTTCAGTATCGTTCAGAGATACAGCACGGAAACAGGCCCTTCGGCCCACTGAGTCCGCGCCGACCGTCGATCCCCGCACACTAACACGGTCCCACACACAACAATGTTCCCAATGTTGGGCGAGTCCAGAACCAGGGGCCACAGTCTTAGAATAAAGGGGAGGCCATTTAAGACTGAGGTGAGAAAAAACCTTTTCACCCAGAGAGTTGTGAATTTATGGAATTCCCTGCCGCAGAGGGCAGTGGAGGCCAAGTCACAGGATGGATTTAAGAGACAGTTATGCCCCTGTCCCACTTAGGAAACCTGAACAGAAACCTCTGGAGACTTTGCGCCCCATCCAAGGTTTCCGTGCGGTTCCCGGAGGTTGCAGGTGGTTGCCGGAGGTTGCAAGTAGTGGAAGCAGGTAGGGAGACTGACAAAAACCTCCGGGAACCGCACGGAAACCTTGGGTGGGGCACAAAGTCTCCAGAGGTTTCCGTTCAGGTTTCCTAAGTGGGACAGGGGCATTAGATAGAGCTCTAGGGGCTAGTGGAGTCAAGGGATATGGGGAGAAGGCAGGCATGTGATATTAATAGGGGACGATCAGCCATGATCACATTGAATGGCGGTGCTGGCTCGAAGGGCCTAATGGCTTCCTGCTGCACCTATTTTCTATGTTTCTACACCAGGGACAATTTTTTTTCCATTTACAACAAGCCGATTAACCTACAAACCTATACGTCATGGGAGTGTGGGAGGAAACCGAAGATCTTGGAGAAAACCCACGCAGGTCACGGGGAGAACGTACAAACTCCGTACAGACAAGCACCTGTAGTTAGGATCGAACCAGGGTCTCTGGCGCTGTGAGGCAGCAACTCTACCGCTGCACCACCGTGCCTCCCCACTCCTCAGTTTCAGTTTCAGTTCAGTTTTAGTTCATTGTCACGTGCACCGAGGTACAGTGAAAAGCTTGTGTTGCATGCTAACCAGTCAGCGGAAAGACAATACATGATTACAATCGAGCCGTTCACAGTGGACAGATATATAATAAGGGAATAATGTTTAGCGCAAGGTAAAGCCAGTAAAGTCTGATCAAGGATAGCCCGAGGGTCACCAATGAGGTAGATAGTAGTTCAGGACTGCTCTCTGGTTGTGGTAGGATGGTTCAGTTGCCTGGTAACAACTGGGAAGAAACTGTCCCTAAATCTGGAGGTGTGCGTTTTCACACTTCTGTACCTCTTGCCTGATGGGAGAGGGGAGAAGAGGGAGTGGCTGGCGTGCGAATCATCCTCGATTATGCTGCTGGCTGAGTTACTCCAGTGGCAGAGACCCGGGTTCCATCCTAACTACGGGTGCTGTCTGTACGGAGTTTGTACGTTCTCCCCGTGACCTGCGTGGGTTTTCTCCGAGATCTTCGGTTTCCTCCCACACTCCAAAGATGTAAAGGTTTGTAGGGTAATTTTGGTTTGGTGTAAATGTAAATTGTCCCTAGTGTGTGTTGGATAGTTCTCGTGTGCGGGGATCACTGGTCGGCGCGGACACGATGGGCCCGAAGGTCTTGTTTTTATGCCGTATCTCTAAATTGAAGTCAAGATGGACACAAAAAGCTGCAGTAACAGGCAGCATTTGCGGAGAAAAGAAATAGGTGAAGTTTCAGGTCGAGAACCTTCATCAGACTAAACGAACCTACAGATAAACACCAAAAACTGGACTAATTCAGCGGGTCAGACAACATAGAAACATATAAAACAGGAGGAGGCCATTCGGCCCTTTGAGCCAGCACCGCCATTCATTGTGATCATGGCTGATCGTCCCCAATCAATAACCCATGCCTGCCTTCTCCCCATATCCCTTGATTCCACCAGCCCCTAGAGCTCTATCGAACTCTCTCTTAAATCCATCCAGTGATTTGGCCTCCACTGCCCTCTGTGGCAGGGTATTCCACAAATACACAACTCTCTGGGTGAAAAAGCTTTTTCTCACCTCAGTCTTAAATGGCCTCCCCTTTATTCTAAGACTGTGGCCCCTGGTTCTGGACTCGCCCAACATTGGGAACATTTTTCCTGCATCTAGCTTGTCCAGTCCTTTTATAATTTTGTATGTTTCTATAAGATACCCCCTCATCCTTCCAAACTCCAGTGAATACTCAGCTGCACGGAGGCGGAGAGGAGAGCTCTTCAGCGCGTCGTCCACAGAGCGCAGAAGATTATTGGGACACAGCCACCAGCCTTGGAGGGCACCTACCACACACGGTGCCTCAGGAAGGCCGTCAGCATCCATAAAGACTCCTCACACCCTTGCAATAGTCTGTTCGAACTCCTACCTTCCGGCAGACGTTACAAGGCCTTCAACGCCCGCACCTCCAGACTCAGGAACAGCTTCATCCCCAGAGCTATAGCGGCTCTGAACCGCCCCCCCCCCATGGACTGTCTCCCTCGGATGGTCATGTCGAACTACGACCCAGCACAGTCATATTAGCACTTTTTACTGTTTATTTTTTTTTTTTTTTTATATAAAGCATGTTTCTCTGGGTATCTAAATGTTTAGTTGTTTCAGTTATGACATCGGATGGAAGCTGCAGACCAAATCTCGTTGCACCTATGTGCGATGACAATAAAAGATATTATTATTATTATTTTTTTGATTCCACCAGGGATTCTGTACAAGGGCAATGGTGAGAACCAGTTCATCTCGCAGCAGCCGGCAGTGATAAGCTGCATCATGGGGAACGGGAGGAGACGGAGTATATCCTGCCCCAGTTGTAACGGCCAGTCAGACGGCAACAAGCTCCTGGCCCCGGTGGCGTTGGCCTGCGGCATCGACGGAAGCCTGTACATCGGTGACTTCAACTACATCCGCCGTGTCTTCCCCTCCGGAAACGTCACCAGCATCCTTGAGCTGAGGTAGGTCTAGACCGCAACGCTGGGGCGACTCAGCGGGACAGGCAGCATCTCTGGAGGGAAGGAATGGGTGACGTTTCGGGTCGAGGCCCTTCTTCCTCCCGACCTTCGACTCTTCGATGACCTCCGTTTCTCAGGCCCCCGCTCTCCCTCATCCAAAATAAAGTGTCCGAAGAAGGTTCTCGACCCGAAACGTCACCCGTTCCTTCTCTCCAGAGATGCTGCCCGTCCCAACATTTGGATTGTGTCTGTCTTTGGTGTAAACCAACATCTGCAGTTCCTTCCTACACTTTAGGTCAAGACCAGCTTACGTGGAACAAGCTACGAATCGAGGAGAATGTATCTTCTTCTTGCCTGTTCTCTCGCTCTCCCTCGCTCGCTCTCCCCACACACCTTGGAGCGCACAAAGTAAACCACAGCGTAACGGTTCTACAGACCAACGGCCTCGGCGGGGCTTGCTCCTCGGTTTCCCTCGCCTACTTCTTTACTTTTTAGTTTAGATACACTGCGCGGAAACGAGCCCCGCAGGCCACCAAGCCCGCACCGACCAGCCAGAGACAATTTACATTTACACCAAGCCAATTAACCGACAAACCTGTACGTCTTTGGAGTGTGGGAGGAAACCGAAGATCTTGGAGAAAACCCACGCGAGTCACGGGGAGAACGTGCAAACTCCGTGTGACCAAGTGGGTTTTCTACAGGTGCTCCGGTTTCCTCCCACACTCCAAAGATGTGTAGTCTAATGGTTTAGTAAAATGGTAAATTGTCCGTAGTTTAATTTGTAAATTGTCCTTATTGTGTGTAAGATAGTGGGGGCAACGGTAAAGGGGAACTGGGCACAACTAAATTCCTATCAGTGCCCTCCCCTAATTCCCCATTTACAGGTGCCCTCCCCTAATTCCCCATTTACTGGTGCCCTCCCCTAATCCCCCCACACTAGGGGACAATTTGCATTTACCAAGCTGACTAACCTACAAACCTGCACGTCTTTGGAGTGTGGGAGGAAACCGAAGATCTCGGAGAAAACCCACACAGGTCATGGGGAGAACGTAGAGGCAGACAAACTCCATACAGACAGCGCCCGTAGTCGGGATTGAACCCGGGTCCCTAGCATTGCGCCACCGTGCCTTACAGCGCCAGAGATCCGGGTTCGATCCCGACCACGGGTGCTGTCTGTACGGAGTTTGCACGTTCTCCCCGTGACCTGCGTGGGTTTTCTCCGAGATCTTCGGTTTCCTCCCACACTCAAAAGACGTACAGGTTTGTAGGTTTATTGGCTTAGGTAAAAATTGTAAATTGTCCTTAGTGTGTGCAGCATAGTGCGAGTGTACCAGGGGATCGCTGGTTGGAGCGGACTCAGTGGGCCGAAGGGCCTGTTTCTGCACTGTATCTCTGAAGTCTAAAGTCCAAAAGAGAGGAGAAAGGCCTACTGGCCCAAGAGATAGTTGCCATTTCTGCAACAGGCAAGTTACTTGCTTGAAAGCATGAGGCCAAATAGCTTGACGTCCCATCGTGCAAAGAAGACCTTCCAAGCTCCAAAACTGAGTTGAGTTGAGTTTGCTGCAGAGCCTTTGTAAGAACAGTGGGCAGGCACGGTGGCGCAGCGTTAGAGTTGCTGCCTCACAGCGCCAGAGACCCGGGTTCCAGCCTGACTACGGGTCCCGTCTGTACGGAGTTTGTACCTTCTCACAGTGACCTGCGTGGGTTTTCTCCGGGTGCTCCGGTTTCCTCCCACACTCCAAAGACGTGCAGGTTTGCAGGTTAATCAGCTTGGTATAATTGTGAATCGTCCCTAGTGTGTGTGTGTGTGTGTGTTGGATGGTGTTAATGTGCGGGGATCGCTGGTCGGTGGGCCGAAGGCCCTGTTTCCACGCTGTATCTCGAAACTAAACTAAACAAAAAAAAGTTGGCATTATACGTGGTGCCGTTATAACCATTGTCATTGAACTAAGATGCACAGCTTGAATCATCTATTTGCTAATGGTTTTATAGCTTTTCCAATGAATTGAATATCTATTTGCATACACAATAGGTCTCGTGGGTTTGTCGGTAACTCTTGAGTCAAGGAGAATATCTTTCCAGTGATGAATCTCGACCAGCATTGCCCTGACAGGGTAGTCGCTAATACCTCGTAACGCATTACACAATATCTAGCTGCCTTGATACGAGGTTGAACGTAAACGAGGAGTCCAGTCAGCGTGTTGCCAAACACGTCAGAGTCAATCTGTCTTTCACATCACGATTAGCGGGCACCTTTAATGATGCCAACCTGATTTGCCCAGATACTATGCTTGGTTTGCATGACATTAAAATGATATGAAGGCTCCTGCAATATAACGTAACCATTTTGAGTCCCTTTGACACAGTGACATGGATGCATTTTATTCAAACTGACTTCACTAATTTATATTCTGCACCTAATCTGCACTGTTCTCTTCTTTTCTTGCTACCTACTAAGAAATAAAGATTTTAGACATAGGTAAGTTTAAGAACTGTTCCTCTGTTTCTCTACCTTCTGTGTTTTAATTAACTTTTCTTTACATATCTAAAATAATTATTTATAGAATGTTGGATATCAAAACAGGGATGTAATGCTGAGGCTCTACAAGGCGCTGGTCAGGCCACATTTGGAATGATGTGAGCCGGTCTGGGCCCCATTATCTGAGGAAGGATGTGCTGGCTCCGGGGAGGGTCCAGAGCGGGTTTACGAGAATGATCCCAGGAATGAGCGGGTTAACGCATGAAGAGCCTTTCACGGCACTCGCTGGAGTTTCGAAGAATGAGGGGGGACCTCATTGAGACTTACCGAATAGTGAAAGGCCTGGATAGTGTGGATGTGGAGAGGATGTTTCCACTAGTGGGGGAGTCTAGGACCAGAGGTCACAGCCTCAGAGTCAAATGACTTAACGTTAGAAAGGAAATGAGGAGCGATTTCTTCAGTCAAGGTGGTGAATCTGTGGAATTCTTCGCCACAGACGACTGTGGAGGCCAAGTCAATGGATATTTTTAAGGCAGACATGGACAGATTATTTACTACATGGTGTCAGGGGTTTAAGAATAAGTGGTAAGCCATTTAGAACGGAGATGAGGAAAAACGTCTTTACCCAGTCAGTTGTGAGTCTGTGGAATTCCCTGCCTCAGAAGGCAGTGGAGGCCAATTCTCTAGATGCTTTCAAGCGAGAGATGGATAGAACTCTTAAAGATAGCAGTCAGGGGATATGGGGAGAAGGCAGGAACGGGGTACTGATTGTAGATGATCAGCCATGATCACATTGAATGTTCAAGTTCAAGAGAGTTTATTGTCATTTGTCCCAGATAGGACAATGAAATTCTTGCTTTGCTTCAGCACAACAGAACATAGTAGGCATGAATAAATACAGAACAGATCAGTGTGTCCATATACCATTGAATATATATATACACACATAAATAAGCATATAAAGTGCAATGGGCTATTAAAGTTCAGATTTTTGTTTGAGTTGAGTTTAATAGTTTGATTGCTGTGGGGAAGTAGCTATTCCTGAACCTGGATGTTTCAGATTTCAGGCTCCTGTACCTTCTACCTGAAGGTAGCGGGGAGATGAGTGAGTGGCCAGACTATTCATAGGTTGACAAAGATGCTGGAGAAACTCAGCGGGTGCGGCAGCATCTATGGAGTGAAGGAATAGGCGACGTTTCGAGTCTGAAGAAGGGTTTCGGCCCGAAACATCGCCTATTTCCTTCGCTCCATAGATGCTGCCGCACCCGCTGAGTTTCTCCAGCATTTATGTCTGCTTACGATAATATGATCCGTGTAGTAGGCGGAGCTTCTACTAATAAAGCATTACAATTGTTTCGTGTGGAGTAACCAATCTACATCTTTTCTTGTAGAAATAAAAGTGAAGTGCATCTAAATGCAGGTGGTCTACAGGAATAAACACATTAATATGTGATGGCTGGGCGATACAGTACCCGAAATACTAGTGACGCATACAGGGACATATAGATGTTTAAACTAAATCCCCATTACCTAAGGGGTGGCCTACAAACCCATACCGCGCGCGTGCGGTATTGATCCGCATCTCCAAGAAGTCGATTGGTTACTCCACACTAACCAATAGACAATAGGTGCAGGAGGAGGCCGTTCGGCCCTTCGAGCCATTCAATGTGATCATGGCTGATCATCCCCAATCATTAACCCGTGCCTACCTTCTCCCCATATCCCTTGATTCCACTAGCATCAAGAGCTCTCTCTAAAAGCCCTGTCCCACTGTACGAGTTCGTTCAAGAGTCATTCTCCCAAGTTTAAAAAAAAAAATCAAACTCGTGGTAGGCACGGAGAATGTACGTAGCGGGTACGTCGGAGCTCGGGACGTCTCTTAGCGGCTCATAACGCTAACGGCAGGTACTCGGGAAAAGCTCGTGAAGACACGTGAAGATTTTTCAACATGTTGAAAAATGTCCACGAGAGCCCCGAGTACCGACGAGCGGCCATTACTGTAATTCTCCGAGTTCGAATCAGGGCAAACTCGGGAGAGCTCTTGAATTAGCTCGTACACTGGGACAGCCCCTTTACTCTCTCTTAAATCCATCCAGTGATTCCCTCTGTGGCAGGGAATTCCACAAATTCACAACTCTCTGGGTAAAAAATGTTTTTTCTCGCCTCAGTCTTAAATGGCTTCCCCTTTATTTATTCTATGGTTTATATGGTTTAAACAAAATCTCCATACCTAAGGGATGGCGTACAAACCTGTCCCGCGCGCGTGCGGTATAGATCCGCGTCTCCAAGATGTAGATTAGTTACTACACACAAACCAATTATAGTGCTTTATTAGTAGAAGCTCCGCTTACTACACGGTTCATATTGTGGTAACCCAGCTTGTGCTGTTAGTGTAATTGCCGTTACACAGCTGAAGCAACATGCTGTACTGTACAGTAAGTGTCTTTTAATAAATTCTGTTGTGCCATGTTTGTGAGAATGACTGGGTCATTTACACAATGAATGAGAGTGCTGGCTCGAAGGGCCGAATGGCCAACTCCTGCACCTATTGTCTATTCATCTGTGGCAATGGTTCCTCATAGACCCACATCTGTCATCCCACAGTGAGCTGGACTGTACCTCCAACAATCAACTCCCTTCTCCAACATTATAACAGAGACAGCAGTCCAAGAATAATGATCTGGCTGTGAAGCAATGTGGGATATCCTTCGCTAGAAAGATACGCCGCCAACTGTTCCTTTAATTGTGATTATTTTTCCTTCCCAATTATCTCTTCCTGGCCCTCGTGCAGTGCCTACTGCATTTGTGCTGCGGGGTTCTGCTGGCTGGTGTTGCCGCGCATATTTGCTTTGCTTTTCAGTGTTAGTTTAGTTTAGAGACACAGCATGGAAACAGACCCTTCAGCCCACTGCCTCCATGCTGACCATCGATCACTCATCAGGGTCTGTCCCACTTGGCGATTTTTTCCGGCGGTTGCCGGCGTCGCGTCAGGGTCGCCAAAGGGTTTTGAACATTTCAAAATCCAGCGGCGACAAAAATATGTCGCGACACTTGAAAAAATCATCGCGCGTCAATAGCCCTTCACGGTGACCTGATATGTCAGTCAATGATGCCGGCAGTCGCTGTAATAAATCGCCAATGGGACAGACCCTTTACACACTGAAATATAGAACAGTGCAGAAGGATCGGACTTTACTGGCTTTACCTTGCACTTAGCGTTATTCCATTTATCCTGTGTATCTGTACACTGTGAGTGGCTCGATTGTAATCATGTGTTGTCTTTCTGCTGACTGGTTAGCTCGCAACAAACGTGGTACGTGTGACCATAAACTAAACAAAACAAAGATAGACACAGAATGCTGGAGTAACTCAGCGGACCAGGCAGCAGCTTCAGTTCCCAGCTCTCCCACAAGCCTAGCGTCTCCGCCTCTCCCTTTCTTCCCCCCCCCCCTCCCCTCCCCCCGACCACAGTCTGAAGAAGGGTCTCAACCACGATTCCTTCTCTCCGTAGATGCTGCCTCACCCGCTGAGTTTCTCCAGCATTTTTTTGTCCACCTTCTTAAGTTTATAGGTTCTAAGAGCATAATTAGACCATTCGGCCCATCAAGTCTACTCTGCCATTCAATCATGGCCGATCTATCTCTCCCTCCCAACCCCATTCTCCTGCCTTCTCCCCGTAACCCCTGACACCCGTACTAATCAAACATCCATCAATCTCCGCCTTAAAAATATCCATCTCTGAAGAAAAGGAATAGGTGATGTTTCAGGTCAAGACTATTTATCATCTGGAGAAAAGGAATATACATAGAACAATATTGTGCAAGAACAGGCCCTTCAGCCCACAATGTCCATGCCTAACATGACCTCCCTTATCTGCCTGTACATGATCCATGTCCCTCCATTCCTTCCGTATCCGGGGACTGTCATATGCTGAGTGAATGGAGCAGCTGGGCTTGTACACTCTGGAGTTTAGAAGGATGAGAGGATATCTCATTGAAACATATAAGATTGTTTAGGGTTTGGACACGCTACATGGCAGGAAACATGTTCCCGATGTTGGGGAAGTCCAGCAACCAGGGGCCACAGTTTAAGAATAAGGAGTAAACCATTTAGAACGGAGACGAGGAAACACTTTTTCTCACAGAGAGTGGTGTCGGAATTCTCTGCCTCAGAGGGCGGTGGAGGCAGGAGCTAGATAGGGCTCTTAAAAATAGCGGAGTCAGGGATATGGGGAGAAGGCAGGAACGGGGTACTGATTAGGGATGATCAGCCATGATCATGGCGATGCTGGCTCGAAGGGCCAAATGGCCTACTGCACCTATTGTCTATTGTATCCATGCAAGAACCCATCCTATCACCAACTAGAGAGCAGTCCTGACCTACCATCCACCTCGTTGGAAACTCTCGGACGATCTTTGATCGTACTTTATCTTGCACAAAAAGTTATTTCCTTTATCCTGTATCTGCACACTGTGGACGGCTCGATTGTAATCATGTACAGATCTTTTCGCTAACTGGATGGCACGCAACAAAACAGCGTTTCACTGTACTATTTTCAGACTTAGACATAGAAACATAGAAAATAGGAGCAGGAGTAGGCCATTCGGCCCTTCGAGCCTGCACCGCCATTCATTGTGATCATGGCTGATCATCCACAATCAGTACCCCGTTCCTGCCTTCTCCCCATATCCCTTAATTCTGCTAGCACCTCGAGCTCTATCTAACTCTCTCTTAAATCCATCCAGTGAATTGGCCTCCACTGCCCTCTGTGGCAGGGAATTCCACAAATTCACAACTCTCCGGCTGAAAAAGTTTTTTCTCATCTCAGTATGAAATGGCCTCCCCTTTATTCTAAGACTGTGGCCCCTGGTTCTGGACTCCCCACCCAACATTGGGAACATTTTTCCTGCATCTAGCTTGTCCAGTCCTTTTATAATTTTATATGTTTCTATAAGAAACCCTCTCATCCTTCTAAACTCCAGTGAATACAAGCCTAGTCTTTCCAATCTTTCCTCATATGACAGTCCCGCCATCCCAGGGATTAACCTCGTGAACCTACGCTGCACTGCCTCAATAGCAAGGATGTCTTTCCTCAAATTAGGGAGTGATTAACTTATGAACCTATACAGCACTGAAACGGGCCCTTCGGCCCAACTTGCCCATGCCAGGAACATACCTCATGTACACTAGTCCCACCTGCCCACACTTGGCATACTGTATATCCCTTTAAACCTATCCTATCCATGTACCTGTCCAAATGTCTCTTAAACGTCATGATAAGTAACCAAAGCATTTGAGTCAAAGGCATATCGTCCCACAGCCTAAAGGGGCTGTCCCACTTGGGCGACCTAATCGGCGAGTTCTGGCGAGTTTGCCCTCGACTCATACTCGCAGCATGGTCGACGCGAGGTTGCAGGAGGTCTTTGTAACTCTCCTTCATGCTCGAGAGTGTACTCGAGGCCTCAGCTAGGCCGCGGCGTATTTTTCAACATGTGGAAAAATGCCCGCGAGTAAAAAAAGGTCGCCATGGAAACAATCGATACTTTTTTTACTCGTAGGTTTAGTCTTAGTAGGTCGTAGTAGGTCGGCATGTTAGTCGTAGGTAATCGAGGGTAGTCGAAGGTAGTCGAAGGTAGACTTCATCATAGTCGAAGATAGTCTTCACTCTCCACTATTTGGTGTCCAATTTTCCCGAAGTTAGTCGTAGCTAGTCTTCAACACACTCGAAGGAGGTCTTCAACATGTCACATTTTCAAACTCTCCTAAACTCTTCTAAACTCGCCAATTAGGTCGCCCAAGTGGGACAGCCCCTTAACACTATATTCCGCTAAGATCCCACAGCATGGTTACACTGAACCAACCTACCAACAACTAGAGAGCAGTCCTGAACTACAACCCACCTCATTGGAGACCCTCGGTCCTTGATCAGACTTGACTGGACTTTTCCTTGCACAAAACATTATTCACGTTATTCCCTTTATCATGTATCTGTACACTGTGGACTGCTCGATTGTAATCACGTACACAAGTCGATGCGTTATAGGAGTAGAATTAGGCCATTCGGCCCATCGAGTCTACTCTGCCATTCAATCATGGCTGATCTCTATCTCCGAACCCCATTTTTCTGCCTCCTCCCCGTAACCCTTGACACCCATTCTAATCAAGAAAATTGGAGTCTCTCCACTGACTTTTTTTATTTTTGTTTTTATTTTTTTAAATCAAAAAATGTATTCAATTATTAAAAAATGATATTTACACTACAATAAAACAAGCCAGAACCCACCACCATGATACAATACAAACATATATCCACAATAAACTACAATACAACTATGTTACAATCCTTATTGAGGATACATTCAACACCCTGCGGAGCCCAGCGGTCCCGGAACTCCCTCAGGGTGCCCGTGGACAGGGCGTATTCCCTTTCTAACCCCACCCGGGCACGGACATAACCCTCCGCTGACTGGTTGGCGCGCAACAAAAGCTTTTCTCTGTACCTCGGTACACGGGACAATGGACTAAAGTGAACCGCACCAGATTCTCCGCTTTGTACAGCTCCCCATGCAAGCACAATATATAGAGGCAGCCAGCCTAATACTAACACAGGACTAATAAATATCCTCAGATGCTTTCAGAACAGGCTTTATTTTTAATCTATATTCATGAATAGTTGTGGCAAAATTGGCCCGGTTAATGGTTTCAGGCATGTTCCTTAATCCAGTGCTTCCTGTAATTAGCTTTTCATTGGCACAGAAATAAATTAATTTCCACCAGTTTATAACAAATCATCGTCTTACATCCCTGTACCCCTCCCCCTCCCTGTTAGTTTAAAGCCCAAGATAGTCACAGTGTCCTCTACGAAGATGTTGCCAGGACTCGAGGGCCTGAGCCATAGGGAGAGGACTAGATTGGGAAAATGCACTGAGTCTCTTGCCCAGAGTAGGGGAATCGAGAACCAGAGGACATAAGGTCACATTTAGAGTGTTGTGTTCAGTTCTGGGCGCCATTTTATAGGAAAGATGTTGTCAAGCTGGAAAGGGTGCAGAGAAGATTTACACAAATGTTGCCTGGACTCGGGTCTGAGCTGCAGGGGGAGGTTGAGCAGGCTGGGTTTCTATTCCGTGGAGATCAGGAGTATGAGGGGAGATCTTATAGAGGTGTATAAAATCATGAGAGGAATAGATCGGGTAGACGCACAGAGTCTCTTGCCAAGAGTAGGGGAATCGAGGACCAGAGAACACAGGTTTAAGGTGAAGGGAAAAATATATGAATCCGAGGTAGACAAAAGTGCTGGAGAAACTCAGCGGGTGAGGCAGCATCTATGGAGCGAAGGAATAGGTGACGTTTCGGGTCGAGACCCTTCTTCAGATTGATGTAGGGGTGAGGGGGGGGGGGGGGAAGAAGAAAGGAAGAGGCGGAGACAGTGGGCTGTGGTAGAGCTGGGAAGGGGAGGGGAAGGAGGGAGAAAGCAGGGACTAGCTGAAATTGGAGAAGTCAATGTTCATACCGCTGGGGTGTAAACTGCCCAAGTGAAATATTAGGTGCTGCTCCTCCAATTTGCGGTGGTGGCCCAGGAGGAGGCCCAGGACAGAAAGGTCGGAACACGAATGGGAGGGGGAGTTGAAGTGCTGAGCCACCGGGAGATCAGGTTGGCTATTGCGAACCGAGCGGAGGTGTTGGGCGAAGCGATCGCCAAGCCTATTTTTCCAGCATCTGCAGTTCTTTCTTAAACATATGAATCTGAGGAGTAACTTTTTCACACAGAGAATAGTGAGTGTATGGAACGAGCTGCCTTGAGGACGTCGTTGAGGCAGGGCCAATCGCAACGTTTAAGAAACATTTAGATAGGTACGTGGATAGGACAGGTTTAGAGGGATATGGGCCCAACACTGGACTAGTGTAGATGGGGTATATTTGTCGGTGTAGGCAAGACGGGTCGAAGGGCCTATTTCCACGCTGTATCACTCTATGACAATGAAGGGTTGAGCCGGCTAATGGGCCTGTCCCACTTAGGCGATTTTTTAGTCTACAACAGGCGACTAGTTTGTCGCCACATGTTCGCCGGTGGTCGCCGGGAGTCGTCTCCTCAGTCGCGCAAAAGTCGTAGCGTCTTTCTGGTCGCTGCTACATTTTCAACACGTTGAAACATTTTCGCCGACAGTGGGTTTGACGCCAATGAGCGTAGCTTGACTTCTCCTGACGTAGGCGCTGTCGTAGGTTGTCGCCAGGATGCCGTAGGTTGCCGCCGGTTTCTCGGCGACCTGCTACGACCATGACAGTCGCCGGCAGCCGCTGAAAAAAATCGGCAAGTAGGACAGGCCCGTAAGACTCTATTCCTTGGAGTGCAGGAGGATGATCTTATAGAGGGGTGTAAGATCATGAGGTGATAGATAGGATGAATCTTTTACCACCACAGTAGAGAATGAAGGCCTACAGGGCATAGGTTTAAGGTGAGAGGGGAAAGATTTCGTAGGAACCCGAAGGGAAACTTTTTCACTCAGGCTACTGGGTTTATAGAACGGTCTGCCAGAGGTGGTAGTTGGGGCAGGTCAGTGCCGGATTTAGATGAAGAGAGGCCCTAGGCTGTTCCACTTGTGAGGCCCCTCTCAATCCCCCAACCCCACCACTAGAGGAAGACGGAAGAGTCCACCAGATTGACACCGATATGCAGACAAGCATGGCCAATGAGATAAGGGGCTGGAATTTTATTTATTTATTGCCAGTGCTGGTGTCGAGTTATCGGCTTCAAACATGATGATTCTGAAATGAAGGGCAAGGGAAATTACTGAAGGGTTGTTTAGAGACTACAGTGCGTTGTGACAGCATATGTAAGAAAGGTCTGTGACAGTGTCAAAAATATTATACAAGCTTGGCCGGAGGCCCCCTGTAGATTTCGAGGCCCTGGGCTTCAGCCTACGAAGCCTAATGGTAAATCCGACTTCATATAGCAGCATTTTAAAAGACACTTGGACAGGTACATGGATAGAAAAGAAAAACAGAGGGATATGGGCTAAACACAGGCAAATAGGACTAACTTAGATGGGGCACCTTGGTCAGCATGGATGAGTTAGGCCAAAGGGCTTGTTACCCTCATGTTGGACTCTATGACCTCATGAATCACGTTGTATGTTGCCATCCAGTCTTGTGCCTTGTTAATATCACCCTACAATATTGTAACATGCCAAACAGTAGACTATAGGTGCAGGAGTAGGCCATTCGGCCCTTCGAGCCAGCACCGCCATTCAATGTGATCATGGCTGATCATCCCCAATTAGTACCCCGTTCCTGCCTTCTCCCCATATCCCCTGACTCCACTATCTTTAAGAGCCCTATCTAACTCTCTCTTGAAAGTATCCAGAGAACCTGCCTCCACCACCCTCTGAGGCAGAGACTTCCACAGACTATCAACTCTCTGTGAGAAAAAGTGTTTCCTCATCTCCGTTCTAAATGGCCGACCCCTTATTCTTAAACTGTGGCCCCTAGTTCTGGACTCCCCCAACATCGGGAACATGTTTTCTGCCTCTAGCGTGTCCAAACTCTTAACAAACTTTAGATGCTGCTGCACCCACTGAGTTTCTCCAGCATTTTTGTGTACCTTCTTAACAATCTTATACGTTTCAATAAGATCCCCTCTCATCCTTCCAAACTCCAGAGTGTACAAGCCCAGCTGCTCCATTCTCTCAGCATATGACAGTCCCGCCATCCCGGGAATTAACCTTGTAAACCTACGCTGCGCTCCCTCAATAGCAAGAATGTCCTTCCTCAAATAGGGGACCAAAACTGCACACAATACTCCAGGTGTGGTCTCACTAGGGCCCTGTACAACTGCAACTGGAGAAGAAGGATGGTTGATATTTCAGGTCGGGACCCTTCTTCAAAACAGCACAGGACTCTGAGGAGTGATCTATTAGAAATGTGTAAGTTCATGAAGGGAATAGATTGGGTGTTTGCACAATCTCTTGCCCAGAGTAGGGGAATCAAGGAACAGAGGATATAGGTTTAAGGTCAGGTGGAAAGATTAAATAGGAATCTGAGGAGTAACCTTTTTACACAAGGGGTGGTGTGTGTATGGGACGAGCTGCCAAAGGACATAGTTGAGGCAGGGACTATCCCGACTATCTAAGAAACAGTTAGATAGGGCAGGTTTAGAGGGATATCGGCCAAACGCAGGCAGGTGGGACTAGTGTAGATGGGACATGTTGGCCTGTGTGGGCAAGTTGGGCCGAAGGGCCTGTGTCCATGTTGTATCACTGTATGTATAAGGGGAGAAGGCAGGAACGGGATACTGATTTGGGATGATCAGCCATGATCACAGTGAATGGCGGTGCCTGTTCGAAGTGCCGAATGGCCTACTCCTGCACCTATTGTCTATTGACTCTATGACCTGCTGAGTTACTCCAGCACTTTGTGTACTATCTTTAGCAATACTTGTGCACTGCCAACATATCGAAGGACCGTTTGTTAATCCATTAATTTTACGACTTATCCCACACTCAAGCAAGATGAAGAACTGGGAATAATTCCAAAAATTAAGTGGGATTTAAATAGGAATTATTTGATCGGATAGAGGGATAGGTGTTGATGTAAATGGATTAGAAAGGCTTACTTAACAGAAAACGTAACAGTGATTGATCCAGAAATCGTTTTAGATCTATTATTGTCACGTGTACCGAGGTACAGTGAAAAGCTTTTGTTGCGTGCTAACCAGTCAGCGGAAAGATAATACATGATTACAATCGAGCCGTCCACAGTGTACAGATACAGGATAAGGGAATAACGTTTAGTGCAAGGTAAAGCCAGCAAAGTCCGATCAAGGATCGGTCTGACGGGCCTGTCCCACTTACACGACTTTTTCAGCGGCTGCCGGCACCCGTCATAGGTCGCCGAAAATGTTCAACATGTTGAAAATCCAGCGGCGACCAGAAAGACGCTACGACTCTTTGAGGCGTCTCACGGCCATACAGGCCGTGAGCCTGTATGGTCGTGAGTAGTCACCCAAAGAGTCGTACCTTGTTCTGGTCGCCGCTGGATTTTCAACATGTCAAACATTTTCGGGGACCTGCTGCGACTATGACGAGTGCCGGCAGTCGCCGAAAAAGTTGCGTAAGTGGGACAGGCCCATGAGGGTCTCCAATGAGGTAGATAGTAGTTCAGCACTGCTCTCTGGTTGTGGTAGGATGGTTCAGTTGCCTGATAACAGCTGGGAAGTAACTGTCCCTGAATCTGGAGGTGTGCGTTTTCACACTTCTGTACCTCTTGCCTGATGGTCGAGGGGAGAAGTGAGGGGAGGGGGGATGTTTAGCCCAAGTTACCATGGAGACCTCAGCACGGTTTAAGAACTAGGCTGACAATTTTTTTTCGGTAACTTTCGAGGGCGGCACGGTGGCGCAGCGGTAGAGTTGCTGCCTCACAGCGCCAGAGTTCCAGGTTCGATCCTGGCTACGGTTGCTCTCTGTATGGAGATTGTACGTTCTCCCCGTGACCTGCGTGGGTTTTTCTCAGGCTGCTCCAGTTTCCTCCCACACTCCAAAGACGTGCAGGTTTGCAGGTTAATTGTAACGACTGTAAATTGTTCCAAGTGTGCAGGGATCGCTGGTCGGCGCGGACTCGGTGGGCCGAAGGGTCTGGTTGGGCGCTGTATCTCTAAACTAAACTAAACGAAAGCTGAAATAAATCCTGAAGACGCTGGTATTCCATTGTCAAAGGGTCAGCCAGCCAAATTCATTTGTATCAGTTACATTAGGTTTGGTTGTCAGCCTAAGATATTACAGTGATCTCAGAGATAAATGGTTGAAACAAACGAGATTCAATAAATTAGAATCAATCCTAATCGTAAACTCTCATTTATTACTATCCAGACATGTCTTACTGCCTGCAATTTGTCACCAATATTGTTCCTGCCAGCCTCTTTGGGAACCTTCCTATACTTCCTATTTAGTTTAGTCTATTATGTCCCTGGAGAGGGTCCAGAGGAGGTTTACGAGAATGAAGGGCCGAATGGCCTCCTCCTGCACCTATTTTGTATGTTTCTATGTAGGTTAATTGGCTTTGGTCAAAATTGTAAATTGTCCCCAGTGTAGTGGTCCGAAGGGCCTGTTTCCACGCTGTATCACTCTATGACTCTGTGACGTACAGGTGGCTTTGGTTAAATTATCCCCAGAGTGTCGGATAGCGCTAGTGTACGGGGTGATCGCTGGTCGGTGCGGACGCAGTGGGCCGCAGGGCGATGTATCTCTAAAGTCTAACGTCCACTCGGATTTGTCCGAAGAAAATAATGATTTGTTGAATGAATTTACTCAGTGGGAGTTCTTAAACCACCACGATTAATGGATTCTAGCTTTCATTCTGTGAGCATGTCTTTGCAATGAACACTCTGGTGTATATGAACTTACAATGATGGGCGTTCAAATGATCACAGCTCCTGCATTTCACTTGTCCTTTAATCAGTTCTCAGTCCCCTCTCATAGAAACATAGAAACATAGAAAATATGTGCAGGAGGAGGCCATTCAGACTTCGTGCTAGCACTGCCATTCATTGTGATCATGGCTGATTGTCCCCAATCAATAACCCGTGCCTGCCTTCTCCCCATATGCCTTGACTCCACCAGCCCCTAGAGCTCTATCTAACTCTCTCTTAAATCAATCCAGAGATTTGGCCTCCACTGCCCTCTGTGGCAGGGAATTCCACTAATTTACAACTCTCTGGGTGAAAACGTTTTTTCTCACCTCAGTCTTCAATGGCCTCCCCTTTATTCTAAGACTGTGGCCCCTGGTTCTGGACTCGCCCAACATTGGGAACATTTTTCCTGCATCTAGCTTGTCCAGTCCTTTTATAATTTTGTATGTTTCTATAAGATCCCTCCTCATCCTTCCAAACTCCAGTTAATACAAGCCTAGTCTTTTCAATCTTTCCTCATATGACAGTCCCGCCATCCCAGGGATCAATCTCGTGAACCTACGCTGCACTGCCTCAATCACAAGGATGTCCTTCCTCAAATTAGGAGACCAAAACTGTACACAATACTCCGGATGTGGTCTCACCAGAGCCCTATACAACTGCAGAAGAACCTCTTTACTCCTATACTGAAATCCTATTGTTATGAAGGCCAACGTTGCATTAGCTTTCTTCACCGCCTGCTCGTTGTAAGACAGGCTAAGATACTCTGCAGAACGATACTCGGATGACGTTGGCAGCCCGCCAGGCAGGGCTCCACTTTTTCTGAATCTTTGTTGACAATAACCTCCCGCTTTCCCCGCGTGCCGCAGAGACGTGCGGGTTCGTAGCTGCTGCCCGTGTGGAGTTTGCTCGTTTCTCCCTGTGACCGCCTGGGTTTCCTCCGGGTGCTCCGGTTTCCTCCCACATCCCAGAGGCGTGCAAGTTAATCACCCCCTCTATAAATCACTCTGAGTGTGTAGGGGGTGGGTGTGAAAATGGGCTAACATAGAACGAGTGTGAACAGGTGATCGCTGGTCGGCGCGGACTTGATGGACCGAAGGGCCTGTTTCCCTGCTGTATCTCCTCACCAAACTAATTTGTGTATTTCATTTGATAGATCACTATTTAGAAATACACCGTCAACTAAACAGAATTTGGTAGAACCAGGAACAGCTGGTTGACAAAAAAAAAGACACAGAGTGCTGGAGTAACTCAGCGGGTCAGGCAGCATCTGTGGAGAACATGGATAGGTGACGTTTCACAGAGTGCTGGAGTAACTCAGCGGGTCAGGCAGCATCTGTGGAGAACATGGATAGGTGACGTTTCACAGAGTGCTGGAGTAACTCAGCGGGTCAGGCAGCATCTGTGGAGAACATGGACCCGCTGAGTTACTCCAGCACTGTGTCTTTTAAAAAATCTAATTTTGAATCTTGTAAGTGCCATCACGTGTGGATAGGGTAATGATGGTCATTACGTCACAAGTGATTGGGGCAGAATTAGGCCATTCGGCCCATCAAGTCTACTCCACCATTCAATCATGGCTGATCTATCTCTCCCTCTCAACCCCATTCTCCTGCCTTCTCCCCATAACCCCTGACACCCGTACTGATCAAGAATCTATCCTACTCTGCCTTAAACAATTTCCTTTGACTTGGCCTCCTCAGCCATCTGTGGCAAAGAAGGCTGTGGAGGCCGTTCAACAAGGCTTTCAGCACATTGATGGGAGGTGGGTGTGTGGAACGAGCTGCCAGAGGAGGTAGTTGAGGCTGAGACAATCGCAACGTTTCAGAAACATTTGGACAGGTACATGGATAGGACAGGTTTGGGGGGATGTGGGCCAAACGCAGGCAGGTGGGACTAGTGTAGATGGGGTATGCGTTGGGCCGTAGGGCCTGTATCCATGTTGTATCACTCTACAACGCTATGATTCAGTAATCCACTAATTCAATACTATGTTCCATTTCTCGATGCCACAATAAGAAGTGTTCCTTTTACAGCAACAACCCGGCCCATCGGTATTACTTGGCGACAGACCCGGTCACGGGAGACCTGTACATCTCGGACACCAGCACACGCAGGATTTACCACCCAAAGTCGCTGTCCGGTGACAAAGACGTGACCGCAAACTCCGAGGTGACGGCGGGGACTGGGGAAACAGTGTCTGCCCTTCGACGAGGCCCGGTGTGGAGATGGGGGCAAGGCGGTGGAAGCTTCGCTCATGAGTCCCAAAGGTAGGTGGGGCCCAGAACACATCGAGAGACACAGACACACTCGCCTCGCTCAGACATAGAGTAACGCTGGGCAGCACGGTGGCGTCTGGTGCCCAGAACACAGCTGGATACACAGACACACTTGCCTCGCTCAGACATAGAGTAACAACTGTCAATAGACAATAGACAATAGGTGCAGGAGCAGGCCATTCGGCCCTTTTGAGCCAGCACCGCCATTCAATGTGATCATGGCTGATCATCCCCAATCAGTACCCCGTTCCTGCTTTCTCCCCATATCCCCTGACTCCGCTATCTTTAAGCTCTCTCTTGAAAGTATCCAGAGAACCTGCCTCCACCACCCTCTGAGGCAGAGAATTCCACAGACTCACCACTCACTGTGAGAAAAAGTGTTTCCTCGTCACCGTACTAAATGACTTACCCCTTATTCTTAAACTGTGGCCCCTGGTCTGGACTCCCCCAACATCGGGAAACATGATTCCTGCCTCTAGCGTGTCCAAACCCTTAATAATCTTATATGTTTCAATAAGATCCCCTCTCATCCTTCTAAACTCCAGAGTATACAAGCTCAGCTGCTACATTCTCTCAGCATATGACAGTCCCGCCATCCCGGGAATTTATCTTCTAAGCCTACGCTGCACTCCCTCAATAGCAAGAATGTCCTTCCTCAAATTAGGGGACCAAAACTGCACACAATACTCCAGGTGTGGTCTCACTAGTGCCCTGTACAACTGCAGAAGGACCTCTTGGCTCCTCTACTCAACTCTTCAGCCCGGACCCTTCTGGCACCCAGCACACAGCTGGACACACAGACACACTGGCATAGCCCAGACATAGAATAACACCGGGCAACACGGTGGCTGGACACACAGACAATTGCAGAGACGCAGCCCAGACCATCACACAAACCAACCTCCCTTCCATTGGCTCCATCTACACCTCACGCTGCCTCGGCAAGGCCAGCAGCATCATCAAGGACCAGTCGCACCCTGGCCACTCCCTCTTCTCCCCTCTCCCATCAGGCAAGAGGTACAGAAGTGTGAAAACGCACACCTCCAGATTCAGGGACAGTTTCTTCCCAGCTGTTATCAGGCAACTGAACCATCCTACCACAACCAGAGAGCAGTGCTGAACTACTATCTACCTTATTGGAGACCCTCGGACTATCTTTAATCGAACATTACTAGACCTGACGGGGTACTGATTGTGGATGAACAGCCATGATCACATTGAATGGTGGTGCTGGCTCGAAGGGCTGAATGGCCTACTCCTGCACCTATTGTCTATTGTCTATTGTCTATTATCTCCGTACAGACAGCACCCGCAGTCTCTGGCGCTGTGAGGCAGCAACTCTAACGCTGCGGCCTACTTGGGTCCCCAGTTTGCAGTAACTTGTCCCTCTCGTTCACAGGAATCGCCATCGACAAGAACGGCCTGATGTACTTTGTGGACGGAACGATGATCAGGAAGGTGGACCAGAATGGAATTATATCCACCCTGCTGGGATCCAACGACCTCACATCCGCGCGACCCTTGACCTGTGACACCACCATGCACATCAGCCAGGTACGGTTCCATTGTCGGGTGCGGGGGATGAACTGCCGATGCCGGTTTACACCGAAGATAGACACAGAATGCCGGAGTAACTCGGGACAGGCAGCATCTCCGGAGAGAAGGAAAGGGTGACAAAGTTTCAGGCCGAGACCCTTCTGCAGACTGAAAGTCAGGGGAGAGGGTCTAGAGTTATGGAAGGGTGAGTGAGGTGTGATGAGAAAAGCCAAAGCCACACTTTAGAGATTTTTTTTAAATATATTTATTTATTAGAAGGAAGTACAATACAGTAGTACCTTTTTTCAGGTGCCAAATATATGTTGCCAAGTTACATTCTATGTACAACTTCATTTTATTTTTTTTAATAGAAATGAGAGAGAGAAAAGGTGACTAGATAATAAAGAGTTGAACAATGTGTAGCGAACACTTTAGAGACACAGCGTGGAAACAGCCCTTCAGCCCATCCAGCTCCCTGCCGACCAGCGACTACCCCGTACACTAGCACTTTCAATAGACAATAGACAATAGGTGCAGGAGGAGGCCATTCGGCCCTTCGAGCCAGCACTGCCATTCACTGTGATCATGGCTGATCATCCCCAATCAATACCCCATTCCTGCCTTCTCCCCGTATTCCCGTTATCTTTAAGAGACCTATCTAACTCTCTCTTGAAAGCATCCCGAGAATTGGTCTCCACCGCCCTCTGGGTGAACTCTCTGGGTGAAAATGTTTTTCCTCATCTCCGTTCTAAATGGCTTACCCCTTATTCTAACTCTCTCTTGAAAGCATCTCGAGATAGTTTGGTTTAGTTTAGAAATACAGCACAGAAACAGGCCCTGAGCCCCACCAAGTCCGCGCCGACCAGCGATCCCCGTACACTAACACTTTCCTATTAGCACTAAGGACAATTTACAATTTTACCAAAGCCAATTGAACTGCAAACCCGCACGTCTTTGGAATGTTTGAGGAAACCGGAGCATCCGGAGAAAACCCACGCAGGTCATGGGGAGAACGTACAAACTCCGTACAGACAGCACCCGTAGACGGGATGGAACCCGGGTCTCTGGCGCTGTGAGGCAGCAACTCTACCGCTGCGCCACCGTGACACCCTCAATAGCTCCAGAGTTGGATCAATACTATGGAAACTAAGTTTAGAGATACAGCAGGCCCTTCGGCCCATCGAGTTCACGCCAACCAGCGATCTCCCATTCACACTAGGTCTCTGGTATCCCACTTTCTCATCCACTCATCCGAAACAACACCTATCTATGTTCTCCAGAGATGTTCCCTGACCCATTGAGTTACTCCAGCACTTTGTGTCTTTTTTTGTAAACCAGCTTCTGCATTTCCTCTTTCTTGTATATTATATTAGTTTAGTTGAAAGTTTAGTTCTTTACATAGTAATCTTGCAAATGAGATACACAAATTACTTTAGTTTAAGAATATAGCATGGAAACGGGCCCTTCAGCCCACCGAGTCCACACCGACCATCGGTCACCCCTCCACACACGAGTTCTATGTTATCCCACTTTCCCATCCATTCCCCACCCACGAGAAGCCAATTAACCTACAAACCCGCACGTCTTTGGGATGTGGGAGGAAACCGGAGCAACCGGAGGAGACCCACGCGGTCACGGGGAGAACGTGCAAACTCCACATAGGCGGCACCTACAAACCCTTACATCCTTGGTATGTGGGAGGATAGTTTATAGAGGTTCAGACAGCGGACCCCTCTCATATTGTAGCCTGCCCTACAGCAAGCGGATGCAGGCCCTTCGGCCTATCAAGTCCATGCTGACCATCGACCACAGGTAGTCAAGATGGGAAGGAATACATCGAAGTCCCTCACCCTGAGCACAGGATCGCCCCAGGGTTGCGTCCTCAGCCCCCTATTGTACTCCCTGTACACACATGACTGTGTGGCCAGGTTCAGCTCCAACTCAATAATTAAGTTTGCTGATGACACTGTGGTGGTGGGCCTCTTCCACCCCTGCAACGGACTGTTCCAGCTGCTACTGTCAGGCAAACTCCTCCGTTGCCATGCGGTGAGAACAGAGAGGTTGAGAAGGAGTTTCTTCCCAGAGGCCATTCGGACTGTAAACGCCTATCTCACCAGGGACTGACTCTACTGAACGTTTTTCCTTCCATTATTTATTATGTAAAGGTATATGTGTGTTATGATTGTGTTTATAGTTTGTTTGGTTGTTTGTCTTTTTGCACAAAAGTCCGCGAGCATTGCCACTTTCATTTCACTGCACATCTCGTATGTGTATGTGACAAATAAACTTGACTTGACTTGACTTGACCACCCGATCAGACTAGTTCCGTGCTTTCCCGCTTCCCACACGCTAGAGAGAATTTGCAGAAGCATTGAAGGGTTGTGATTAGTGAAGCTGGATGGAGGAATGGAGGTGGAAGGGGAGGGGGAGGGGGGGAAATAGGTGTGAATCTAGGTGGGACCCGTGGGGGGGGGGGGGGGGTGGCTATCTAATCAGATCACATAATATTGTACAATTGAGCCAAACTCCAGTCCAATAGGTGGAGTTAAGGGGAAGATACAGAGTGCAGGATATAGTTCTCAGCATTGTAGCGCATCAGTTCCACAGACAAAGTCCAATGTCCACAATGGGGTAGAGGTGAATCGGACAGTACTTTAACTAAGGTACACAAAAAAGCTGGAGAAACTCAGCGGGTGCAGCAGCATCTATGGAGCGAAGGATATAGGCAACGTTTCGGGCTGAAACCCTTCTTCAGCCTGAAGAAGGGTTTCTGGAAGAAGGAACTGCAGATTTTCCAGCATCTGCAGTTCCTTCTTAAGTACTTTAACTAAGTTTAGCTTAGTTCAGGGGTGGGGAACCTGCGGCCTTCTAAGCCATTAAGTGCGGCCTTTTGAATTAATCCAAATTTTGGAGAACAAATCCTTTTATTATTATTATGTTTTTGTTCGTCCTTTATTATTTGTATTTTAATCTTAAAAAGAAGTTTCAACTAAATAATCCTCCCCGACTAACGGCCACAATTAAAACATTAGTAAGTCAGGAGGGCTATTTTTACAAAATAATGTCAATTTTGAAGTATATTTAATTGATGTTTCTTGGATGCGGCCTTATTAGATTACTGCTAACTTAATGCAACCTTCCACCGTGAAAATGTTCCCCACCCCTGGCTTAGTTTATTGTCACGTGTACCGAGGTACAGCGAAAAGCTTTTGTTGCGTGCTAACCAGTCAGCGGAAAGACAATGCATGATTACAATCGAGCCGTCCACAGTGTGCAGATACACGATAAGGGAATAACGTTTAGTGCAAGGTAAAGCCAGTAAAGTCCGATCAAGGATAGTCCGATGGTCACCAATGAAGTAGATAGTAGTTCAGCACTGCTCTGGTTGTGGTAGGATGAGTCAGTTGCCTGATAACAGCTGGGAAGAAACTGTCCCTGTATCTGGAGGTGTGCGTTTCCACACTTCTATAACTGATGGTAGGACCGTTCAGAAGCCTGATAACAGAGGGGAAGTAGCTATTTCTGAGTCCGATTGAGTGGAGAAGTGAACAGGTGGTCGACACAGTGCATAATGGTACAGGCGAATCACAAACGAATCCCTTAATAACAGAGGCAGTGAATGGCAGGTCCCTGGGGGATTAGTCAGTGGGGAGCTCAAGAGAGACTGGTGCATTCTTCCTTGAAAGTCGGTTTAGTTTATTGATTACAATCGAGCCATTCACAGTGCACAGATACATGATATGGGAATAACGTTTAGTGCAACATAAAGCCAGCAAAGTCCGATCAAGGATAGTCCGAGGGTCTCCAATAAGGTAGATAGTGGTTCAACACTGCTCTCTGGTTGTGGTAGGATGGTTCAGTTGCCTGATAACAGCTGGGAAGAAACTGTCCCTGAATCTGGAGGTGTGCGTTTTCACACTTCTGTACCTCTTGCCTGATGGGAGAGGGGAGAAGAGGGAGTGGCCAGGGTGAGACTGGTCCTTGATGATGCTGCTGGCCTTGCCGAGGCAGCGTGAGGTGTAGATGGAGTCAATGGAAGGGAGGTTGGTTTGTGTGATGGTCTGGGCTGTGTCACAATTCGCTGCAATTTCTTGCGGTCTTGGGCGGCACGGTGGCGCAGCGGTAGAGTTGCTGCCTCACAGCGCCAGAGTTCCAGGTTCGATCCTGGCTACGGGTGCTCTCTGTATGGAGATTGTACGTTCTCCCCGTGACCTGCGTGGGTTTTTCTCAGGCTGCTCCGGTTTCCTCCCACACTCCAAAGACGTGCAGGTTTGCAGGTTAATTGTAACGACTGTAAATTGTTCCAAGTGTGCGGGGATCGCTGGTCGGCGCGGACTCGGTGGGCCGAAGGGTCTGGTTGGGCACTGTATCTCTAAACTAAACTAAACTAAAGCTGAAGCATATCCTGGAGACACTGGTATTCCATTGTCAAAGGGTCAGCCAGCCAAATTCATTTGTATCAGTTACATTAGGTTTGGTTGTCAGCCTAAGATATTACAGTGATCTCAGAGATAAATGGTTGAAACAAACGAGATTCAATAAATTAGAATCAATCCTAATCGTAAACTCTGTCCCCAGTGTAGTTAGTCCGAAGGGCCTGTTTCCACGCTGTATCACTCTATGACTCTGTGACGTACAGGTGGCTTTGGTTAAATTATCCCCAGAGTGTCGGATAGCGCTAGTGTACGGGGTGATCGCTGGTCGGTGCGGACGCAGTGGGCCGCAGGGCGATGTATCTCTAAAGTCTAACGTCCACTCGGAGAGGGGAGAAGAGAGAGTGACCGGGATGAGACTGGTCCTTTATGATGCTGCTGGCCTTGCCGAGGCAACGTGAAGTGTAGATGGAATCAATGCATGGGAGGTTGGTTTGTGTGATGGTCTGGGCTGCGTCCGCAACTCGCTGCAATTTCTTCCAAAGGTGGTCACACAGGTGGTGAAGTGGGCATACACCATGCTGGCCGTCATTGGCATTGGACCTTACACAAGAGTTTGGGCATTACGTTTCAGTTGTACAAAACGATGGTCAGACCACAGATGGGGTATTGTATTTGAGTTGAGTTGAGTTTATTGTCCCGTGTACCGAGGTACAGTGGAAAGCTTTTGTTGCGTGCTAACCAGTCAGCGGAAAGACAATACATGATTACAATCGAGCCGTCCACAGTGTACAGATACATGATAATTTTGGTCCCCTAATTTGAGGAAGGACATTCTTACTATTGAGGGAGTGCAGCGTAGGTTTACAAGGTTAATTCCCGGGAAGGCGGGACTGTCATATGCTGAGAGAATGGAGCGGCTGGACTTGTACGCTCTGGAATTTAGAAGGATGAGAGGATATCTTATTGAAACATATAAGATTGTTAAGGGCTTGGACACACTTGAGGCAGGAAACATGTTCCCGATGTTGGGGGAGTCCAGAACCAGGGGCCACAGTTTAAGAATAAGGAGTAAGCCATTTAGAACGGAGACGAGGAAACACTTTTTCTCACAGAGAGTGGTGGGTCTGTGGAATTCTGTACCTCAGAGGGCGGTGGAGGCCGGTTCTCTGGATGCTTTCAAGAGAGAGCTAGACAGAGCTCTTAAAAATAGCGGAGTCAGGGGCTATGGGGAGAAGGCAGGAATGGGATACTGATTGGGGATGGTCAGCCATGATCACATTGAATGACGGTGCTGGCTCGAAGGGTCAAATGGCCTACTCCTGCACCTATTGTCTATTGTCTATTGTCTAAAGGGAATAACGTTTAGTGCAAGATAAATTCACACTTCTGTACCTCTTGCCTGATGGGAGAGGGGAGAAGAGGGAGTGGCCAGGGTGCGACTGGTCCTTGATTATGCTGCTGACCTTGCCGAGGCAGAGTGAGGTGTAGATGGAGTCAATGGGAGAGAGGGCTGAAGGTCTGATTTTGTGCTCCATAAAGTGAGTTTCTCTGAATCGATGAATTTGTTTATCCTATTCTCTGGTCCTTGAAATCCCTTTTGATTTCCAATAATCCAAAGATAATTTTCCACTTAACAAAATTAAATTGTTTAACAATTCGAACAGTGTAAATAACACAGCAGCATGGGAATTAAGTACTTAAAGAACTAATTATTAGACCATTCTGTTAAAAGACTATGAAAGAAGTGTAGATAGTAGACATGTATATGAATGAGAGGTAAAAGTGCCAAGATGCTGCATTCAATGTAAAAATAGCTGGAGCGCTTCACAGCCCCAGAGACCCAGGTTCGATCCCGACAACGGGTGCTGTCTGTACGGAGTTTGTACGTTCTCCCCGTGAACAGGCGGTCACGGTGGCGCAGCGGTAGATTTGCAGCTTTACAGCGAATGCAGCGCCGGAGACCCGGGTTCGATCCCGACAACGGTCGCTGTCTGTGCGGAGTTTGTACGTTCTCACCGTGACCTGCCTGGGTTTTCTCCGAGATCTTCTGTTTCCTCCCACACTCCAAAGACGTGCAGGTTTGGAGGTTAATTGGCTTGGTAAATGTAAAAATTGTCGCTAGTGTGTGTAGGATAGTGTTAATATGCGGGGATCGCCGGTCGGCGCGGACATGGTGGGCCGAAGGGCCTGTTTCCGTGCTATATCTCTAAAACTAAACTGAACTAAGTGTTTGTAAACACACAGCCTGATCGTACAATTGTGGAAAAAAAGCTACAAAGTGCTGGAGTAACTCAACGGGCCAGGCAGCATCCTTTAACTTTTGGACACACTAGAGGCAGGAAAAATTTTCCCGATGTTGGGGGAGTCCAGAACCAGGGGCCACAGTTTAAGAATAAGGGGTAAGCCATTTAGAACAGAGACGAGGACTTTTTCTCACAGAGAGTTGTGAGTCTGTGGAATTCTCTGCCTCAGAGGGCGGTGGAGGCCGGTTCTCTGGATGCTTTCAAGAGAGAGCTAGATAGGGCTCTTAAGGAAAGCGGAGACCTTCGAGCCATTCAATGTGATCATGGCTGATCATCCCCAATCATACCCCGTTCCTGCCTTCTCCCCATATCCCCTGACTCCACTATTTTTAAGATTCTCTCAGCATATGACAGACCCGCCATCCCGGGAATTAACCTTGTGAACCTACGCTGCACTCCCTCAATAGCAAGAATGTCCTTCCTCAAATTAGGGGACCAAAACTGCACACAATACTCCAGGTGTGGTCTCACACTGTACAATTGCAGAAGGACCTCTTTGCTCCTATATTCGATTCCTCTTGTTATAAAGGCCAACATGCCATTCGCTTTCTTCACTGCCTGCTGTACCTGCATGCTTACTTTCATAGACTTTCATACTTTCATAGACAATGAAGTCAAGTCAAGTCCACTTTATTTGTTACATACACATACAAGATGTGCAGTGAAATGAAAGTGGCAATGCCTGCGGGATTGTGCAAAACAACAGAACAGAACAGAATCAGTATTTAAAAAAAGACACAACAGTAAATGAGTCCCAGGTGAGATAAGAGTTTACAGTCCTGATGGCCTGTGGGAAGAAACTCCGTCTCATCCTCTCTGTTTCCGCAGCATGACAGCGGAGGCGCTTGCCTGGCCGTAGCAGCTGGAACAGTCCGTTGCTGGGTTGGTAGGGGTCCCCCATAATGTTGCTGGCTCTGCACCTTCTCGTGTATAGGTCCTGCAGGGGGGTGAGTGTAGTTCCCATGCTGCGTTCGGCCGAACGCACTACTCTCTACAGAGCCTTCCTGTCCTGGGCAGAGCTATGGCCAAACCAGATCGAGATGTTTCCGAACAAGATGCTTCCTACAGCCCCAGAGTAGAAGCACTGGAGGATCCTCAGAGGCAAGCATGGCATATGTTATTAAGGGAACAATAAACTAACAAACTGAAATGAAAAAGAGAGGAGGGGAAGATTACTTTCCCTTTATTCTGTTCCTCTCTAGTATTTGCCATCTCCACTTTGTATTAGAATGTGTTACTTGGGCCCCATCTCCTGGAGCAGGGTGGTATACGCTGTCGTGTGCAGGAAGGAACTGCAGGTGCTGGTTTACACCAAAGATAAGACACAAAATGTTGGAGAAAAGGGCCTGTCCCACTTGGCAATTTTCTACATCTCTCTGTATCACCGTCTATATCTCTCGTTTCCCTTTCCCCGGACTCTCGGTCTGAAGAAGGGTCTCGACACCAAACGTCGCCCATTCCTTCTCCCCAGGGATGCTGCCTGTCCCGCTGAGTTTCTCCAGCACTCTGTGTCCATCTGTGGTATACATTGTCATTTCTCCCAATTGCTAAATGTCGCTCATTTTGCTAAGTGGAAAAAGAAATAACAGTGAAAATAGATTCCAAACGAGCCTTTATTAAGAATATTGCATTTGTGAGTCAGGGTGGAAATAGTCAAAGACGCAGGGAACACTGTAATCGGTTTTAAAACATGGGGTGGGGGGGTGCACAATGAGGCCTGACATCTCAGACAGGGGTCGCCAACCTATGGCCCGGGGGCCTGATCCGGCCCGTAACCCAATGTCATCCGGCCCGCAGGATGATATTTTTTTACGAGCTGGGAACTGCAGCCAGTCCTGGGGCAGGTGAGGGACATCTATGGAGAGAAGGAATATGCGACGTTTCGGGTCGCGACCCTTCTTCAGATTAAAATAGTAAACTCGTATTTTTGTGCTGACTGGCGTATCCACAATTTCCACGGAATGTCAAATAAAGGTTAGACAGTCCGAATCAGACAGAACTAGTGCACGGGGCTATCGCTGGTCGGTGCGGACTCGATGGGCCGAGGGGCCTGTTTCCACGCTGTATCTCTAAAACCAAAACTAAAACATCGCAACGTTTAACAAGCAATTGGGTGGGACAGGTTTAGAGGGATACGGGCCAAACGCAGGCAGGTGGGACTAGTGTAGATGGGGCATGTTGGCCAGTGTGGGCAAGTTGGGCCGAAGGGCCTGTTTCCACACTGTAAGACTCCACAACTCTACGACTATGACTCAATAATTCAATCTCAACGGCTCGAAGGGCCGAATGGCCTATTCCTGCATCTATTGTCTATTGTCTATAATGTCTCTATTCCGTGGCGTTTCTCTGCCTCAGAGTGCGGTGGAGGCCAATTCTCTGGAGGCTTTCAAGAGAGAGTTAGATAGGGCTCTTAAAGATAGCGGATATGGGGAGAAGGCAGGAACGGGGTACCGATTGTGGATGATCAGCCATGATCACATTGAATGGCGGTGCTGGTTCGAAGGGCCGAATGGCCTACTCCTGCACCTATTGTCCATTGTCTAGTGACCTGTGTGGGTTTTTCTCTGAGATCTTTTGTCCGAGTCAGGGGATATGGGGAGAAGGCAGGAATGGGGTACTGATTGGGGATGTTCAGCCGTGATCACAGTAAATGGTGGTGCTGGTTCGAAGGGCCGAATGGCCTACTCCTGCACGTATTGTCTATTGACCTTTGATTCTGAGTGTGGATGATCAGCCATGATCACATTGAATGGCAGTGCTGGCTCGAAGGGCTGAATGGCCTATCCCTTGACCCTTGATACTGAGTGTGTGTGTTTCTGACTACAGGTGCGCCTGGAGTGGCCAACTGACCTGGCCATCAACCCGATGGACAACTCGCTGTACGTGCTGGACAACAACATCGTGCTGCAGATCAGCGACAACCACCAGGTGCGGATAGCCGCGGGGCGGCCCATGCACTGCCAGGTGCCGGGGGTGGAGTACTCGCTGGGCAAGCGCGCCGTGCACACCACGCTGGAGTCGGCCAGTGCCATCTCCGTGTCCTACAGCGGCGTGTTGTACATCGCCGAGACTGATGAGAAGAAGATCAACCAGGTGCGGCAGGTGACCACGGACGGGGAGATCTCCGTCCTGGCCGGGGCGCCGTCCGACTGCGACTGCAAGAACGACGTCAACTGCGACTGTTACCAGACGGGCGACGGCTACGCCAAGGACGCCAGGCTCAACTCGCCGTCCTCGCTGGCCGTCAGCCCCGACGGGACGCTCTACATCGCCGACATGGGCAACATCCGCATCCGGGCGGCCTCCAAGAACAAGCCGCTGCTGACCTCCGCCAACATCTACAAGGTGGCGTCGCCATCGGAGCAAGAGCTGTACATCTTCGATGCCAATGGCACGCACCAGTACACCCAGAGCCTCATCACCGGCGACCACCTCTACAACTTCACCTACAGCAACGAGAACGACATCACAGCCGTCATCGACAACAACGGCAACACCCTGCGCATCCGCCGCGACCCCAACCGCATGCCCGTCCGCATCGTGTCCCCCGACAACCAGGTCATCTGGCTGACCATCAGCACCACCGGTGGCCTGAAGGGCATGACCGCCCAGGGCCAGGAGCTGGTCCTACTCACCTACCACACCTACACCGGCCTCCTGGCCACCAAGAGCGACAAGACTGGCTGGACCACCTTCTTCAAGTAAGGCTCCTCCTCCTGGATCAAATATTCCATCCAGGCACTGAGTTATTTTCCACTTACCAAAGATCCTACAGCGAGCAAGGTAGATCACTCGACGAAAAAGACATAGTACGGTCATGGGCAGATTCATGGGTAATTTTCGGCCCCATTTCAGTAACCGGCTTCCGTCTCCGCACCAAAGATCCCGTAGCGGAGCAAAAATACTAGTGCGGAGAAGGAAGCCAGTTACGGAAACATCCTCGTAAAAAAAAAGTAATTTGGTAAAAATCTTCTCCTCATTTTCAGAATTATAATTTATTAACACAAACTGTTCCCCCGCAACGTTGATTACACTGCGAGTCGGGTCGGGTCGGGTTACTGAAATGGATGGAAAAAAGGCCCACGTTCCGCTCCGTTGCGTACTACACGTCAGCCCATTGCATTTAACAGGAGTGGTCTATCTTGCTCCGCTATAGGATCTTTGGTACTTACAGCACGTAGACAGAGACAGCACCACTGGTGGTCAGGTCATAAGAATCAGACAACGTGGACACAGCCCCTTCAGCCCAACTTGCCCATTGCTGATGCCAGTGGAGGCCGGTTCTCTGGATGCTTTCAAGAGAGAGCAAGATAGGGCTCTTAAAGATAGCGGAGTCAGGGGATATGGGGAGAAGGCAGGAACGGGAATAGGAGAGGGGATCTTATTCAAACATATATTATTAAGGGTTCGGACACGCTAGAGGCAGGAAACATGTTCCCGAAGGGTTTGAAGAAGGGTTTCGGCCCGAAACGTTTCCTATTTCCTTCGCTCCATAGATGCTGCTGCACCCGCTGAGTTTCTCCAGCACTTTTGTCTCCCTTCGATTTTCCAGCATCTGCAGTTCCTTCTTAAACATTTTCCCGATGTTGGGGGAGTCCAGAACCAGGGGCCACAGTTTAAGAATAAGGGGCAAGCCATTTAGAACGGAGACGAGGAAACACTTTTTCACACAGAGAGTTGTGAGTGTGGAATTCTCTGCTTCAGAGAGCGGTGGAGGCCGGTTCTCTGGATACTTTCAAGAGAGAGCTAGATAGGGCTCTTGAAGATAGCGGAGTCAGGGGATATGGGGAGAAGGCAGGAATAGGGTACTGATTGGGGATGATCAGCCATGATCACATTGAATGGCGGTGCTGGCTCGAAGGGCCGAATGGCCTACTCCTGCACCTATTGTCTATTGTTTATTGTCAAAATGAGTCAGCACATCAAATAAAAAGCTTTTCACTGTACCTCGGTAAACGTGACAATAAACTAAACTGAAACTGAACTGAATTAGTCAGAGTGTGGAAACAGGCCGTTCGGCCAAACTTGCCCGCACCAACCTGCATGTCCCATCCACACTAGTTCCATCTGCCCACGTTTAGTTTAATTTAATTTAGTTTAGTTTAGATTAGTTTATTGTCGCATGTATGAGTCATAGAGTCTCAGAGTGATACGGCGTGGAAACAGACTTTTCGGCCCAACTTGCCCAGACCGACCAACATGTCCCATCTACATTAGTCCCACCTGCTCACATTTAGTTTTGTTCAGTTTCGTGTCAACTCGCGATAAGAATGGAGAAAGTGACCTGGTGATATAGCTCAAGCAGATTAAAACTTGATCCCACTTTTTCTCCTTCATACTCGTTGGTCGGCATGGGCTTGGTGGGCCGAAGGGCCATTTTCCGTACTGTTGTTTTCAATCAACCAAACCAGCAACTGCAGATGTTGGTTTACAAATAAAGACGCAGAGTACTGGAGTAATTCAGCAGGATAGGTGACGTTTTGTGCCTTCTTCAGACTACACAACCTGAAACGTCACCTATCCATGGTCTCCAGAGATGCTGCCTGACCCGCTGAGTTACTCCAGCACTCTGTGGAGATTGTTTTATACTTGGTTTACACTCAGATGGAAGAGGGGCACGGTGGCGCAGCAGTAGAGTTGCTGCCTCACCGCGTTTGAGATCCAGGTTCAATCCTGACGATGGGCGCTGCCTGTATGGAATTTGTCCGTTCCCCCTGTGACCACGTGGGTTTTCTCCGGGTGCTCCTGTTTCCTCCCACACTCCAAAGATGGGCCTGTTTCCGTGCTGTATCTCTAAAGCCTAAAGGGCCAGGCCCATTTGACTGTCATTCGCGCGCCATTTACGTAACCTGCTAGCGTGTGGGTAGCATGTGGGTAGCGCGGGACGGGTGCATGGAGTGGCGTGGAGGAGTGTGGACTTCGTCCTGCACAAAATCTTCGCGCGCCAACGGCCTGTCGCGTAACTGACGGCCAAAGTGGGACAGGCTCAAGACCCTGGCGCGACGCAACGTCTCACCTCCAACAGCAGCAGAAGCAGGCAAACGATCGCCGAGCTCGGCCTGTGGCACACGGCCGTTGCGGTCCGGATCCTCCCCCACTTCTACTCCCAGAGAGGGGCCAAGACAATTGGAGATAGACACAAAATACTGGAGTAACTCAGCGGGACCGGCAGCATCTCTGGAAAGAAGCAATAGGTGATGTTTCTGGTCGAGACCCTTCTTTCAGACTGAAGAAGAATCTCGACACGAAACATCACCCATTCCTTCTCTCCACAGATGCTGCCGGTCCCGCTGAATTACTCCTGGATTATGTGTCCATCTTCAAATGACGTCACGCGCTCCAGACGGTTGTGCGGGCGCATGATAACGCGCGTGACTCTCGTGCGTCCGTCACTACTGGCCTGTCGCGGAAGGGACGGCACAAGTGGGACAGGCCCTTAAAGATCTACATTCTGCGAAGCATACCAGCCAAAAGACATTCAAATGTGCCACATAAATAATCCCATTTGGTTTACAAAAGATGTTAGTGAACTGATTTAGTAATGAGTCTGATAATTTGGGAACTTGCATGTGTGAAAACATAGTAGAAAGACTCCCATATATCACACTGGCTGCATTCCAACTACTAAATCTGCTTCATTAAAAGCCTTGTACAATATGGGTGAGTGTGCATGGGAATTAATTTGAAGGTAAATGTTGAATGATGGTAAAGTCCAAGACGGTCTTTGCAGCAAGATTGCAGCAAATGTTCTTGCAGGAAAGCTTAAGGGCCTGTCCCACTTGGCGATTTTTTTCGGCGACTGCCGGCGTAATATCCGTGTCGCCAAAAGATTTTGAACATTTCAAAATCCAGCGGCGACAAAAGAAATGTTGCAACGCTTGAAAAAACACCGCGCGCCATCTCGCCACAAATTTTTCGGTGACCACATACGTCAGTCAATGATGCCGGCAGTCGCCGAATAAAATCGGCACAGGCCCCTTTAGAATTGTGTTCGTCTTCATGGTAATGGCAGGATGGCGCCCATGACCAGTCGGCGCGACCCAGCGCCGATCTTTGGCAAACTTCTGAATTCCCTGAGGTGGAACCCTCTCCAAGACCGACATAAAGCTCACCGTTTGACCGTTTTTAAAATTTAAGATGTTAAATGGACAGCTCGACATAGATGACCATGTTCCCGATGTTGGGGGAGTCCAGAACCAGGGGCCACACTTTAAGAATAAGGGGTAAGCCATTTAGAACGGAGACGAGGAAACACTTTTTCTCACAGAGAGTTGAGAGTCTGTGGAATTCTCTGCCTCAGAGGGCAGTGGAGGTCGGTTCTCTGGATACTTTCAAGAGAGAGCTAGATAGGGCTCTTAAAGATAGCGGAGTCAGGGGATATGGGGAGAAGGCAGGAACGGGGTACTGATTGGGGATGATCAGCCATGATCACATTGAATGGTGGTACTGGCTCGAAGGGCCGAATGGCCTACTCCTGCACATATTGTCTATTGTCTATTGAAAACAAAAAGAAAAAGAACAGGCGACTGCTGTCTGGCTGCCATCTTCACCGGGTCAAACGAACAAGCAAATTCAGACTTATCACCTGGGCAGAGGATTCCAAACTAGGGTGCTCCTCCCCCCCTCCCCCACACCCAGTCCCCCTTTGTTCTCCCAGCGGCTCTCACGACATCCCCATTGTCTTCCCCCCTCACGCTCCACTTAAACTTATCTCCTCTAGTTCTTGATTCCTCTATTCTCCGAATGAAAATTGCCATCCTTTACTTTTTTTCCAGCCAGCTTGTTTTCCGCCCCCTCCACAAAAACATGACTCTCGACCCGGAGTAATGTGTGACTCCAGCACTTCCCCACAGATGCTGCCTGACCCGCTGAGTTACTCCAGCACTCTGTGAAACGTCACCTATCCGTGTTCTCCACAGATGCTGCCTGACCAGCTGAGTTACTCCAGCACTCTGTGAAACGTCACCTATCCATGTTCTCCACAGATGCTGCCTGACCCGCTGAGTTACTCCAGCACTCTGTGAAACGTCACCTATCCATGTTCTCCACAGATGCTGCCTGACCCGCTGAGTTACTCCAGCACTCTGTTTTAACTTGCTTGTTAATTCTTAAGGTCAATTTTCTTATTGACTCCATTGACATTCCCGAGATGTTTGCAAATGTTACCTGCAAACATATTATTAAACTTTTATTTCTGACTCAAGGTCCAGACAAGAGACAACATTACATAAAATCTATTGCATATAAAAACACCATAAAATACATATAAAAGCTTAGTAAATTACTTATGAGCATCATAAATTATATATAAAAAACACAATACATGATTTAGAGTCCAGAATAGAAGATCAGTGTCCTACAACGAGACAACGATACCAATGTCTCCACAACGGGGATTGGTAGCGTGTAGTGCTAAACCTTATGTCAATAGACAATAGGTGCAGGAGTAGGCCATTCGGCCCTTTGAGCCAGCACCGCCATTCAATGTGATCATGGCTGATCATCCACAATCAGTACCCCGTTCCTGCCTTCTCCCCACATCCCATGACTCTGCTATCTTTAAGAGCCCTATCTAGCTCTCTCTTGAAAGCATCCAGAGAACCTGCCTCCACCACCCTCTGAGGCAGAGAATTCCACAGACTCACAACTCTCTGTGAGAAAAAGTGTTTCCTCATCTCCGTTGGGACGGGGTACTGATTGTGGATGATCAGTCATGATCACATTGAATGGCGGTGCTGGCTTGAAGGCCCTATTGTGTATTGTCTATTGTCTATTGTCTATTGAGAGAAGGAATAGGCTATGTTTCGGGTCAAGACCCTTCTTCAGTTTAGTTTAGGTTAGTTCAGTTTCGAGTTGAGCGCACAAACAGGCCCTTCAGCCCACTGAGTCCGCACCGACCAGCAATCCCCGCACAATAGTACTATCCTACCCACTTGGGCCAATTTACGATTTTACTGAAGCCCATTAACCTACAAACTTGTATTGCTGATACCTACTGATCTGTATACAAAAATATGAATATCACAGTACCTCGGTACACATGACAATAAAATGCCTTTGAACATCGAACACCCGGAGAAAACCCACGCCGGTCATGGGGAGAACGTACAAACTCCATACAGACGGGCACGGTGGCGCAGCGGTAGAGTTGCTGCCTCTCAGCGCCAGAGACCCGGGTTCGATCTCGATTACAGGAGCCATCTGTACGGAGTTTGTACGTTCTCCCCGTGACCTGCGTGGGTTTTCTCCAAGATCTTCGGTTTCCTCCCACACTCCAAAGACGTGCAGTTTTGTAGGTTAATTGGCTTGGTAAATGTAAAAATTGTCCCTGGTGTGTGTAGGATGGTGTTAATGTGCGGGGATCGCTGGTCGGCACGGACCCGGTGGGCCGAAGGGCCTGTTTCTGCGCTGTGTTTCTAAACTAAACTAAGCTAAAAAGTCAGCACCCGTAGTCAAGATGGAACCGAGGTCTCTGGCGCTGTGAGGCAGCAACTCCACCGCTGCGCCACCACGCCGCGCCTGAATGAGAAGTGAACGAGAAGTTTTTTTTTTAGAAATGAAAAAGTTCGCATTTAAATGTGTAGGAAGAAAATATAAAATTCTCTTTTTTTGTTTAATTTGTTTTTCTCCAGCTACGACAGTGAGGGTCGATTGACTAACGTCACGTTCCCCACCGGGGTGGTGTCCAATCTCCAGGGTGAGATGGAGAAGGCGATCACGGTGAACATCGAGTCGTCCAGCAGAGAGGATGACGTCAGCATCACAACCAACCTTTCATCAGTGGATGCCTTCTACACTCTTGTTCAAGGTACAAAACTAAGTCATGAGATCGGAAGTTTTCGGGGCAGAATTAGGCCATTCAGCCCATCAAGTCTACTCCGCCAGTCAATCATGGCTGATCTATCTCTCCCTCTCAACCCCATTCTCCTGCCTTCTCCCCATAACCCCTGACACCCGCACTAATCAAGAATTTATCTATCTCTGCCTTAAAAATATCCACTGACTTGGCCTCCACAGCCGTCTGTGGCAATGAATTCCACAGATTCACCACCCTCTAACTAAAGAAATTCCTCCTCATCTCCTTCCTAAAGGAACACCTTTTAATTCTGAGGCTGTGCCGTCTGGTCCGAGACTCTCCCACTAGTGGAAACATTTTGAGGGATTTGGGCCAAATGCGGGCAGGTGGGACTAGTGTAGATGGGGCATGTTGGTCGGTATGGGCAAATTGGGCCGAAGGGCCTGAGTCCACACTCTTATCACTCCATGACTAAGGGAAATATACAGAGGCCAATTCACCTACAAACCTGCACGTCTTTGGGATGTGGGAGAAAACCCACGCGGTCACAGGGAGAGCATGCAAATTCCACACAGAGAGCACCTGACATTTGACAATAAGATACTCTTGAACAGGGAGACACTTCTAAGCTTCAGGTATGGTGTCACTTTGCTGAAGGTGAATGTTTCTGCTGTGTTTCAGACCAGTTGCGGAACAGTTACCAGGTGGGCTACGACAGCTCCCTGCGCGTTATGTACGCGAACGGCATGGACACCAGCTTCCAGACGGAGCCCCACATCCTGGCCGGCACGGTCAACCCCATCATCGCCAGGCGCAACATCACCCTGCCCTTGGAGAACAGCCTGAACCTGGTGGAGTGGCGCTTCAGGAAGGAGCAGGCTAGGGGGAAGGTCAGCGTCTTCGGACGCAAGCTACGGGTAAACTCAACGCTCTTCATCTTTTCCTCAATTTAGTTCAGAGACGCAGCGTGGAAGCAGGTACCTTCAGAAGGTAGCAAGAAGCAACTCAACTCTTGTGGCCAACTTGTTTAAGAAAGAACTGCAGATGCTGGAAAAATCGAAGGTAGACAAAAAATGCTGGAGAAACTCAGCGGATGAGGCAGCATCTATGGAGCGAAGGTATAGGTGACCTTTTGGGTCTCGACCACGGAGTTTCTCCAGCATTTTTGTCTACCTTCCTGTGGTCAACTCTGTCAGTTTAGTTGGTTAGAAGTAACATTGAACATTGTGACAACTTTTGATGGTTTAGTTTAGTTAGAAACATAGAAAAATAGGTGCAAGAGTAGGCCATTCGGCCCTTCAAGCCAGCACCGCCATTCAATATGATCATGGCTGATCATCCAAAATCAGTACCCCGTTCCTGCCTACTACCCATATCCTTTGATTCCTTTAGCCCGAAGAGCTAAATCTAACTGTTTCTTGAAAACATCCAGTGAATTGGCCTCCACTGCCTTCTGTGGCAGAGAATTCCACAGATTCACAACTCTCTGGGTGAAAACGTTTTTCCTCATCTCAGTCCTAAATGGCCTACCCCTTATTCTTAAACTGTGACCCCTGGTTCTGGACTCCCCCAACATCGGGAACATGTTTCCTGCTTCCAGCCTGTCATATCCTTTAAGAATTTTATATGTTTCCAAAAGATTCCTCTTTTTCTTCTTCTTTTGTGTGGAATGCACAGCCTAAAGTTGTAGGACAACTTGTTCTATTTGATCTTCTATGTGTGCATGTCGAGTTGATTGCTTTAGACGAAACAGGGCGGACCACGTGAAGGTTGTAATCTTCCACCCCCCGATTCCTCTCATCCTACTAAATTCCAGTGAATACAAGCCCAGTTGACCCATTCTTTCATTGTATGTCAGTCCCGCCATCCCGGATATACAGCGCGAAACCAGGTCATTCGCCCCACCGAGTCTGCGCCAGCCAGCGATCCCAGCACACTAACATTATCCTACACACACTAGGGGCAATTTTACATTTACAATTAACCTACAAACCTGCACGTCTTTGGAGTGTGGGAGGAAACCAAAGATCTTTGAGAAAACCCACGCGGGCCACGGGGAGAACGTACAAACTCCGTACAGACAGCACCCGTAGTCAGGATGGAACCCGGGTCTCTGGCGCTGTGAGGCAGCAACTCTACCGCTGCGCCACCGTGCCGCTCATGTAAGTGGGCACCGTCATAAGCTACTTGGCCTTTCTTCCAAGATGCCGTACAACCCAGGCGATTAAAGGGCCTGTCCCACTTTCACGACCTCTGCCGAGTTTGCCCTTGACATATTCGCAGCGTGGACGTCACGAGGCCGTGGGTAGGCCGTGGTGCTAGTCGTAGGTACTCGTGGCATCAAGTAGGTCGGGGCTTTTTTCAACCCTGATGAAAAATGTCCACGAGTAAAAAAGGTCGTGAAATAGGTCGTGAAAGTGGGACAGGCCCTTTACATAGAAACATAGAAACATAGAAAATAGGTGCAGGAGGAGGCCATTCGACCCTTCGAGCCAGCACCGCCATTCATTGTGATCATGGCTGATCGTCCCCTATCAATAACCCGTGCCTGCCTTCTCCCCATATCCCTTGATTCCATTAGCCCCTAGAGCTCTATTGAACTCTGTTAAATCCATCCAGTGACTTGGCCTCCACTGCCCTCTGTGGCAGGGAATTCCACAAATTCACAACTCTACTCCGACAGCACCATTTCCGACTTTGATCGGACTTTGCCGGCTTTACCTTGTACCAAATGTTATTCCCTTATCATGTATCTGTACACTGTGGACGGCTCGATTGTAATCATGTATTGTCTTTCCGCTGACTGGATAGCACGCAACAAAAAGCTTTTCACTGTACCTCGGTACACGTGACAATAAACTAATCAAGTACCTCCTAATCTCCAATGTCTTGGCCTTCACAGTCGTCTGTGGCATCCCTTGATCCTATCTTTTAAACACCACTATCGTATCTGCCTCCACCACCAACCCTGGCAGCATGTTCCAGGCACCCACCACCCTCTCAATAAAATATACTTGTGAAGACTCGGCCTCCACCGCCATCTGTGGCAATGAAATCCGCCCTGTCACGATAATTGGTTAAGACTAAATTAAGATAATGGAGATGAAATTGGTCTTTCTTTTTTGATATTTTATTATTGGTTTACTATAGACAGTAGACAACAGGTGCAGGAGTAGGCCATTCGGCCCTTCGAGCCAGTACCGCCATTCACTGTGATCATGGCTGATCATCCCCAATCAGTACCCATAGAAACCGTGAAAATCATTTCGCTGCTTACAATCCAAGCAGATCATGCCATAGAGAAAGAAGGAACTGCAGATGCTGGTATACAAAAATAGACACAGAGTGCTGGAGTAACTCAGCGGGTCAGGCAGCATCTGTGGAGAACATGGATAGGTGACGTTTCACAGAGTGCTGGAGTAACTCAGCGGGTCAGGCAGCATCTGTGGAGAACATGGATAGGTGACGTTTCACAGAGTGCTGGAGTAACTCAGCGGGTCAGGCAGCATCTGTGGAGAACATGGATAGGTGACGTTTCACATAGTGCTGGAGTAACTCAGCGGGTCAGGCAGCATCTGTGGAGAACATGGATAGGTGACGTTTCACAGAGTGCTGGAGTAACTCAGCGGGTCAGGCAGCATCTGTGGAGAACATGGATATGTGACGTTTCACATAGTGCTGGAGTAACTCAGCGGGTCAGGCAGCATCTCTTGAGAACATGGAGAGTGTCAAAATGTCACCTTTTTAGTTTTAGTTCAGAGATACAGCACAGAAAGAGCCCCTTCGGCCCACCGATGTCCGCACTGCCCAGCGATCCCCCACATTAACACCATCCTACGCACACTAGGGACAATATTTTACATTTACACCAAGCCAATTAACCTACAAACCTGTACGTCTTTGGAGTGTGGAAGGGAACCGAAGATCTCGGGGGGAAAACCCACGCAGTTCACGGAGGGGGAGAACGTGCAAACTCCGTACAGACAGCACCCATAGTCGGGATTGAACCCGGGTCTCTGGCGCTGTGAGGCAGCAACTCTAATGGTTAACCATGTAAACGGTGCATCGGGTGACAGGCATCTTCGGAAGAGCTGTAAGAGGCAATCTTTGATCGTAATCAGCATGTCAGCTTGCAGCAATTTAATGTAGAGTGGGAATTGACTGAAGTGAGGCTTCATATTAGTATAAAGAAAGACAGTTCAACTAATTTCTCACTTCCATCAAGAACCCTTGGCGGCTAATCGGCACCAAGGAAGAATTAATCATTCCTGATTAAAGCTGTTTAGAAAACAACCGGGCTGTTTGATGAGCAGTTCATCAATGTAGGAAGACATCAACACTTTAGTTTGGAGAGGGTGCAGAGGAGGTTTACCAGAAAGCTCTTGAAGAAGGAACTGTAGATGCTGGAAAATTGAAGGTAGACAAAAATGCTGGAGAAACTCATCGGGTGAGGCAGCATCTATGGAGCGAAGGAAATAGGCAACGTTTTGGGCCGAAATCCTTCTTCAGACGGATATGATGGTGGGTGGGGGGTGGGGGGGGGGGGGAAGAAGAAAGGAATAGGTGGAGCCAGAGGGCTGAGGGAGAGCTGGGAAGGGGAGGAGAATGTAGGGACTACCTGAAATTGGAGAAGTCAATGTTCATACTGCTGGGGTGCAAACTGCCCAAGCGAAATATGAGGAGCTGCTCCTCCAATTTACGGTGGGCCTCACTCTGGCCATGGAGGAGGCCCAGGGCAGAAAGGTTGGATTGGGAATGGGAGGGGGAGTTGAAGCGCTGAGCCACCGGGAGATCAGGTTGGTTATTGCGAACTGTGCGGAGGTGTTGGGCGAAGCGATCGCCAAGCCTACGCTTGGTCTCACCGATGTAGAGCAGCTGACACCTAGAGCAGCGGATGCAATGGATGAGGTTGGAAGAGATGCAGGTGAACCTCTGTCGCAGCTGGAACGACTGCTTGGTTCCTTGGATGGAGTCAAGGGGGGAGGTAAAGCCTGGATTAAAACCCTGTCCCACTGTACGAGTTCATTCAAGAGTTCTCCCGAGTTTGCCCTGATTCAAACTCAGAGATTTACGGTAATGGCCGCTCATAAGTACTCGGGGCTCTCGTGGATATTTTTCAATGTTGAAAAACCCGAGTACCTGCCGTTAGCGTTACGAGCCGCTAAGAGACGTCCCCGAGCTCCGACGTACCCGCTATGTTCATTCTACGTGCTTACCACGAGTTTGATTTTTTTTTAACCTCGGGAGAGCTCTTGAATGAACTCGTACAGTGGGACAGGGACAGGGTATTAGCTACAGGGAAAAAGGTTGGACTCACTTGGATTGTTATCTCTAGGTCGCTGGAGTCTATTTTTGTTTAGTTCTGCTTATTATTGTCATGTCTCGACCCAAAACGTCACCTATTCCTTCGCTCCATAGATGCTGCCTCACCCGCTGAGTTTCTCCAGCATTTTTGTCTACCTTCGATTTTTCCAGCATCTGCAGTTCTTTCTGAAACAATGCTCTGAATGTGGCTTTGCAAAGGTCTTTAATAACTGCGACATATCCTCCCAACTTCTAAACTCGAGGTGTGCAAAGAGCCTGTCCCACTTACGTAACTTTTTCAGCGACTGCCGGCACCCGTCAAAGGTCGCCGAAAATGTTCAACATGTTGAAAATCCAGCGGTGACCAGAAAGACGCTACGACTCTTTGGGCGACTGAGGAGACGACTCACGGACATACAGGAGACATGTCGCGGGGTGAAGCCCCTACGGTCGTGAGTAGTCGCCCAAAGAGTCGTACCTTGTTCTGGTCGCCGCTGGATTTTCAACATGTTGAACATTTTCGGCCACCTGTAACGACCTATGTATGACCGGTGCCGGCAGTAGCCGAAAAAGTCGCGTAAATGAGACAGGCCCTTAAGCAGGAACTGCAGGTGCTGGTTTACACAGGTCCTGCAGCATTTACGGAGAAGAGGAATAGTTGATGTTTCGGGTCAAGACTGGTCTGATGAAGCGTCTTGGCCTGAAACGTCACCTATCCATGTTCTCCACAGATGCTGCCTGACCCGCTGAGTTACTCCAGCACTCTGTGAAATGTCACCTATCCATGTTCTCCACAGATGCTGCCTGACCCGCTGAGTTACTCCAGCACTCTGTGAAACGTCACCTATCCATGTTCTCCACAGATGCTGCCTGACCCGCTGAGTTGCTCCAGCAATTCTTTGTAAACCAGCATCTGCAGTTCCTTGTTTCTATAGAAAAGTACAGCACAGGAACAGCCCACGATGTCCGTGGAGAACATGGATAGGTGACGCTTCCGGGTCCGAAGAAGTGACCCGACCTGAAATGCCACCTATCCATGTTGTCCAGAGATGCTGCCTGACCTGCTTTAGAGATACAGCGCGGAAACAGGCCCTTCGGCCCACCGAGTCCGCGCCGACCAGCGATCACCCCGCGTGCCAATACTATCCTACACACTAGAGTCAATTAAGCATTTTCACCAAAGCCAATTAGCCTGTAAGCCTGCACGTCTGGAGTGTGGGAGGAAACCGGAGCTCCCAGAGAAAACCCACACGGGTCACGGGGAGAACGTACAAACTCCGTACAGACAGCACCTGTAGTCAGATCGAACCTAGATCTCTACCGCTACGCCATGATTAGCAGATGATGAGCGCATGACTGCACTGGGCCTGTACTCGCAGGCGTTTAGAAGGATGAGGGGGTACCTCATTGAAACATACAGAATAGTGAAAGGCCTGGATAGAGTGGATGTGGAGAGGATGTTTCCACTAGTGGGAGAGTCTAGGACCAGAGGGCACAGCCTCAGAATAAAACGATGTTCCTTTAGGAAGTAGATGAGGAGGAATATCTTTAGTCAGAGGGTGGTGAATCTGTGGAATTCATTGGGGAGAAGGCAGGAGAATGGGGTTGAGAGGGAAACGTAGATCAGCCATGATAGAATCGTAGAGTAGACTCGATGGGCCAAATGGCCTAATTCTGCTCCTAGAACTTGCAAACCTGTGACCCGCTGAGTCACGCGGTTAATTCCCGGGATGGCGGGACTGTCATATGCTGAGAGAATGGAGCGGCTGGGCTGGGAAACTATGGAATTTCGAAGAATGAGAGGGGATCTGATTGAAACATATAAGATTATGAAGGGTTTGGACACGCTAGAGGCAGGAAACATGTTCCAGATGTTGGGGGAGTCCAGAACCAGGGGTCACAGTTTAAGAATAAAGGATAAGCCATTTAGAATGGAGACGAGGAAACACTTTTTCTCACACAGAGTGGTGATTCTGTGGAATTCTCTGTGTCAGAAGGCAGTGGAAGTCGGTTCTCTGGATATTTTCAAGAGAGAGTTAGATAGGGTTCTCAAAGATCTCAGGGGATATGGGGAGAAGGCAGGAATGGGGTACTGGTTGTGGATGACCAGCCATGATCACAGTGAATGGCGGTGCTGGCTCGAAGGGCCGAATGGCCTACTCCTGCCCCTATTGTCTATTGTAACTTCGTTCATTCGTAACTGTCACTGTATGTCACTGTTGTTACTTGTGGGCGGAGCACCAAGGCAAATTCCTTGTATGTGAATACTTGGCCAATAAACTTACTTACTTACTTACTAACTTGTTACTCCAGCAGTTTGTGTCTGTTTTCTCCATGTTCTGCGTACCTCCCTATTGATTGGTGTTTGTTCCGTTTCTCGGTCCGCTCTTGCAGGTGAACGGTCGGAACCTTCTCTCCATCGACTTTGACCGGACCACTCGGACGGAGAAGATCTACGACGACCACCGCAAGTTCCAGCTGCGGATCCTGTACGACCAGTCGGGCCACCCCACCCTGTGGCTGCCGAGCAGCCGGCTGGTCGCCGTCAACATCACCTACTCCTCCACCGGCCAGATCGCCGGCATCCAGCGAGGGCCGCTGGGGGAGAAGGTCGAGTACGATGCACAGGGGAGAATCGTCTCCCGCGTACTGACCGACGGCAAAACCTGGAGCTACACCTACCTGGACAAGGTGAGGAAAGAACTGTGGGGGGGCTTCCCACCTGGAAAGGTGAGATGGAATTGGGGGCACCTCACCTGGGTAATGTCAGAAGGAGCTGGCAGCTACACCTACCTCAGCAAGGTGAGGAAGGAACTAGGGACATCTTACCTGGGTAATGTCAGAAGGAGCTGGGAGCTAAGAATAAGGAGTGAGCCATTTAGAACGGAGACGAGGAAACACTTTTTCTCACAGAGAATGGTGAGTCTGTGGAATTCTCTGCCTCTGAGGGCGGTGGAGGCAGGTTCTCTGGATGCTTTCAAGAGAGAGCTACATAGGGCTCTTAAAAATAGCGGAGTCAGGGGATATGGGGAGAAGGCAGGAACGGGGTACTGATTGGGGATGATCAGCCATGATCACATTGAATGGCGGTGCTGGGTCGAAGGGCCGAATGGCCTACTCCTGCACCGATTGTCTATTGTCTATTGACTCGAGGGTGTGAGCTATAGGGAGAGGTTGAGCAGGCTGGGACTGTTCCTTGGAGCGCAGGAGGATGAGGGGTGATCTTATAGAGGTGTAAAAGATAATGAGAGGAATAGATGGGTAAACACAAAGAACCTTTTACCCGTGGTTGGGGCATTAGGAACCAGCGGACACAGTTTAACGCTGATACGGAAAATATTTAATAGGAACCTGAGGGACAAGGTTTTCATACCAAGGGTGGTAGGGAAATGGAATGAGCTGCCAGAGGAGGTAGCTGAGGCTGGTACTATCGCAACCTTTAAGAAATATTTGGACAGGAACATGAATAGGACAGGTTTAGAGAGATATGGGCCAAATGCAGGCAGTTAGGACTAGTGTAGATGGGGTATGTTGGTTGGCGTGTGCAAGTTGGACTGAAGAGCCTCTTAATGTGCTTTGTGCATTTTATTCCACCAGTGAATTTTAATGTCCAAGCTTTAAGGTGAGGCGAGCAAAGTTTAAAGTTGTGCCTATTGTCTATTGTCTATTATCTATGATCTGTGTTCTATGATCTATGATCTGTGATGTGTGTTCTCTAATCAATGTAGTGTATTCTCTACTCTATGCTCTATATTCTCTATGTTCTCTATTGGGATTGATGGTGATTGTGTGATGTGTTTTCCAGTCGATGGTGCTTCTGCTCCACAGCCAGCGTCAGTACATATTTGAGTATGACCTGCTGGACCGTTTGTCGGCAGTGACCATGCCGAGTGTTGCCCGCCACACCATGCAGACCATCCGCTCAGTCGGCTACTACCGTAACATCTACAACCCGCCGGAGAGCAACGCCTCTATGCTGGCGGACTACAGCGAGAGCGGGCTGCTGCTGCAGACGGCGTACCTGGGGACGGGCCGGCGGGTGCTGTACAAGTACCGCCGTACCTCCAAGCTGTCCGAGCTGCTGTACGACAGCACGCGGGTCAGCTTCAGCTATGACGAGGCGGCGGGCGTGCTGAAGACCGTCAACCTGCAGAGCGAAGGCTTCATCTGCACCATCCGCTACCGGCAGGTGGGGCCGCTGGTCGACCGCCAGATCTTCCGCTTCAGCGAGGACGGCATGGTCAACGCCCGCTTCGACTACAGCTACGACAACAACTTCCGCGTGACCAGCATGCAGGCGGTCATCAACGAGACCCCCCTGCCCATCGACCTGTACCAGTTCGACGACATCTCGGGCAAGGTGGAGCAGTTCGGCAAGTTCGGCGTCATTTACTACGACATCAACCAGATCATCTCCACGGCGGTGATGACCTACACCAAGCACTTTGACGCCCACGGGCGCATCAAGGAGATCCAGTACGAGATCTTCCGCTCGCTCATGTACTGGATCATCGTGCAGTACGACAGCGTGGGGCGGGTGACCAAGCGGGAGATGAAGATCGGCCCCTTCGCCAACACCACCAAGTACGGCTACGAGTACGACGTGGACGGCCAGCTGCAGACCGTCTACCTGAACGAAAAGATCGTGTGGCGCTACAACTACGACCTCAACGGCAACCTGCACCTGCTCAACCCGGGCAGCAGCGCCCGCCTGACGCCGCTGCGCTACGACCTGCGCGACCGGATCACCCGCCTGGGCGACGTGCAGTACCGGCTGGACGAGGACGGATTCCTGCACCAGCGCGGCGGCGATGTCTTCGACTACAACTCCAAGGGTCTCCTGGTCAGGGTCTACAGCAAGGTGGGCGGCTGGACCATACGCTACCGCTACGACGGTCTGGGCCGCCGCGTCTCCAGCCGGATCAGCAGCGGCCAGCACCTCCAGTTCTTCTACTCCGACCTCAGCTACCCCAACCGCATCACCCACGTCTACAACCACTCCAGCTCCGAGATCACCTCCTTCTACTACGACCTGCAGGGCTATCTCTTCGCCATGGAGATCAGCAGCGGCGAAGAGTTCTACATCGCGTGCGACAACACCGGCACGCCCTTGGCGGTCTTCAGCAGCAACGGGCGCATGATCAAGCAGATCCAGTACACCGCCTACGGTGAGATCTACCTGGACTCCAACCCCGACTTCCAGCTCATCATCGGCTTCCACGGAGGCCTCTACGAATCGTTGACCAAGCTGATTCACTTTGGGGAGAGGGACTACGATATCCTGGGTGGTCGCTGGACCAGGCCGGACATCCACCTGTGGATGAAAGTAGCCAACGACCCAGCGCCGTTCAATCTCTACATGTTCAACAATAACAACCCAGTGGGCAAAGTCCAGAACGTCAAGGACTACATCACAGGTGAGACAAAAGAGAGATCTGTCAAGTCCAGCCACTTGCTAGCTCAATGTGTAGGAAGGAACTGCAGATGCTGGTTTACACCAAAGGTAGACACAAAACGCTGGAGTAACTCAGCGGGTCAGGCAGCATCTCTGGAGAAAAGGAATAGGTGACGTTTCGGGTCGAGTTCCTTGTTCAAACTGAGTCTGAAGAAGGGTCTCGACCCAAAACATCACATATTCCATTTCTCCAGAGATGCTGCCTAACCCGCTGACTTATAGCCCTGCCCCACGGTACGAGTTCATTCCAAGAGCTCGCCCGAGTTTAAAAAAAATCAAACTCATGGTAAGCACGGAGAATGAACGTAGCGGGTACGTCGGAGCTCGGGGACGTCTCTTAGCGCTAACGGCAGGTACTCGGGAATACTCGCTAACGGCAGGTAAGCACGGGAAGACTCGTGAAGATTTTTCAACATGTTGAAAAATGTCCACGAGAGCCCCAAGTACCGACGGGCGGCCATTACCGTAAATCTCCGCGGGCAAACACGGGAGAACTCTTGGAATGAACTCGTACCGTGGGACAGGGGTTTTACTCCAGCTTTTTTTTCGCAGCAAGTAGCACTTAGTTTCAGTTCAGTTTGAGTTTAGTTTCTTGTAACGTGTACCGAGGTACAGTGAAAAGCTTTTGTTGCGTGCTAACCAGTCAGCGGAAAGACAATACATGATTACAATCGAGCCGTCCACAGTGTACAGATACATGATGAAGGGAAATACGGAAATACTACTCAGTGCAGGAGAGTTACTGGTGGTGATTGTCACAAGTATTCACTACACAACAATTACATTTTATACTTGCCGTAGAACAAAGTTCAGTTTTAGTTTAGCTTTTAGAGATATAACATGAAAACAGAACCTTCGACCCACAAAGTCCACACCAACCAGCGATCACCCCGTACAGACTCACAGAAGCTAATTAACCTACAAACACGTACATCTTTGGAGGAGTTTGGGAGGAAACCGGAGCACCCGGAGAAAACCCGGAGAACGTGCAAACTCCGTACAGACAGCACCCGTGGTCCGGATTGAGCACGGGTCTCTGGCGCTGGGAGGCAATGACTCTACCGCTGCACCACCGTGTTTGTCATGTTTATCAGGCACCTGGTAGGAGAGGTCAGGTCACCAGGTGTACGGTACATATAAAACCTTCCACGACATCTGATCGCTCTCCTCCTTCCCAATCCAAAGATCAGAAGACTGGTCAGGTTTGAACCCAGGTCACTGGCGCTTTAAGGCGGCAACTCTGTTGCTACGCCACCGTGCCGCCCTTAGACTGAGAAAATAAATAGTCAACGAGGCTATGTTAAATATGCAACGTTGTTCTTCCTGACTTGAGTTTTGGTCATAAATTCATCATCATAAATGATAGGAGCAGAGTTGGAGCATTTGGCCCATCCAGTCTACTCCGCCATTCAATCATGGCTGATCTATCTCTCCCTCCTGTTTAAGAAAGAACTGCAGATGCTGGAAAAATCGAAGGTGGACAAGAAATGCTGGATTAACTCAGCGGGTGAGGCAACATCTATGGAGAGAAGGAATTGGTGATGTTTCAGGTCGAGACCCTTCTTCAGACTGAAAGAAGGGTCTCGACCCGAGATGCCGCCTATTCCTTCTCTCCGTGGATGCTGCCTCACCCGCTGAGTTACTCCAATATCTCTCCCTCCTAACCCCATTCTCTGCCTTCTCACCATAACCCCTGACACCCATACTAATCAAGAATCTATCTTATCTCCGCCTTAAAAATATGAATGAATGAATGAATAAAAGCCCTGTTCCACTGTACGAGTTCATTCAAGAGTTCTCCCGAGTTTGCCCTGATTCGAACTCAGAGATTTACGGTAAAGGCAGCTCGTAGGTACTCTGGGCTCTCGTGGACATTTTTCAACATGTTGAAAAATCTTCACGAGTCTTCCCGAGCTTACCACGTTTCCCGAGCACCTACCGTTAGCGTTACGAGCTGCTAAAAGACGTCCCCGAGCTCCGACGTACCCGCTACGTTCATTTTACGTGCTTACCATGAGTTTGATTTTTTTTAAACTTGGGAGAGCTCTTGAATGATCTCGTACAGTGGGACAGGGCTACAAGTTTATTGGCCAAGTATTCACATACAAGGAATTTGCCTTGGTGCTCCACCCGCAGGTGACAACATGACATACAGCGACAGTTAGGAATGACACATAAAACATTAAGCGTTAATGTTTAATGGTTAATATCCTTTGACTTGGCCTCCACAGCCGTCTGTGGCAATGAATTCCACAGATTCACCGCCCGTCTTGTTTGCAAACAGAGACAGGAACGGCAGATTATAACACATTTTGTTTAAGTGCAAACAGGTGGAAGCGTGCCAACTCTGGGTGTTGTCAGTGGCTGAGCATCACACGCACTGCAGTCTGCACTCAGAGCGAGGTGCAAGGCAGGTGACACATCCGGAATATAGCACCAGCAACTCGACTTGCTCCTTAAGTCAGTCTGAGTCACAAACACAAACAGATGCTTTTGTTTCCTCTCACAGCCTCCTCGGCAAATCTTTCAGCAGAACTGCCAAGATATTTGGTAAATTAGCACTTGTTTAAGAAGGAACTGCAGATGCCGAAAAAATCAAAGGTAGACAAAAAATTCTGGAGAATCTCAGCGGGTGAGGCAGCATCTATGGAGCGAAGGAATAGGCGACGTTTCGGGTTGAGACCCGAAGGGTCACCTATTCCTTCGCTCCATAGGTTCAAAGGTTCAAAGGTTGATTTATTGTCACATACACCTAGATGTAGTGAAATTATTTTTGCCAATGCAGCACATAAGAAAGAATACAAACATAACAATAATAAATAGCTTTAACATAAAAACATCCCCCCACAATGGTTCCCATTATGTGGGAAGGCACAAAGTCCAGTCCCATCCCCAATGTCCACCCATAGTCGGGCCTATTGAGGCCTCCACAGTTGCCTCTACGGAGGCCTGATGTTCCAGGCCGTCCTCGCCGGGTGATGATGTTCCGGCGTCGGGAGAGTCCTCTCAGCGGCTTGGGAACCCTGGAACGGCCTCCTCCCTACTCGAGACCGTGGCTTCCATAGATGCTGCCTCACCCGCTGAGATTCTCCAGAATTTGTTATCTACCTTCGATTTTTCTTCGAAGGGTCTCGACCCGAAACGTCACCTATTCCTTCGTTCCATAGATGCTGCCTCACCCGCTGAGTTTCTCCAGCATTTTTATCCACCTTCTGGCAAATTAGCACTTATCTTTATATCAGGAACGGTAATCCCGCCCGTTGAATACACATCTTTAGGGGGCGGCATGGTGGCGCAGTGGTAGCGGTGCTGCCTGACAGCGATAGAGGCCCGTGTTCAATCCTGACTACGGGTGCTGTCGAGTTTAGTTCATTGTCACATGCACCGACTGAGGTACAGTGAAAAGCTCTTTGTTGCGTGCTAACCAGCCTGATCTCTGTCAGAACTGAGTTTGTACGTTCTCCCCGTGACCTGCGTGGGTTTTCTCCGAGATCTTCGGTTTCCTCCCACACTCCAAAGACGTACAGGTTTGTAGGTTAATTGGGTTGGTGTAAATGTAAATTCTCCCTCATGTGTGTTGGATAGTGTTAGTGTGCGGGGGTCGCTGGTCAGTACAGACTCGGTGGGCCGAAGGGCCTGTTTCCACCCTATATCTCTAAACTATAAATTATCGCTGATCTTTATGTCGGGAAGACAATCCCACCCATTGAATACACATCGTTAGTTTGCGATATATCTGGATGACTTGGACGTGGACAGGTTGGTACGTTTGCAGGTGACACCAAGATTGTTGGTGTCGAGAACTGTGAGACTTTAGTGCTGCAGCGTGGAGACAGGCCCTTCAGCCCACCGAGCCCGTGCCGACCAGCGATCACCCTGTACACTAGTGCTATCCTACACACACCAGGGACAATTTACACGTTTTACCGAAGCCAATTAACCTACAAACCCGCATGTCTTTGGCGTGTGGGCGGAAACCGAAACACCCGGAGAAAACCCACAAGGTCACAGGGAGAACATGCAAACTCTGCACAGACAGTCAGGATTGAACCCGGCTTTCTGGTGCTGTGAGGCAGTAACTCTACCGCTGTGCCACCTCTCAGGAATATTGTCAAAGTTATGGGGAGAAAGCAGGAGAATGCGGTTGAGAGGAAGAGATAGATCAGCCATGATTGAATGGCGGAGTAGACTCGATGGGCCAAATGGCTTAATTCTGCTCCTATCACTTATGAACTTGTGAACTTATAAATGCCCCTCTGTAAATAGTCCCTGGTGTGTAGAGGGAGTGGGTGAGAAAGTGGGATAACTGAGAACTAGTGTGTGAACTGGTGATGGATGGGTGGCGTGGACTCGGTGGGCCGAAGGACCTGTTTCCACGCTGTATCTCTAAACTAAACCAACCATTCACTGCAGCAGGGGATGGCAACCTTGTTCTGCATGGGGGCCAGGACCCATGTTTGTGAGTGGATGGCGGGCCACATCTATCGCCATAGTTAATAAACTGAGGTAATAATAATACATACTAACTAAATTAGTAATTATTAATAAAACATACTAATAATACATACATTAGTAATAATACATACTAACTAGTGTGACACTTGGTGCTGTTTTTCACATTCGTTTTCATGTGTTTTTCAATTAGTTTTCTGCAGGTCCCAGGTTGCCTGCGAGCCCCGGGACTAATTGAAACAAAATCCGCCTGCGGGCCGGATGATTTTGGGTTAGGGGCCGGATTTGGCCCGTGGGCCGTAGGTTGCCAACCCCTTGTCTACACCGTTCCGTCATTGTATTTGCATCTCATGATGGTATTGTCTTCACAGATGTGAACAGCTGGCTATTGACGTTTGGTTTTCAACTCCACAATGTTATTCCTGGTTTTCCTGTACCCAGGCAGGGTCTGGAAGAACCTTCGTATGAACTTGTAAGGAGTCAGGAATGGGATGATGTTCCGGTAAGATTCCATTATTCCAAGATACTTTATTGCCAAATACATATCTTGTTTTATTTTTGCATACAACCCAGTAAAATCATACAGCAGATTTCACCTAGGCAGTTCAGTTTCAGTTTAGTTCATTGTCACGTGTACCGAGGTACAGTGAAAAGTTTTTGTTGTGTGCTAACCAGTCAGCGGAAAGACAATACATGATTACAATCGAGCCGTTCACAGTGTACAGATACATGATAAGGGAATAACATTTAGTGCAAGGTAAAGCCAGCAAAGTCCGATCAAAGATAGACCGAGGGTCACCAATGAGGTAGATAGTAGTTCAGCACTGCTCTCTGGTTGTGGTAGGATGGTTCAGTTGCCTGATAACAGCTGGGATGAAACTGTTCCCAAACCGAGCTGTGATGCATCCCGATAAAATGCTTTCTACGGTGCATCTGTAGAAGTTGGTGAGAGGTGTAGGGGACTTGCTGAACTTCCTGAGCCTTCTAAGGAGGTACAGGCGTTGGTGTGCGTTGTTGGTCGTTGCTTCAATGTGGGTGGTCCAGGAGATGGTGTTGGTGATATCGACTCCTAGTAATGTGAAGTTTTCAACCACCTCTACTTCAGCGCCGTCAATGCAGACTGGGGCATGTGAACCGCTTCACTTCCTGAAGCCCATCACTGTCTCCTTTGTCTTGTTGACATTGAGAGAAAGGTTGTTGTCTCGGCACCAGGACACCAGGTTCTCCATCTCCTTCCTGTTCTCCGTCTCACCATTATCTGATATCCGGCCCACAATGGCGGCGTCTTCTGCAAATTTGTAAATGGAATTAGATTTGTACAGTCGTGGGTGTACAAGGAGTAAAGAAGGGGCTGAGAACACATCCTTACAGAGCACCAGAGATGTTGTAGAGGATGGCTTGTCCCCTCTCCTGATGTTGGGGGAGTCCAGAACCAGGGGCCACAGTTTAAGAATAAGGGGTAAGCCGTTTAGAACGGAGACGAGGAAACATTTTTTCTCACAGAGAGTTGTGAGTCTGTGGAGTCGGTGGAGGCCGGTTCTCTGGATACTTTCAAGAGAGAGCTAGATAGGGCTCTTAAAGATAGCGGAGTCAAGGGATTAGGGGGAGAAGGCAGGAACGGGGTACTGATTGGGGATGATCAGCCATGATCACATTGAATGGCGGTGCTGGCTCAAAGGGCCGAATGGCCGACTCCTGCACCTATTGTCTATTGTCTCTCCTTACTAATTGGGGTTTGTTGGTCAGGAAGTCGAGGATCCAGTTGCAGAGACGAATAATGACACCAAGCCCTGCATGTTTGGTGATGATGGTGTTGAAGGCAGAGCTGCAGTCTATGAATAGGAGGAGTCTGACGTGGGTGACTCTCTTATCCAGGTGTTCTAGGGATGAGCGTAGGGCCAGGCCGATGGCTTGAGCACAAGTGTCTCCCAAGTTTCTGGTGTCGACAAAGTTATAACAAATTGCTGAGTACACTTATATTCATGTAGGCTACACCACCTAGGCCGAGTCCCTCGTTGTACATTTGCCCTGAACTTTGTCCCCTTTATCTATTGTTTTCACACCTTACCCTTCCTTATCTCTGTGACTCCCTCTCCCCTGACTCTCAGTCTGATAAAACCATAGAAACGTAGAAAATATGTGCAGGAGGAGGCCATTCGGCCCTTCTAGCCAGCACCGCCATTCAATGTGATCATGGCTGATCATCCACAATCAGTACCATGTTCCTGCCTTCTCCCCATATCCCCTGACTCTGCTATCTTTAAGAGCCCTATCTAGCTCTCTCTTGAAAGCATCCAGAGAACCGGCCTCCACCGCCCTCTGAGGCAGAGAATTCCACAGACTCACAACTATCTGTGAGAAAAAGTGTTTCCTCGTCTCCATTCTAAATGGCTTACTCCTTATTCTTAAACTGTGGCCCCTGGTTCTGAACTCCCCTAACATCGAGAACATGTTTCCTGCCTCTAATGTGTCCAAGCCCTTAACAATCTTATATGTTTCAATGAGATACCCTCTCATCCTTCTAAACTCCAGAGTGTACAAGCCCAGCCGCTCCATTCTCTCAGCATATGACAGTCCCGCCATCCCGGGAATTTACCTTCTAAACCTACGCTGCACTCCCTCAATAGCAAGAATGTCCTTCCTCAAATTAGGGGACCAAAACATCCCGGGAATTAACCTTTGTCTCAACCCAAAACGTCACCCATTCCTTCTCTCCAGAGATGCTGCCTGTCCCACTGAGTTACTGCAGCATTTTGTGTGTGTGTGTGTGCGGTGGACTCCGGTGTCCGCAGTTCCTTAAACCTGCTTTTGTGTTTGTTTCTAGTATGTGTCTGGAGTGCAGCAAATGGTGGCAAGACAGGCCAAGGCCTTCATCGGTCTGGGGAAGATGCCGGACGTGCAGATGGGTCGACACCAGGCATCGTGCGGGAAGCCTTGGCTCTGGTTTGGCACGGTCAAGTCTTTGGTGGGCAAGGGGGTCATGCTGGCCATTAGCCAGGGCAAGGTGACCACCAGCGTGCTGAACATCGCCAACGAGGACTGCGTCAAGGTGGCGGCAGTGCTGAACGGCGTCTACTACCTGGACAACGTGCACTACACCGTCGGGGGCAGGGACACCCACTACTTCATCAAGACCACCTCGCCCGAGATCGACCTGGGCTCGCTGCGGCTGACCAGCGGCCGCAAGACGCTGGACAACGGCATCAACATCACCGTTTCGCAGTCGACTGCCGTGCTGAGCGGCAGGACGCGGCGGTTCACCGACGTGGAGATGCAGTACAACGCCCTGTCCCTCCAGGTCCGCTACGGCACCACGCTAGACGAGGAGCGGGCCCGCCTGCTGGAGCGCGCCCGGCAACGAGCGCTGACCAACGCCTGGAACCGCGAGCAGCAGCGGGTGCGGGACGGCGAGGAAGGGATGCGCCTGTGGACGGAGGGGGAGAAGAGGCAGCTGCTGAGCGCCGCCAGGGTTCAAGGCTACGACGGGTACTATGTACTCTCTGTGGAACAGTACCCAGAACTGGCAGACAGTGTGAACAACATCCAGTTCCTAAGACAGAACGAGATCGGAAAGAGGTAACACACAGGCCAGTTGGTGGCTGCCAAAGAGAGACAAACTCAACACGTTTGTTCATTATATTTCCCCGGGGAGAACAGAGTGATTAGTTTTTCGCTGCCGTTTGTTACTTGTTTAGTTTCACTAAGGAGACTGGGACAGCACAAACCTCCCGTCTGCTGTCCCCTATCAATCTGTAGCACAAATTTGTTCCTTCCTGGAGCCGATGGACTTGGTGGACAATCTGTTCCCCACCTAGCCGCACTCTACGAAAGGGGGTGAAAGATGGCCGGTGTGAACAAAGACTTCTGAATCACCCTTGAGCGTTTCGGCAGCTGTATCGAAAAATCGGGAGCTGTCAGCTGCTCGAAAAATAATCACAAATTGTTTACGGCTGATCGCCAGATCCAAGGTTGGACTAACATATGTATAAAAAAAACACACACACAAAACGCAAAACAATTTTATACTTGGCCAAACCTATCGACTATTTTCTGTTGCTTTATGATACAGCATATTAAACATTAGAAAATGTCCAAATTGCGGAAAGTAATTGTATACAGTAAACTGCGTTTTTTGCTTCCCCAGAAAATAGTCTAATCTTTCCTCATGTTAAGTTGATCCAGTGTCGGAGAGAGAGAGGGAGAGAGAGAGAGAGAGAACGACACTTGCTATTGACTGCACTGTGGCAGCAGAGGAAGGGGTCATCTCTCTCCCCTCGAGCGGGCTGCTCTGTACGAGGACACTTTCAGCAGAGTAGCAGTGTGACTCTAACAGCCAGGACAACAAAACACAACGCTGGTGGATTTACCTTGCGAGCTGCCACGATGTACAGGATCCTTCTACCCGCTAAACGAAACAATAAAAAAAACAATTTCCATTTTTTTTGGTACAGTATGTTGAGACCAGTACCTTATGGAGTTTTTATATGAATTCCACTTCACTGTTCATCAGATACTAGTCTCCGAAGATGTTAATTTATGTAAAGTGTTTCAAAAGGAGTTTATACTTGAAAATAAAATCTTTAAAATATACGCTGGTGCCTTCTTTCTCGACGGATGGACAATAGACAATAGGTGCAGGAGTAGGCCATTCGGCCCTTCGAGCCAGCACCGCCGTTCAATGTGATCATGGCTGATCATCCCCAATCAGTACCCCGTTCCTGCCTTCTCCCCATATCCACTGACTCCACTATCTTTAAGAGCCCTATCTTGCTCTCTCTTGAAAGTATCCAGAGAACCAGCCTCCACCGCCCTTTGAGGCAGAGAATTCCACAGACTTACAACTCCCTGTGTGAAAAAGTGTTTCCTCATCTCATGTCTAAATGGCTTGCCCCTTATTCTTAAACTGTGGCCCCTGGTTCTGGACTCCCCCAACATCGGGAACATGTTTCCTGCCTCTAGCGTGTCCAAACCCTTAATAGTCTTATATGTTTCAATTAGATACCCTCTCATCCTTCTAAACTCCAGAGTGTACAAGCCCAGCCACTCCATTCTCTCAGCAAATGACAGTCCAGCCATCCCGGGAATTAACCTTGTAAACCTACGCTGCACTCCCTCAATAGCAAGAATGTCCTTCCTCAAATTAGGGGGCCAAAACAGCACACAATACTCCAGGTGTGGTCTCACTAGGGCCCTGTACAACTGCAGAAGGACCTCTTTACTCCTATATTCAACTACACTCAATATCAGAGGAGTATATAATTGTGAAAACACTTGACTTTTTGTTATCTTGTGAAACACAACCCACTGGGCTACTGAGAAAATAAAACAGAATGAAAAGGCAATTTTAAATTTGTAAAACCATGCTTGTGAGGTATATTTTCATCCTTTCCATGCTGCCACTGAGAATATTAGGATTCTCCTCCCTCTTAGGAAGCTCAGCGTGCACTTCTCACCAACTTCTACAGATGCACCGTAGAAAACATTTTATCGGGATGCATCACAGCACGGTTTGGGAACAGCTCCATCCAAGACCGCAAGAAATTGCAGCGAATTGTGGACGCAGCCCAGACCATCACACAAACCAACCTCCCTTCCATTGACTCCATCTACACCTCACGCTGCCTCGGCAAGGCCAGCAGCATCATCAAGGACCAGTCGCACCCTGGCCACTCCCTCTTCTCCCCTCTCCCATCGGGCAAGAGGTACAGAAGTGTGAAAACAAACGCACACCTCCAGATTCAGGGACAGTTTCTTCCCTGCTGTTATCAAGCAACTGAACCATCCTGCCACAACCAGAGAGCGGTCCTGAACTACTATCTACTAAAATTAGAGCACATGGTATTGACGTGGATAGAAAATTGGTTGGCAGACCGGAAGCAAAGAGTAGGAGTGAACGGGTCCTTTTCAGAATGGCAGGCAGTGGCGAGTGGAGTGCCGCAAGGCTCTGTGTTGGGGCTGCAACTATTTACCATGTATATTAATGATTTGGAAGAGGGAATTAGGAGCAACACTAGCAAGTTTGTGGATGACACAAAGCTGGGTGGCAGTGTGAACTGTGAAGAGTATGTTAGGAGGTTGCAGGGTGACTTGGACAGGTTGAGTGAGTGGGCAGATGCGTGGCAGATGCAGTATAATATAGATAAATGTGAGGTTATCCACTTTGGCGGCAAAAACAAGGGGGCAGATTATTCTCAATGCGGTTAGGTTAGGTAAGGGGGAGGTGCAGCGAGACCTGGGTGTCCTTGTACACCGGTCACTGAAAGTTGGCTTATAGGTACAGCAGGCAGTGAAGAAAGCTAATGGAATGTTGGCCTTCATAACAAGAGGATTTCAGTATAGGAGTAAAGAGGTTCTTCTGCAGTTGTATAAGGCTCTGGTGAGACCACATCTGGAGTATTGTTTACAGTTTTGGTCTCCTAATTTGAGGAAGGACATCCTTGTGATTGAATCAGTCAGTGTAGGTTCATGAGATTAATCCCTGGGATGGCGGGACTGTCATATGAGGAAAGATTGAAAAGACTAGGCTTGTATTAACTGGAGTTTAGAAGGATGAGGGGTTATCTTATAGAAACGTATAAAATTATAAAAGGACTGGACAAGCTAGATGCAGGAAAAATGTTCCCAATGTTGGGCGAGTCCAGAACCAGGGGCCACAGTCTTAGAATAAAGGGGAGGCCATTTAAGACTGAGGTGAGAAAAAAACGTTTTCACCCAGAGAGTTGTGAATTTGTGGAATTCCCTGCCACAGAGGGCAGTGGAGGCCAAATCACTGGATGGATTTAAGAGAGAGTTAGATAGAGCTCTAGGGGCTAGTGGAGTCAAGGGATATGGGGAGAAGGCAGGCACGGGTTATTGATAGGGGACGATCAGCCATGATCACAATGAATGGCGGTGCTGGCTCGAAGGGCCAAATGGCCTCCTCCTGCACCTATTTTCCATGTTTCTATGTTTCTATGTCCCCATATATCTGTAACATTAAATTGAACTACATTGTATTATACCTTCCCTCACCCCAGTCTGATGAAGGGTCTCGACACAAAGCGCCATGCATTCTTTCTCTCCAGAGATGCTGTCTGTCCCGCTGAGTTACTGCAGCTGTTTGAGTCTATCTCCAGTTTTCTACCAGTAAACCCTCAATTTAAGTTTATACCCATGCAGTTTAGTTTAGATTAGTTTTGAGGTACAGCTCAGAAACAGGCCCTTCTACAGATGCAACATAGAAAGCATTTTATCGGGATGCATCACAGCAGGGTTTGGGAACAGCTCCATCCAAGACCACAAGAAATTGTAGAGAATTGTGGACGCAGCCCAGACCATCACACAAACCAACCTCCCTTCCATTGACTCCATCTACACCTCACGCTGCCTCGGCAAGGCCAGCAGCATCATCAAGGACCAGTCGCACCCTGGCCACTCCCTCTTCTCCCCTCCCCCATCGGGCAAGAGATACAGAAGTGTGAAAACGCACACCTCCAGATTCAGGGGCAGTTTCTTCCCTTCTGTTATCAGGCAACTGAACCATCCTACCACAACCAGAGAGCAGTGCTGAACTACTATCTACCTCTTTGGTGACCCTCGGATTACAATAATACTTTACTGGACTTTATCTTGAAATACTAAACGTTATTCCCTCTATCCTACTGTGGACAGCTTGATTGTAATTATGTAAATTCTTTTCATTAAGTAACACTTTTCACTAAGTAGCGCGCTACAAAAAGCTGAATAAAAGCTTAACAGTAAACTAAACCTGGATACGGCGGCCACGGTGGAGCAGCGGTAGAGTTGCCACTTTACAGCGAATGCAGCGCCGGAGACCCGGGTTCCATCCCGACTACGGGTGCTGTCTGTACGGAGTTTGTACGTTCTCCCCGTGACCTGCGTGGGTTTTCTCCGGGACCTTCGGTTTCCTCCCACACTCCAAAGACGTGCAGGTTTGTAGGTCAATTGGCTTGGTGTAAATGTAAAAATTGTCCCTAGTGGGTGTAGGACGTTGTTAGTCTGCGGGGATCGCTGGGTCGGCGCGGACCCGGCAGGCCGAAGGGCCTGTTTCCGCGCTGTATCTCTAAACTTAAAAACTAAACTAAACTAAAATATGGATCATGTGCGGGTAGAGGAGATCACCAGCACGGACATGTTGGGCCGAAGGGCCTGCTGCTGCGTTGTACTGTTCTATATTCTATTGATCACATCTCTTTGTCTCCTGACTTCCTCCATTATCATCACTCATCCTTAACTCCATCACCTTCATGTTGCAAACAAGCCTTTTGTGCAAGACTTCATTAAACAGCTTCTGAACATCCATGAGGACAACAAAAGGGAAAATATTTAATAGGAATCGGAGGGGTAACTTTTTCACACAGAGGGTGGTTGTATGGAACAATAGACAATAGGTGCAGGAGGAGGCCATTTGGCCCTTCGAGCCAGCACCGCCATTCAATGTGCTCATGGCTGATCATCCCCAATCAGTACCTCGTTCCTGCCTTCTCCCCATATCCCCTGACTCTGCTATCTTTAAGAGCCCTATCTAGCTTGCTCTTGAAAGCATCCAGAGAACCGGCCTCCACCGCACTCTGAGGCAGAGAATTCCACAGACTCACAACTCTCTGTGAGAAAAAGTGTTTCCTCGTCTCCGTTCTAAATGGCTTACTCCTTATTCTTAAACTGTGGCCCCTGGTTCTGGACTCCCCCAACATCGGGAACATGTTTCCTGCCTCTAGCGTGTCCAAGCCCTTAACAATCTTATATGTTTCAATGAGATACCCTCTCATCCTTCTAAACTCCAGAGTGTACAAGCCCAGCCGCTCCATTCTCTCAGCATATGACAGTCTCGCCATCCCGGGAATTAACCTTGTAAACCTACGCTGCACTCCCTCAATAGCAAGAATGTCCTTCCTCAAATTAGAGGACCAAAACTGCACACAATACTCCAGGTGTGATCTCACTAGGGCTCTGTACAACTACAGAAGGAACTGCAGAAGGAGCTGCCAGAGGAGGTAGTTGAGGCAGGGCCTATCCCAACGTTCAAGAAACATTTAGACAGGTACATGGGTTGGACAGGTTTGGAGGGATACGGACCAAATGCAGGTAGGTGGGACTTGTGTAGGTGGGACATGCTGGCCGGTGTTGGCGAGTTGGGCTGAAGGGCCTGTTTCCACGCTGTATCACTCTATGACTCTGTAGCATCTTGTATATTCCCGACATTAACCTTCTCCAGGGACCGTATCAAAGAATCCAATCTAGTTCAAGTCAAACATGATTTGTCCTCAATTAATCTGTCTGGTGTACAGACAATAGAAAACAAAACTTCATTTCTCATAGAGTGATACAGCGTGGAAACAGGCCCTTTGGCCCAACTTGCACACACCAACCAACATGTCTACACTAGTCCCACCTACCTGCATTTGGCCCATATCCCTCTAAACCTGTCCTATCCATGTACCTGTCTAAACATTGCTTAAACATTGCGATAGTCCCTGTCTCAACTACGTATTTCAGCAGCTTGTTCCATACACCTACTGCCTTTTGTGTAAAAAATGTAACCCCTCAGGTTCCTATTAAATCTTCCCCCCCCCCCCCCCTCACCTTAAACCTATATCTTCTGGTGCTCGATTCCCCTACTCTGGGCAAAAGACTGCATTTACCCGATCTTTTCCTCTCATGAATTTTGTACACCTCTGTAAGATCGTGGAGAAGACAGGAACGGGGTACTGATTGGGGATGATCAGCCATGATCACATTGAATGGCGAATGGCCTACTCCTGCACCTATTGTCTATTGTCTAATGATTATTGTCTATTATCACCCCTCATCCACCTGCGCTCCAAGGAATAGAGTCGCAGCCTGCTCAACCTCTCCCTTTAGCTCTGTCCCCTCGAGTCCTGGCAACATCCTCGTAAACCTTCTCTGAACTCTTTCAAGCTTGACAACATCTTTCCTATAACATGGTGGAAAGAACTGAACACAATATTCTAAATGTTGCCTCACCAACGGCTTATACATCTGTAACGTTACCGCCCAACTTCTATACTCAATACTCTGACTGATGACGGCCAAAGTGCCAAAAGCCTTTTTGACCACCTTATCTACCTGCGACTCCACCTTCAAGGAACCTTGCACCTGTACTCCTAGATCCCTCTGCTCTACAACACTACCCAGAGGCCGGCCATTCACTGTGTAGGTCCTGCCCTTGTTCGACGTCCCAAAATGCCTCTTGTGTGTCCAAGCCCTTAATAATCTTATATGTTTCAATGAGATGCCCTCTCATACTTCTAAATTCCACAGACTCACCACTCTCTGTGTGAAAAAGTGTTTCCTCATCCCAATTCTGTCCAATCTCCCCATCAAAGTTCCCGCCCATCGCTCACTGGCAAGATCTTGCAGATGTGTATTTCACTGCACATCTCGTATGGGTATGTGACAAATAAACTTGACTTGACTTGAGATTCCATCTTTCATTCAAAGGGTGGTGTCACAGAGTCATAGAGTGAGTGATACAGTGCCCACACCAATGTCCCAGCTACACTAGTCCCACCAGTCTGCGTTTGGTCCATATCCCTCCAAACTGGTCCTATCCATGTACCTGTCCAACTGTTTCTTCAATGATGGGATAGTCCCAGCCTCAACTACCTCCGCTGGCAGCTTCCTCCATACACCTACCACCCTTTGTGTGAAAAAGTTACCCCTCGGATTCCTATTAAAAGTTTTCCCCTTCACCTTGAACCTATGTCCTGAGGATTGGAGGGTAGCAAACGTAACCCCACTTTTTAAGAAGGGAGGGAGAGAGAAAACGGGGAATTACAGACCAGTTAGTCTAACATCGGTAGTGGGGAAACTGCTAGAGTCAGTTATTAAAGATGGGATAGCAGCACATTTGGAAAGTGGTGAAATCATTGGACAAAGTCAGCATGGATTTACAAAAGGTAAATCATGTCTGACGAATCTTATAGAATTTTTCGAGGATGTAACTAGTAGAGTGGATAAGGGAGAACCAGTGGATGTGTTATATCTAGACTTCCAGAAGGCTTTCGACAAGGTCCCACATAAGAGATTAGTATACAAACTTAAAGCACACGGCATTGGGGGTTCAGTATTGATGTGGATAGAGAACTGGCTGGCAAACAGGAAGCAAAGAGTAGGAGTAAACGGGTCCTTTTCACAATGGCGGGCAGTGACTAGTGGGGTACCGCAAGGCTCAGTGCTGGGACCCCAGCTATTTACAATATATATAAATGATCTGGATGAGGGAATTGAAGGCAATATCTCCAAGTTTGCGGATGACACTAAGCTGGGGGGCAGTGTTAGCTGTGAGGAGGATGCTAGGAGACTGCAAGGTGACTTGGATAGGCTGGGTGGGTGGGCAAATGTTTGGCAGATGCAGTATAATGTGGATAAATGTGAGGTTATCCATTTCGGTGGCAAAAACAGGAAAGCAGACTATTATCTAAATGGTGGCCGATTAGGAAAAGGGGAGATGCAGCGAGACCTGGGTGTCATGGTACACCAGTCATTGAAAGTAGGCATGCAGGTGCAGCAGGCAGTGAAGAAAGCGAATGGTATGTTAGCTTTCATAGCAAAAGGATTTGAGTATAGGAGCAGGGAGGTTCTACTGCAGTTGTACAGGGTCTTGGTGAGACCACACCTGGAGTATTGCGTACAGTTTTGGTCTCCAAATCTGAGGAAGGACATTATTGCCATAGAGGGAGTGCAGAGAAGGTTCACCAGACTGATTCCTGGGATGTCAGGACTGTCTTATGAAGAAAGACTGGATAGACTTGGTTTATACTCTCTAGAATTTAGGAGATTGAGAGGGGATCTTATAGAAACTTACAAAATTCTTAAGGGGTTGGACAGGCTAGATGCAGGAAGATTGTTCCCGATGTTGGGGAAGTCCAGGACAAGGGGTCACAGCTTAAGGATAAGGGGGAAATCCTTTAAAACCGAGATGAGAAAAACTTTTTTCACACAGAGAGTGGTGAATCTCTGGAACTCTCTGCCACAGAGGGTAGTTGAGGCCAGTTCATTGGCTATATTTAAGAGGGAGTTAGATGTGGCCCTTGTGACTAAGGGGATCAGAGGGTATGGAGAGAAGGCAGGTACGGGATACTGAGTTCGATGATCAGCCATGATCATATTGAATGGCGGTGCAGGCTCGAAGAGCCGAATGGCCTACTCCTGCACCTAATTTCTATGTTTCTATGTTTCAAGAAACCGTGCACCTGTACTCCTAGATCCCTCTGCTCTACAACACTACCCAGAGGCCAACCATTGTTCGACGTCCCAAAATGCAACACCTCACACTTCTCTGTATTAAATTCCATCAACCATTCCTCCACCCACCTGGCCAATCGATCCAGATCCTGCTGCAATCATTCACAACCATCTTCACTATCTGCAAAACCACCCACTTTTGTCTCATCAGCAAACTTGTTCATCTTGCCCTGCATGTTCTCATCCAATCATTGATGGGTGTATGGAATGAGCTGCCAGAGGAGGTAGTTGAGGCAGGGATTACCACAACATGTAAAACACATTGGATAGGAAAGATAGACACAAAATGCTGCGGTAACTCAGCGGGTCAGGCAGCATCTCGGGTGAATGGGAATAGGCGACGTTTTGGGTCGGAACCCTTCTTCAGACTGATAGAGGCGGAAGGGAGATTGAAAGATAGATGTGGGCGGGATAGGTTTTGAGAGACATGGGCCTAATGCGGACAGGTGGGTGGCACGGTGGCGCAGCGGTAGAGTTGCCGCCTCACAGCGCCAGAGACCCGGGTTCCATCCTGACTACGGGTGCTGTCTGTACGGAGTTTGTACGTTCTCCCCGTGGGTTTTCTCCGGGAAACTTCGATTTCCTCCCACACTCCAAAGACGTACAGGTTTGTTGGTCAATTGGCTTGGTATAGATGTAAATTGCCCCCAGTGTGTGTAGTATCCTATACACACTAAGGGCAATTTACATCTATATATACACGTGTTATTGTGCGGGGATCGCTGGTCGGCGCGTACTTGGTGGGTTGACGGTCATAAGGAAAAGGAGTAGAATTAGGCCATTCGGCCCATCAAGTCTACTCCGCCATTCAATCATGGATGAACTATCTCTCCCTCCCAACCGCACTCAAGTTGGGCCTTCTCCCCATAACCCCTGACAGCCCAACTTATCAAGAATATATCGCTGTATCTCTAAACTAAAACTAAACTAAACTAAACCAGTATAGATGGGACATCCTGGTCAGCATGGGCAGGTTGGGCCGAAGGGCCTGTTTCCGCTCTGTGTGACACTATGAGTTGGTTAAACTCTCCGTGCCTCCGGCGAGCAAAACTTTGGGAGAGCAAATGACCGGAGAACCCAATAAAATAACAGCTGAAGGCCACATGGGGGGGGGGGGGGGTGAATACACCTCTCGGGCCGCTGGCGTTGGAGCTAGCAGCCTCATATTACCGGTACCTGGGAAACACAGCGGGGATACCCCGACACACAGCCGCTTGAAAGACCCCCATATATGGGTAGCGGACGGCGGAGAAGTCGTCTCTCGGGCCGTTGGCGTTGGAGCCAGCGGCTTCATACTGGTGCCAGTGGCACCTATACAGCGGGGATACCCCCCGACAATGTATATCGCGGCTATCCCTTTCACAGGGACCGCGGGGATATCCCTGCTGCAGGGACCGCGGGGATACCCAGCACGGCGGGGGGGGGAGGCCCGACTACTAGGGAACCCCGGCTGCATACAAGGACCTCGAGAACGAGCTCGAAGGGGGGTGGTGCGTTGCCCCCGCAGCAGAAGGTTTAAAACAGGACCTGCAGGGAAATTCTTTACTCTCAGGTTGTTTAGTTCTATTTCTGTGAGGATGTGTTACAGGAAAGGAACCATGGACTAAGTCCAAATGGAGACTGACTGCGGAGGACCACTGCGGGAGTGCGGGCAGTCAGCAGCGGTTGGCTACACCTGGACCGCTAATCGATCATCAGTCTCCGACCTGGCACCTTTATATAACCATATAACAATTACTGCACGGAAACAGGCCATCTCGGCCCTACAAGTCCGTGCCGAACAACTTTTTTCCCTTAGTCCCACCTGCCTGCACTCATACCATAACCCTCCATTCCCTTCTCATCCATATGCCTATCCAATTTATTTTTAAATGATACCAACGAACCTGCCGCCACCACTTCCACTGGAAGCTCATTCCACACCGCTACCACTCTCTGAGTAAAGAAGTTCCCCCTCATGTTACCCCTAAACTTCTGTTCCTTAATTCTGAAGTCATGTCCTCTTGTTTGAAACTTCCCTATTCTCAAAGAGAAAAGCTTGTCCACATCAACTCTGTCTATCCCTCTCATCATTTTAAAGACCTCTATCAAGTCCCCCCTTAACCTTCTGCGCTCGAGAGAATAAAGCCCTAACTTATTCAACCTTTCTCTGTAACTTAGTTGCTGAAACCCAGGCAACATTCTAGTAAATCTCCTCTGTACTCTCTCTATTTTGTTGACATCCTTCCTATAATTATTATATTATACTTAATTCCTAGAACCTGCACAGTAGGAATCGACACCTCAGACTGACGGGAAGGCCAAGCAAAGTCGGACAGGCCCGATGACTCGGACAAGTCAGGCTGTGAAGACTCATCGCCGGCAGGAGTACTGTGATCGCATTGGGCACGACTCACGTCGCATTTTTTTTTAATTTTTTTTTTGTCGCCTTTGAATGTTTGAATGTAGTTTAAAGTGCTTTTTTTTTTAAACTGGGTATGGGTGTGGGGGGCGGGGGGTGGGGGAAACTTTTAAAATCTTTCCCCTGCATGGAGAACCCGACCTTTTCCCTGTCGGGTCTCCGTTGTCGTTGGGGCCTTGCACCGTGGAGCGGCCTCCAACCGGAACGACCTGGGGCTCCAGTCGCGGACCTGCGGACCTACCCACCATCGCGGAGCTGGCCGAGTTCGGAGCGGGTGTAGCGGTGGTGGCGCGCGGCTGCGACCCGAACCCGGGGATTCGGAGGCTCCAACCGCCGGTCTGGTGGACAGGAACACCGGGAGCCCGCGGGTCCCTGGTGGGAGACCGCTTTTCAGGGCTTCCGCAACGGCGACTTCTCCCGCCCGAGTTGCTGGGTTGAAAAGTACCTGGAGCGGGGCCTTACATTGCCCGGCGCACCTTTAAATGGCCGCGGGACTTACTAGCGCCCGCCGGGGGCTCCAACACCAAGACCCGGAGCGCGGCCTTGCATCACCCGGCGCGGCTTTAATGGCCGCGGGACACTTACCATCGCCCGCCGGGGGCTTTAACTCTGACATCGGAAGGAGAATGGGGAGAGCAGGGGAAAGATAAGACTTTGCCTTCCATCACAGTGAGGAGGAGATTCACTGTGATGGATGTTTGTGTAATTGTGTTGTGTCTTGGTTCTTTTTCTTGTGTGTATGACTGCAGAAACCAAATTTCGTTTGAACCTCAAATAAATTGTATTGTATTTAGGCTGTGGGCCGAGGAGCTTTATTCTGCAGTTTCGTGACCCAAGTCACCAAACTACATGAAATTTTCACATATTGTGTAAAAAAAATTATATAAATCAGGCATCTGTGAAGCCCCCTTAGCCATTTTGTGTGCTAGCCTGAAACAAAGCGCGCGATTGGCCAACTGGCAGACAAATCAATGTTAAACGTGCTTTGATTGGACTAAAAATTACCCGAAATTTTCAGGTTTTTCTCTAATTTAATAAAAATGTGCAAGTCTTCTTCATATCGAGTTTCAGGGGTGATTTATATAATTTTTTAACACAATATGTGAAAATTTCATGTAGTTTGGTGACTTGGGTCACGAAATCCCATTTCTAGACACATTTTTGATGCTCGGCCCACAGCCTAATTGTATTGTATATCCCGCATGGAGCGGTTGATGGAGCAGACGCTCCAATATGCTCCGGTATATGGAGTCTAGTCACCATGGGGTCCTAGGACGCCCAAGGCAGCACCTTATTGAGGGCTGCATAATGCATCTCCCTTGACAGAGGGGAGCATTAGGAGTCACTTCTGGGCTGACTCTGAAGACAGGGGTTTTTGGCTGAAGATACCACAAGTGTGCAGGGGGTGCAGGAACAACAAAACCAGCAGCAGGAGCTCGATGAGGGCCATCGGGCTCAGGAAGGCTACATCATCACATAAGACCTCACATCTCCGGCGGCAGCACCCCTACGCACCCACCAGCAAACCACAATGCACTGAAGCTGGTGAAAACTTGAAGGCCGTACAACCAGAACAAAGGTCTTTTTAGGCCACAGCCCAGAACGGCCTTCCTGGAAGATGCGCCAACCCCGTACTCGAGCTCCTCTACCTCTCAGGAGCAGAAGTGCAAAATCATGCACACATGTGATGAATGCTGTGGTGGATGTTTATGTTAAATTTTTATTGTGTTTTTGTGTGTGTTCTTTATAATTGTACCGCTGCTGACATATTAATTTCACTTGCACTTATGTGCAATGTGACAAATAAACCGTATTGTATTGTATTGTATTGTACATGGTTGAGGCAGCTCCTTGGGTCGGGTTGCATAAGTCCTCCCATTCGGATAAAGGTATGGAGCCACATCGATGACGTCTCCCGTCACGGATACAAGTTGGTAATACTTAAACTGGTTTGAATATTTATCCTGGTTTGGGATAACATAAGATTAGTTTATACTGCACAACAGGTATGGTGGAGTTTGCCTTTCAAGGCAGGCTCACAATATGGGATGTGGACTGATCAATGTCAATAGCCTCAACCCGCATGTGCAGTATAGACATTTCTGAATAACTTCAATGTGATCACTTCCTTTCACAAAAGATATTTGAAATTTAACTGGATGAGGCAATGATACACTCAAAGCGTTGCAAAATGGGCTAACTTCAGTTTCCAGATTATTACCAAATCACTACAATCAGTGCTTCGACTGCACAGAGCTAACAAATAAGTGATATTGAACATACTGTATTTTACTAAATTAGCCTTATCAGCCACATAGCTGTATTTGAGAAATTGGTTCTCACCCGTCCAGTTAATTTCAATTTAAGTTGATACCAACTGAAACTATTGATTATTGGGATACAATCAAACCATTTATTTGTCTGGGATCAGCTCTGAGACAAAAGATTAGACCTCTGCTATTCTCAGCTGAAACTAACAAAGTCACAATGATGGACGAACAGTATTCAGTGTTGCTCCACTAAAAACCTCTCATCTGTAAATCTTCAGTCATTTCCAAACTGATGCTATTGCCCAAAGATGGGAAATCTACTAATACCATCTCTAGTTACGGAGGCAGATGGGATTAGCATGAGTTATCAAGTGTTCAGTTATGGTATCAACTGCCAATGGACACCAGGTGCATTCTGTGCATTAAAGGGCATGTGGATATGCATAACCTGCATGCACAAGTCTAAGGTGATACACTTTGGTGGTGGTATATGTTAATCACAAAGGTACAATCAAATCAAAGTATCCGGTGATAGTTTTACCTAACCGCATTTAGCACTGGTGTATTATCATGCAAAATCAATTACAACACAGAATGAATGTGTGATCACAAAGCATTTAATAACATTGTGGATCGATGGAACACTAACGATTGAGATGCTTGCATCCAGGTTCAATCAACAGTTGCTAAAAATACAAGGCATATTAGTGGCGAAGGGTGCATTCTCGCTACACAAGGGAGGAATGTTCTTTATGTCTTCCTCCATTTGGCCTCAATTGACGGGTCTTGCAAAATTCAGCAAGATTCCCGCTTCCAGGTTTCATAGTCCCTGCCTGGGTTATATACCCATGATTCCCGCTGATGTGGGGAATGAGCATAAAACCTCACATGGTTAATCCCGGACAAAAAAGATGCTGGTTCAGTTGTGATGTTGAAACCATCCTCTGCATGATATAATCAATTCATAGACTTACAGACTCTGAGAGACCATTTCCTGCGGCTCGGGTTGTCTAACCATAAGCATTAGGAGTACCCACTGCAGATTGCAGAGCTAGCATCAAATAAAAGCAAACCGAATAGGAGATGGGAAGTATTGTTTATTCTTCTTCATGTTTAACTCGGCATGGATGACTGACACATTGAAATTCAGTTTTATGGGATTATAACATCAAGTTAAAATTCCATTTACTGTGCCTGAAGTACCTCCTCATCATTTGGCTGCGGAGAATATAAACCACTCTTTCCGGTCTCACCCTCTGAAGTCTAGATTATGAAGGGTATCGTCAACTAAAAACCTCCTAGGCCTAGGGACGCAGAGATATGGGTTGTTAACATTGTGCTACGTCACTTCACCGATAGGCACCAGCAACATCCCTGTCCTTGGTCAAACTCACGTACTAGTGGTTATGCCATAGCATTGAGTACAGCGCTACGGGTCCAGTCATTGCTACACTGGATAGAATGATCATATCTGTGGGCTATAATAACATGTTTTGTTTATGATTAGTCAAGCAGAGTAGACAGGGACACAGACCAAACTAGATGTTGTATATCCCATGGACCTTGGGTTGCGTGTGATCACGCACCTACACCAATATGTCAAGGTCCCTAAGAGCCTCGTAGACTCTGACTAGCAATATTGTTAGTTACATAAACCTCGTTAGAAGGAATCACTACAAATCTTCTCCAGAGGGTTAAATGGGTCTGGCATATACAGGAGTGTACATTGAAATTGAGTCTCATTCTAGCACTATACCTCAGCAGCAGGGTTATGGACCACATCCTAGCGGCTGCAGGATGGTCAAACTATTAATCTGTACCAATATTCAGAATAAACCTATTGCCAGATCGGGGGTATTTGCCAACTCTATGTTAGGTATGGTTCATACTTCCTCTAGGTTGAGGGAGGTTACGATTCCCACTATTGTTCATTAATGGCATCAACATGTCTATATCTATGTCATGTCTGAATGCTATATTAATGTTCACTCATCATTAGCCCACTGATGCTGTGTATGACGCCTGGACTCTTTTCCACGGCATGAAATCACAGAGCTTTAAAATCTTCACGTAGTCACTCACGTGGCTCCGAAGTAAAATAGTAAGATTAAACGAGAACTTACCAGTTTGAAGTTTGATCTTTATTTTATGAGGAGTAACGTTGAGGGATTACGTGCCCTCCACGTCCACCCTCGATCATAAAGTTCAACTGGTATCCTATTTCTCTAATCTTACTATGTTCAGTTCATTTACTGTTATCTGTGATTTCACACCGCTGCTTTGAAGAATGACACGCATGCGTCCTGGCGGGTTCTTCACGTAATCCCTCAACGTACTCCTCATAAAATAACGATCAAACTTCAAACTGGTAAGTTCGAGTTTAATCTTACTGTTAGGCGCTTCCCCCTCCTGGTGAATGCTATGTACTTACCTTTCTCTGTTTCTATCCCAAGTACAGGCCTCGTGGCTGTGAGTCTGGAATCGAGGGGTTAAAGGCTCCTGTACCCGATTGGCCAAGCTGCGTCAGGTGACGGGTGACTCATCTGAAGTATAAATACCAGAGCTTCCCAGGATTCTCTCTCTTCTTCGTCGACCCTGACTGATGAGCAGACTGCTGGTGTGGGCCGAGGAAGCCTGACCACATGGCATAGAACTTTGTGTATTTTCACCATTCCTTGTTAACAGATATTGAATTGGGACGGATAAGGGCTGACCTTAGAGTTTTCGTGTATTTTGGTTTCAGGGTTGTATCTCTTTGGGCAGGTTTTGGAATCTCCGGTTCGACGGCCCATTGCATGGCTGGCTGGAGCATTGTTAAATTGTTTGTCAGTTTATCCATATCCCTGACTGGGTTGTTTAAATCAGGTTTGGGTTTTGTGTTCCAATGAATAATAAAAACAGTTTTTGAACCTGAACCTGGTTTTTGACTTGTGTTACGCAGCTCTGAAGTACTTGCATTCGGGAGTCGTAACAAAATGGGGGCTCGTCCTAAGTTTTGAGGACCCTAGACGTTTTTAGGGGGGTTTTTTGGTAGGCTTCTGGACTGAGGAAGTCTGTGTGTTGTGAGGGAATTTTTTCTTCCCTGTTTGTGGTAGCATTAGTGCCCAAGTTTTAGCTGGTGGTTTGGTGGTACATTAGAAATGGAATTTAAGGTGAAAGAATTTGTTGAGGCTCCTAGTCGGGAGTTGTTTGATAGATGTACGAAGGAGCATTTGATTTTGCTGGCTGAGAACTATGCCGTGACTATTGACAAGCATTCAAAGAAACACTCCATTAAATCGGAGTTGTGGGCTGCGTTGGTGGAGGCTGGGGTTTTGCCTGGTGGTGCAGACAGTCCCCCACCTTCTGTTCAGCCAGTTCAGAACATGGAGGCCATCATTAAACTGAAGGAGATGGAGCTTGAATCACAGAGAATTGCCTCTTTGTTAAAAGAGAAAGAGCTCATGCATGTTCTTGAAATGAAACGGCTTGAGCTTGAGGAGGAAACCAAAAGGGCTGAATTTCAGCTGCGGGAAAAAGAAATAGATAATTCCCGGGTTTCTTCTAGGGAACGGGAGTTTGATATGAGCAAGAACATCCGCCTGGTTCCCCCGTTTCGTGAGGAGGATGTGGACAAGTATTTCACAGTGTTTGAACGGGTGGCTTTGTCCTTGAAGTGGCCTAGGGACGTGTGGACCTTGCTATTGCAGTGTGTCCTTGTGGGTAAAGCACGGGAGGTGTACTCGTCTTTATCTGTTGAAAGCAGTCTGGACTATGAGTGTGTGAAGTCTACAGTATTAAGGGCTTATGAATTAGTTCCAGAGGCGTACCGGCAGAAGTTCCGGCGCTTTAGGAAGTTTGATAGTCAGACTTATGTGGAGTTTGCTAGGGAGAAGGAGGCACTTTTTGACAGGTGGTGCGCTTCTCAAGGAGTGAAGGATTTTGAGCTACTGCGGGCCTTGATGATTATGGAAGACTTTAAGAACTGTCTCCCTGAGAGGGTTACTACTTACCTTAATGAGCAGAAGGTGAATGAGGTGTCTAAGGCTGCGGTGTTGGCAGATGAGTATGTATTGACTCATAAATCTGATTTTGTTGGGCGATCCTATAGTTTTGGTGCACGGCCGGTTGATCGTGGTGGTGTCGCCGGTGGCAGTGTCAAAGCTGTTTCTGCACCTGCAAGTGGCAGCACGTTGATACAGGGGGAGGTCCGAGCTGATAAGGTTGACGGAAATGTGAGGACTAATGAAGGTCCTGTGTGCTACTATTGTAGAAGGAGAGGGCACATGTTAAAGTCGTGTCCCGTTCTGAGGCAGAAAAATGCAAAGCCTGTGGCTTTGGTGGGTACACAGAAGGCACCTGTCGTACCTGAGGTGCCTGAGTCTGATGAGTGTAGGAATTATTCTGCGTTCATCATGAATGGGTTTGTTTCTCTAGAGGATGGGGGTGATAGAGTTCCAGTATCCATCTTGCGTGATACTGGTGCTACTCAGTCCTTTATATTGGTTGGTGTACTGCCGTTTTCTGGGGAATCATCGGTTGGGTCAAGTGTCCCAGTGGTAGGATTCGGGATGGATGACATGGTAGTGCCTTTGCATACCGTGCGTCTCGAGTCCGAGTTGGTTTCAGGCCGGGTAACTGTTGGGTTACGGCCGTGTTTTCCCGTTGGGGGAGTTTCTGTGATTTTGGGGAATGACTTGGCAGGAGGTAGAGTTTTAGTCACTCCTGAGGTGACGGCTGTTCCGATGGTGCAGAGTCCTGATAGATTGGCTATGCAGCATCCAAAGGTCTTCGCAGCTTGTGCTGTCACGAGGGCTATGGCTAAGAGCCAGGCGAAGTTTGAGGATGTGGTGGACCTGAGTGAGAGCATTTTTGGGGATCAGGATGATAGATCCTGTGTTGTGAAGGGTGTTTCTCCATCTCAAGATGGGATAGTGTCTGGAAATGTGCCGGTGTCACTGTCACGTGACCGGCTGGTTGAGGAGCAAAAGAGTGATCCTGGTTTATCTGATCTGTTCGACTGCGCAGTGCCTGAGGGGGATATGGATTCCACAGCAAAGGGGTATTTTCTAAGGGATGGCTTACTGATGCGAAAGTGGTCTCCCTTGAATATATCTGGGCATGATGATTGGAGCGTGGTTGATCAGATTGTGATGCCTCGTCGGTATAGGGACGAGATACTCTGTTTGGCTCATGATGGTCCTCTGGGGGGACATTTGGGGGTCAATAAGACGTATGACCGCATCTTACGGAATTTTTTTTGGCCAGGGTTGAAAAAGGACGTGAAACAGCACTGCAGGTGTTGTCACATTTGCCAGGTGGCAGGAAAGCCGAACCAATCGATTGTTCCTGCGCCTTTATATCCAATCCCTGTGGTCGGTGAGCCGTTTGAGCGGATTCTAGTTGATTGTGTGGGCCCTCTACCTCGGACAAGGGTGGGCAACAAGTTTTTATTAACAATTATGTGTGCGACTACCCGCTTTCCGGAGGTGGTCCCTTTGCGTAGAATTACTGCCCCTGCAATTGTTAAGTCTCTCACTAAGTTTTTTTCGTTGTTCGGTTTGCCCAAGGTTGTGCAAAGTGATCAAGGTACCAACTTCATGTCGAAGGTTTTTGGTCAGGTAATGAAGTTGTTAGATATTAAGCATTGTTACTCCAGTGCGTATCATCCTGAGAGCCAGGGAGCTCTCGAGAGGTTTCACCAGACTTTGAAATCTATGTTGAGGACTTACTGCCTGGAGTTTGAAAAAGACTGGGATGAGGGGGTTCATCTAGTTATGTTTGCAGTGCGTGAGGTCGTGCAGGAGTCTTTAGGGTTCAGTCCTGCTGACCTGGTGTTCGCGCATACTGTACGTGGTCCGTTGAGGGTCCTGAAGGAGAAATGGTTGCAGGAGGATACAAAACGTAGTATTTTAGACCACGTCTGTACTTTTCGCTCTAGACTGAGGAGGGCATGCGAACTGGCAATGGGTAATCTTGCCTCTGCTCAGTCTAGGATGAAGGACTGGTTCGACAGGAAGGCTTCTAGTAGGAATTTTTCTCCAGGTGACAAGGTCCTGGTGTTGTTGCCTATTCCTGGTTCCAGTCTGCAGGCTCGGTATAGCGGTCCCTATCAGGTGGTTAAGAAGGTTGGTGAGAGGGATTACGTTATTGGTACCCCTGATCGGAGGCGTAAGACTCAGCTCTGTCATGTTAACATGATGAAACAGTACCATGAGCGGGAGCCTGTGGAGGTTGATGGGTCGGAGCTATGTCCTTCTAAGCCTGTTTTGGCTGCAGTGGTGCTGCCCCCTGACACGGGTGGTGATGTGGGGGAGGCACGGTTGTCTGTGGCAGTAACGCAGGGAAAGCTGAGTAACTCTGAGGCTTTGGAGACGCTTCCCTTGCGGTTGTCTCATTTGACTGGCATATCCGTGGCAAGGATGATGTATTGGCTGATGCATTGTCGCGCCAGTGATGTCTGTGTTACTGAATAGTTGCTGAAATTTGGTGGTGTTTTTTAGTTCATTTTCAGAAACTTATTCAGTATCTTTGGGTGGGGGTGTTAGGCGCTTCCCCCTCCTGGTGAATGCTATGTACTTGCCTTTCTCTGTTTCTATCCCAAGTACAGGCCTCGTGGCTGTGAGTCTGGAATCGAGGGGTTAAAGGCTCCTGTACCCAATTGGCCAAGCTGCGTCAGGTGACGGGTGACTCATCTGAAGTATAAATACCAGAGCTTCCCAGGATTCTCTCTCTTCTTCGTCGACCCTGACTGATGAGCAGACTGCTGGTGTGGGCCGAGGAAAGCCTGACCACATGGCATAGAACTTTGTGTATTTTCACCATTCCTTGTTAACAGATATTGAATTGGGATGGATAAGGGCTGACCTTAGAGTTTTCGTGTATTTTGGTTTCAGGGTTGTATCTCTTTGGGCAGGTTTTGGAATCTCCGGTTCGACGGCCCATTGCGTGGCTGGCTGGAGCATTGTTAAATTGTTTGTCAGTTTATCCATATCCCTGACTGGGTTGTTTAAATCAGGTTTGGGTTTTGTGTTCCAATGAATAATTAAAACAGTTTTTGAACCTGAACCTGGTTTTTGACTTGTGTTACGCAGCTCTGAAGTACTTGCATTCAGGAGTCGTAACACTTACTATTCTTTGCCGCAGAAGGCTGTGGAGACCAAGTCATGGTTATTTTTAAGGCAGACATAGATAGATCTTGATTAGTTTGGGTGTCAGGGGCTATAGGGGGGTAAGCTCATTTCAGTTTCAGTTTAGTTTATTGTCAGGTGTACCGAGGTACAGTCAAAAGCTTTTGTTGCGTGCTAACCAGTTAGCAGAAAGACAATACATGATTACAGTCGAGCCATTTACAGTGTACAGATACATGATAAGGGAATAACGTTTCATGCAAGGTAAAGCCAGGAGAATGGGGTTGGGAGGGTGAGATAGATCAGCCATGATTGATAGATAGGGCTCTTAAAGATGGCAGAGTCAGTGGATATGGGGAGAAGGCAGATTGTGGATGATCAGCCATGATCACATTGAATGGCGGTGCTGGCTCGAAGGGCCGAATGGCCTACTCCTGCACCTATTGTCTATTGTCTATTGATTGAATGGCGGAGGAGAATAGATGGGCCGAATGGCCTAATTCTGCTCCTATCGCTTAAGAATGTATGAACTAATTTCATCTTAATTGTACTAAGAAAAAAACGTAGCTTTTGGAACGTTCCCCTTGGTTAGAACACCACGACTTGAGACCACGTAATTCATCGAGGCGTAGAGGGAAAACACGTTGTCACATTTTTCTTTCATAACGGGAAACAAAATATGTACGATGCTGTTTTGTTGCAGATTCCAGCGTTGAGCCTCTCTGTACACCTTGCTGATAATTATTGCATGAGCTTGGCAAATCTTCGCAGTTTCGGGCTGATTAATAATTCATTTCGGGCATTTTCTTTCTTCTTCGGGCTTGTTGATGGGTAGGATCGGCCGTTCCTCTCACAGCCTTTGAAGGATCTCCCAGGCAGTGAAGAACACTTCTCGGATTATAGAGTGTGTCTGCCACAAATAAACTGAGTTGCAAAGGAATACAGAATCAGATTATGCATTTTGTTTATTCTTCATATCATTTTCGGTTGCCGATAAAGCCGTCACATCGCTGAGGTTCTGCGGTACTTTAGATAAGGGTATTATCCTGACAAAGTGCTGGAGTAACTCAGCGGGTCAGGCAGCATCTCTGGGGAACATGGATAGGTGACGTTTCACAGAGTGCTGGAGTAACTCAGCGGGTCAGGCAGCATCTCTGGAGAACATGGATAGGTGACGTTTCACAGAGTGCTGGAGTAACTCAGCGGGTCAGGCAGCATCTGTGGAGAACATGGATAGGTGACGTTTCACAGAGTGCTGGAGTAACTCAGCGGGTCAGGCATCATCTGTGGAGAACATGGATAGGTGACGTTTCACAGAGTGCTGGAGTAACTCAGCGGGTCAGGCAGCATCTGTGGAGAACATGGATAGGTGACGTTTCACAGAGTGCTGGAGTAACTCAGCGGGTCAGGCAGCATCTGTGGAGAACATGGATAGGTGACGTTTCACAGAGTGCTGGAGTAACTCAGCGGGTCAGGCATCATCTGTGGAGAACATGGATAGGTGACGTTTCACAGAGTGCTGGAGTAACTCAGCGGGTCAGGCATCATTTGTGGAGAACATGGATAGGTGACGTTTCACAGAGTGCTGGAGTAACTCAGCGGGTCAGGCAGCATCTGTGGAGAACATGGATAGGTGACGTTTCACAGAGTGCTGGAGTAACTCAGCGGGTCAGGCAGCATCTGTGGAGAACATGGATAGGTGACGTTTCACAGAGTGCTGGAGTAACTCAGCGGGTCAGGCAGCATCTGTGGAGAACATGGATAGGTGACGTTTCACAGAGTGCTGGAGTAACTCAGCGGGTCAGGCAGCATCTGTGGAGAACATGGATAGGTGACGTTTCACAGAGTGCTGGAGTAACTCAGTGGGTCAGGCAGCATCTCTGGAGAACCGGGCGGCACAGTGGCGCAGCGGTAGAGTTGCTGCCTCACAGCACCTGAGACCCGGGTTCGATCCTGCCTATGGGTGCTGTCTGTACGGAGTTTGTACGTTCTCCCCGTGACCTACGTGGGTTTATCCGAGATCTTCAGTTTCCTCCCACACTCCAAAGATGTACAGGTTTGTAGGTTAATCGGCTTAGTTATAAAATGTAAAATAGTCCCCGGTGTGTTTATGGTAGTGTTCATGTGCTGGGATCGCTGGTCGGTGCGGACTCGGTGGGCCGAAGGTCCTGTTTCCGCACCATATCTCTAAACTCAACTAAACTATACATGGGTAGGTGACGTTTCAGGTCGAGACCCTTCTTCAGACAGAGAATGTTTTACCTGTGTTATTGGGTTGCGAGTTCCAGGATCAGAATCCAGCACAGTGGCGCAGCGTTAGAGTTGCTGCCTTTTACAGCACCAGGGACCCGGGTTTGATCTAGTCTGTACAGAGTTTGTACGTTCTTCCTGTGACCATGTGGGTCTCCTCCAGGTGCTCTGGCTTCCTCCCACACTCCAAAGGCTTGCAGGTACGTTGCATAATTGGCTTCTGTAAATTGCCCCTGGTTGGGAGGTTGTGTTGCAGTTACATGAGACGGTGGTGAGGCCACCTTTAATTGTGTTTAGTTTTGCTCACCACGTTTGTAATAATAATAATAATGCATTTTATTTGCCAGCGCCTTTCTGGACACCCAAGGACACCTTACAGGACATAAAATCACAATGCATTTAACCATATAACCATATAACAATTACAGCACGGAAACAGGCCATCTCGGCCCTACAAGTCCGCGCCGAACAATTTTTTTCCCTTAGTCCCACCTGCCTGCACTCATACCATAACCCTCCATTCCCTTCTCATCCATATGCCTATCCAATTTATTCTTAAATGATACCAACGAACCTGCCGCCACCACTTCCACTGGAAGCTCATTCCACACCGCTACCACTCTCTGAGTAAAGAAGTTCCCCCTCATGTTACCCCTAAACTTCTGTCCCTTAATTCTGAAGTCATGTCCTCTTGTTTGAATCTTCCCTATTCTCAAAGGGAAAAGCTTGATCACATCAACTCTGTCTATCCCTCTCATCATTTTAAAGACCTCTATCAAGTCCCCCCTTAACCTTCTGCGCTCCAGAGAATAAAGACCTAACTTATTCAACCTATCTCTGTAACTTAGTTGTTGAAACCCAGGCAACATTCTATTAAATCTCCTCTGTACTCTCTCTATTTTGTTGACATCCTTCCTATAATTGGGCGATTTAATATCAATATTAAAATCAAGTTGATTAAAAACAAAAAACAAAACAAAACAAAAAATACACAAAACATTTTAAGTCATTAAAATCAGGGTGAACATGGTGGAAGTTATGTCGGGTATGCTAATCTAAACAGGTGTGTTTTGAGTTGTGATTTGAATTGATCGACAGTGTCCAGGTGACGGATGGGAGGTGGGAGAGTGTTCCAGAGACGTGGGGCAGAGCAGCTGAAGGCTCTGGCACCCATGGTGCTGAGTCTAAATGTGGGGACAGTTAAAATTGCAGCTGAGGAGGAACGAAGTGACCAGGAAGGAGTGTATGGTAGCAGCAGGTCAGAGAGGTATTGGGGAGCAAGGTGGTGTAGGGCTTTGAAGGTCAGCAGTAAAATCTTGTAGTTAATCCGGTGGTGCACACACAGGGAGCCAGTGGAGCTGAGTGAGGATGGGTGTGATGTGGTCCGATGATCTGGTGCGGGTGATGATCCGGGCTGCAGAGTTCTGAATGCATTGGAGGCGATGAAGAAGTTTATTGGAGGTGCAAGTGAGGAGGGCGTTGCAGTAATCGATGCGGGATGTGACCAGAGCGTGGATGAGGACTTTCGTATTGTCTTTGGAGAGGGAGGGGCGGAGTCTGGAGATGTTGCGGAGATGAAAGTATGCAGAGCGTGTGATATTGCTGATGTGGGGGCCAAAGGAAAGTGTACTGTCCAGAATGACGCCGAGATTTTTGACATGGGAAAGATGTTGTCATTGTAGACATTGTAGGAAAGATGTTGTCAAACTAGAAAGGGTGCAGTGAAGATCTACGATGAGGTTCACCCCGCGACATGTCGCCTGTATGGTCCTGAGTCGTCTCCTCAGTCGCCCAAAGAGTCGTACCTTGTTCTGGTCGCCGCTGGATTTTCAACATGTTGAACATTTTCAGCGACCTGCAACGACCTATGACAGGTGCCGGCAAGTCGCCGAAAAAGTCATGTAAGTGGGACAGGTCCATTAGAAACATGTTTAAGATCTGAGGGGAATAGATCAGGTAAACGCACACTTTTGCCCAGAGCAATTACCTGTCCAATTGCTTCTGCAACATTGCGATAGTCCCTGCTTCAACTACCTCCTCGGGCAGCTTGTTCCATACACCAAACACTCTTTGTATGAAAAAGTTACCCCTTAGGTCCCTATTAAATCCCTCCCCCCGCCCCCTCCCCCCCCTTCCTTAAACCTGTCCTCTGGTCCTCGATTCCCCTACTCTGGGCAAGAGACTCTGTACCTTTCCCTAAAATTATTCCTCTCATGATCTTATACACCTCTATAAGATCTCCCCTCATCCTCCTGCGCTACAAGGAATAGAGTCCCAGCCTGCTCAACCTGTCCCAGTAGCTCGGACCATCGAGTCCTGGCAACATCCTTGTAAATCTTCTCTGCAATATTTCCAGCTTAACAGCATCTTTCCTATAACATGGTGAGCGAAACTGTATGCAAAAGACGAATTTCACTGTACCTTGTTTCTTGATCAGTACGGGTGTCAGGGGTTATGGGGAGAAGGCAGGAGAATGGGTTGAGAGGGAGAGATAGATCAGCCATGATTGAATGGCGTAGACTCGATGGGCCGAATGGCCTAATTCTACTCCTGTGACATACGACCTTATGAACTCGGAACATGTGGTAATAAAGAACGATCGACCATTAGGGGCGGCACGGTGGTGCAGCGGTAGAGTTGCTGCCTCATAGCGCCAGAGACCCGGGTTTCATGCTGACTACGGGTGCTGTCTGTACGGAGTTTGTACGTTCTCCCCGTGACCTGCGTGGGTTTTCTCAAAGGTCTTTGGTTTCCTCCCGCACTCGAACGACGTGCAGGTTTGCAGGTTAATTGTCCAATTGTAAATGTAAAATTGTCCCTAGTGTGTCGGTGTGCTGGGATCGCCGGTCGGGGCAGACCCGGTGGGGTGAATGGCCTGTTTCCGCGCTGTATCTCTGGGATGCCGTGACTCCCCGTGACCTTTTCTCCGGATGCTCCGGTTTCCTCCCGCACTCCAAAGTCGTGCAGGTGTGTAAGTTAATTGGAGTTGGCGAAAATGTAAATTTCCATAGGATAAATTGTAGGATTGTGCTGGCGTGCGGGGATCGCTGTTCGGCGCGGACTCGCTGCGGATCAAAGCTTGTCACTGTACCTCGGTACACGTGGCAATAAACTACACTGAACCGAACTTCAATTAAAATTGTGCTCCAATATAAACATTCTTTCTATACTCGTTGGTTCCACCCTTTGGTACTGTTGTTATCACTGCTGCGATCCCACAGAGAATTAGTAGCCTAAAGCTGTGTGAGTTTATTTATGTAAATCAATTTGAGAATAGCAGATATGCTTGCTGTACCACTACTTAAGTGGCACCCAGGGGAGAGAGAGACACATGCTGTGTTTAAGGATTTTCACAACACTCCTTGTGAAATGAGTCTCGCATGACTCATTTGGACTGCAGCAAAACGCAGAGGTGCCTCGTTGTGTATCTGCAGCGGGGTTTGTGTGCCAGGGTGTCGCTGTGATAAAACAGGCATTTACAAGTTGGCACATTATTAGCAGCATGCACAGAGCAAGTCAACCTCCAAAACCTTTCACAGGCAGGCCAATGACCTCTACTACGCAAAATGTCCTTGTGCAGGTACAATAACGGCCTTTCACAACACACTTGGACAGGTGCATGGATAGGGCATAAGGTCGTTAGAGGTAGGAGCAGAATTAGGCCATTCGGCCCTTCGAGTCTACTCCGCCATTCAATCATGGCTGATCTATCTCTCTCTCCTTCCCCCAGTCAGGGCTTGTACACTCTGGAGTTTAGAAGGATGAGAGGGGATCTCATTGAAACATATAAGATTGTTAAGGGCGGGGACACACTAGAGACAGGAAACATGTTCCCAATGTTGGGGGAGTCCAGAACCAGGGGCCACAGCTTAAGAATAAGGAGTAAGCCATTTAGAACGGAGACGAGGAAACACTTTTTCTCACAGAGAGTTGTGAGTCTGTGGAATTCTCTGCCTCAGAGGGCGGTGGAGGCCGGTTCTCTGGATACTTTCAAGAGATAGCAAGATAGGGCTCTTAAAGATAGCGGAGTCAGGGGATATGGGGAGAAGGCAGGAACGGGGTACTGATTGTGGATGATCAGCCATGATCACATTGAATGGCGGTGCTGGCTCGAAGGGCCGAATGGCCTACTCCTGCACCTATTGTCTATTGTCTATTGTCTATTCTGCAGCCTTCTCCCCATGACCCTTGATACCGGTACTAATCAACAAGATATCTATCCCTGCCTAAAAAAATATCCATGGACTTGGCCTCCACTGCCGTCCGTGGCAAAGAATTCCTTGTAGGATAAGTTAGTTTAGTTTAATTTTGAGATACAGCGTGGAAACAGGCCCTTCGGCCCACCGGGTCCGTGCCGACCAGCGGTCACCCTGGTAACCAGCACCATCACCACAAACACTAGGGACAATTTACAATTTATAACGACAAACCTGCACGTCTTTGGAGTGTGGCAGGAAACGGGAGCACCCGGGGAAAACCCCACGCAGGTCACGGGGAGAAGGTACGAATGGCCCGTAATACTACGTAACCTCATTACACGAAGGTGAGGAGAAGAATTACGAGGATGTTGTCAGGGCTCCCCCTCTCCCATCAGGCAAGAGGTACAGAAGTGTGAAAACAAACGCACACCTCCAGATCCAGGGACAGTTTCTTCCCAGCTGTTATCATCCTACCACAACCAGAGAGCAGTCCTGAACTACTATCTACCTCATTGGTGACTCTCGGACTATCCTTGAACGGACTTTACTGGCTTTGCCTTGCACTAAATGTTATTCTCTTATCTTGTATCTGCACACTGTAATCATGTATTGTCTTTCCGCTGACAGGATAGCACACCATCAAAGAAGCTTTGCACTGTACCTTGGTACTAGTGATAATGCACTAAACTAAACTAAACTAAACTAAACTTAATTAAGCTAGACTAAGCCTAAGCACAATTCCCGAATAGCACAAAGATTATAGATATAGTCCGCTGAGATCGAATTCTAGAAGCGCCAGGTTTTGGTGCCATTTCCAAAGTCCAGTTCTCAGGGCTGCCAACTCTCACGCTGTGAGCGTGAAACTCACGCCCTCAAGCAAACTCTCACGCCCTCACGCTCATCAGAAATTTCTCACGCTCAGTGGTGAGAAATGTTGTGATCAACGAAAATTTCAAAACTCGGATAAACTGCATTGTCCGTGGGTGTTGTAGAGCCGGGGCTGCGGGAGGGATGGGAGCAGAACCAGCGGCTGGAACAGATGCGGGGAGCCGGGACGGACGAGTGTTTGCCGGGGCCGGCGTGTCGCTCGCTGCCGCTCTGGCCATGGAGCAGCTCCGGACAGTGCGAGTGTCCCGGGCGTCGGAGCCGTCGGTTGCGCCGCTGCCGCTGCCGCTGCCGCTGCTGCGAGAGTCTCTGTGCCGAAGGGACAGACTCTCAAAGGGAGGTGGAGAGAGAGAGAGGGGGGAAGGAGACAGGGAGAGGGGGGAGAGACAGGGGGGGTGAATGGAGAGAGAGAAGATGGAGAGGGGGGGGGGGAGAGGGGAGAGAGAGGTAGGAGAGGGGGAGAGTGAGGTGAGAGAGGGGGGGAAGTGAGAGAAGGGTGAGAGGGAAGAAAGAGGGAAGAGAGAGAGGGGGAGGAGAGGGTAGGAGAGAATGGGAGAGAGGAGAAGAGAGGGTGGTAAAAGAGAGAGGGGGAGAGGGGGAAAGAGAGAAACGGGGGAAAGAGAGAGATATGGGGGCAAAGAAAAAGATAGCGAGAGGAGAAAGAGAAGGGAGAGAGGGCAAGGGGAAGAGTGAGGTAGGATGGAGAAATGGGGAGGAGAGAGGGGGGAAGATAGAGAGGTGAGAGGAGAGACAGAGAGAGGGGAAAGAGAGAGGGGAGAGTGTGTGGAGAGAGAGAGGGAGGGAGAACGGTTGGGGGAAGCGAGGGGGAGAGAGATGAGAGAGAGAGGTGAGAGAGAAGGGGAGAGAGAGAAGAAAGAGAGGGGGGAGAGAGAATTAGGGAACGAAGAGAGGGGGAGAGCGAGTTAGGGGAAGAGATGGAGTGAGAGAGGAGGAGAGGGGGAGAGAGAGGGGACCATAGAGAGGGGTGAAGAGTAAGGTGGGAGGAGAAGGAAAGGGGGGGAGGAAAGAGAGGAGGTAGAGCAGCGGAGAGAGAGGGAAAGAGAGGGGCCGAGAGAGATAGAGGGGGAGAGAGCGAAGGGGGGGGGGGTTGTTGAGAGGAGAGAGAGCGGAAGAGAGGGGGGAGAGAGAGAGAGTCTCTGTGTCGAATTTGCCCAGTGACCGGCATGGATCAGGCTGCGGCTCGATGCATCCTGGAGGACAACCAGTGGCTGCTGGAAGTAAGTACCAAGCACTGGGTAGAAACGGTGGAAAGATAGTGGACTTCAAATGGGGGTGGTTGGAGAAAGCATCCTGCTTGCCTGCTAGATTTTCACTTACTGTAACTGCAGGAAAAATGTTCCCGATGTTGGGGGAGTTCAGAACCATGGGTCACAGTTTAAGAATAAAGGGGGGGGGGGCAGTTAGGACTGAGATGAGGACAAACTTTCTTCACGCAGAGAGTTGTGAATCTGTGGAATTCTCTGCCACAGAAGGCAGTGCAGGCTAATTCACTGGATGTTTTCAAGAGAGAGTTACATTTAGTTCTTGGGGCTAATGACATCAAGGAATATGGGGAAAAACAGGAAAGAGGTACTGATTTTAGATGAATAGCCATAATCATATTGAATGGCAGTGCTGGCTCAAAGGGCCGAATGGCCTATTCCTGCACCTATTTTCTATGTTTCTATGCTTGAGTATATGGCAATAAAACTCGATCACTTGATTTTGAAGCATTCATACATGGTGGAGGTATAATGTAGTCATCGAGTGATACAGTGTGAAAACAGGCCCTTCGGTGCAACTTGCCCACACCCCGCCAACATGTCCCAGCTACGCTACCTGCTTTTGGTCCACACCTCCAAACCTGTCCTATCCATATATCAGTCTAACATTTTCTTAAATGTTGGGATGGTCCCTGCCTCAACTACCTCCTCTGGCAGCTTGTTCCATACCCCCATCACCCTTTTTGTGGATAAAGTTACCCCTTAAAAAGTTACCTCTTAAAAATACTTCATACAAAAAACATTGAAATCATACTTCTACAGTGCACAAAAACATGATTTTAATACATCAAATTTCAAAAAGTTCCTACCCTACTTCCACACTCTCTCCCCACTCGGTTGCTCCACTCCCTCACCGGGTACCCCCAAGGCCAGTGATCAGTGATTGCACAGCCTCCCCCCTGTCAAAAACGCTCCAATCCAATTTAAAGCAGATATATTGCGTTCAAGTGTCAGTTATAAGACTCGCTACAGTATGCACCATATTGCACAATTTCAAGCTGAAAAATGCAAATGTTCCTACTCCCCCCCCCCCCCCCCCCCGGTCACGATGCTCCCTCGGGCTTGGTCTCTCGCAAATTTCTCACTCCCAACTCTCACCCAATGTTGGCAGCCCTGAGTCCTGTTAGCGGACTCAGTCTCCTAGAGCGGGGCCGGATCCAGGCGAGCCCCAGGCTTCTGCAGGGCCTTCAGCCGTCACCTCCATCTGCATCATCCAGCAAACCGTCAATAGACAATAGACAACAGGTGCAGGAGTAGGCCATTCGGCCCTTCGAGCCAGCAGCGCCATTCAATGTGATCATGGCTGATCATCCACAATCAGTACCCCATTCCTGCCTTCTCCCCATATCCCCTGACTCCGCTATTTTTAAGAGCCCTATCTAGCTCTCTCTTGAAAGCATCCAGAAAACCTGCCTCCACAGCCCTCTGAGGCAGAGAATTCCACATACTCTGTGAGAAAAAGTATTTCCTCGTCTCCGTTCTAAATGGCTTACTCCTTATTCTTAAACTGTGGCCCCTGGTTCTGGACTCCCCCAACATCGGGAACATGTTTCCTGCCTCTAGCGTGTCCAAGCCCTTAACAATCTTATATGTTTTAATGAGATATCCTCTCATCCTTCTAAACTCCAGAGTGTACAAGCCCAGCTGCTCCAGTCTCTCAGCATATGACAGTCCTGCCATCCCGGGAATTAACCTGGTGAACCTGCGCTGCACTCCCTCAATAGCAAGAATGTCCTTCCACAAATTAGGTCGTGTCTCTCCTCGCCCACCACCCGTCCACCTTCAGACTTCGTGACCCGCACCCGACCTTGAGGATGCGGATGGTAAGACTGGCCCTTACCCCAAGGGTTAACTGGTCTTTGCTCCTGATGTCCGTCATTGCCCTCCATCCTCCTTAAGTCAAGCCAAGTTTATTTGTCACATACACATACGACTTGTGCAGTGAAATGAAAAATGGTGAAGCCTGCGGATTGTGCAAAAAACTACAGAAGAGAACAGTAATCAGTATTTACATATTGGTGAGAAAACCCCCCCCCCAAAAAAAACAGCAATTTTAAAAAGACACAGCACAACAGTAAATTTGTACAGTAAGATAGTCCCTGGTGAGGTGAGAGTTTACAGTCCTGATGGCCTCTGGGTAGAAAACCCCTTCTCATTCTCTCCGTTTTCACAGCATGGCAACGGAGGCGTTTGCCTGACCGTAGCAGCTGGAACAGTCCGTTGCTGGGGTGGAAGGGGTCCCCCATAATGTTGCTGACTCCGGATCTGCACCTTCTGATGTACAGTTCCTGCAGGGGGGCGAGTGTAGTTCCCATAGTGCGTTCGGCCGAACGCACTACTCTCTGCAGAGCCTTCCTGTCCTGGGCAGAGCAATTCCCAAACCAGATTGTGATGTTTCCGGACAAGATGCTTTCAACAGCCCCAGAGTAGAAGCACTGGAGGATCCTTAGAGAGACTTTGAATTTCCTCAGCTGCCTGAGGAGGTTAAGGCGCTGCCTTGTCTTACTCACCAGTGCAGCAGCGTGTGTTGTCCATGTCAGGTCCTCTGTGATGTGGACTCCCAGGTATTTAAAGCAGCTCAGCCTATCCACAGTAGTCCCATTTATCTCGAGTGGTGTGTACGTCCTCGGATGTTGTGCCCTTCTAAAGTCCACAATCAGCTCCTTAGTTTTTTCAAGAGGAGGCTGTTGTCCTGACACCAGAGTGCCAGATCAGCCACCTCCTCCCGGTAGGCCTTCTCGTCGTTATCGGAGATCATGCCCACCACCACAGTGCCATCAGCAAACTTGATTATCGAGTTGGAGATGAACCTAGCCACACAGTCATGTGTGTACAGGGAGTACAATAGGGGGCTGAGGACGCAACCCTGGGGGGTCCTGTGCTCAGGGTGAGGGTGTTTGATGTATGTCTTCCCATCTTAACTACCTGGGGCCTGGCGGTGAGAAAGTCCAGTACACAGTGGAGTGTGTTAAGTCCCAGTTCCAGTTCCAGCAGCTTCTCAGCAAATCTGGTGGGGACTATCGTATTGAAAGCTGAACTGAAGTCAATGAACAGCATCCTCACGTAGCCCCCCTTCTGGCTGTCAAGGTGAGAGAGAGCGGTGTACAGAAACTGGGAGACCACATCGTCTGTGGATCTGTTCGGACGGTATGCGAACTGTAGCGGATCCATGTTGCGAGGGAGGAAGGCGCAGATGTGTTTTCTTCACCAGTTTAAAGGTAGACAAAAATGCTGGAGAAACTCAGCGGGTGAGGCAGCATCTACGGAGCGAAGGAATAGGTGACGTTTCGGGTCTCGACCCGAAACATTACCTATTCCATCGCTCCATAGATGCTGCCTCACCCGCTGAGTTTCTCCAGCATTTTTGTCTACCTTCGATTTTTCCAGCATCTGCAGTTTTTTCTTCCTTTAGTTTAGTTTAGTTTAGAAATACAGCACGGAAACAGGCCCTTCAGTCCCACCGAGTCCACGCCGACTAGTGATCCCCGCACACTAACACTATCCTACACACACTAGGGACAATTTCCAATTTTACCAAAGCCAATTAACCTACATACCTGCACGTCTTTGGAGTGTGGGAGGAAACCGGAGCACCCGGAGAAAACCGGAGCAGGTCACAATAGACTATAGACAATAGGTGCAGGAGGAGGCCATTCAGCCCTTTGAGCCAGCACCGCCATTCAATGTGATCATGGCTGATCATCCACAATCAGTCCCCCGTTCTTGCCTTCTCCCCATATCCCCTTACGGGGAGAACGTACAACCTCCGTACAGACGGCACCTGTTGTCGGGATAATAATGGATGGGATTTATATAGCGCCTTTCTAATACTCAAGGTGCTTTACATCGCATTATTCATTCACTCCTCAGTCACACTCGGTGGTGGTAAGCTACTTCTGTAGCCACAGCTGCCCTGGGGCAGACTGACGGAAGCGTGGCTGCCATTCTGCGCCTACGGCCCTTCCGACCACCACCAATCACTCACACACATTCACACACATTCACACACAGGCAAAGGTGGGTGAAGTGTCTTGCCCAAGGACACAACGACAGTATGCACTCCAAGCGGGATTCGAACCGGCCACCTTCCGGTCGCCAGCCGAACACTTAGCCCATTGTGCCATCTGCCGTCCCAGTAAAAGGGATGAAACCCTGGTCTCTGGTGCTGTGAGGCAGCAACTCTGTCGCTGCGCCACCGTGCCACCCCTGTAGGCTGGTCTCACTGTCTATCGGATGCAACCACTGAGAATTCACAGAGACTAGCAACAAAGAGCCAGCGATGACTCCAGTGCTCCAGTATTTTGTGAATTTGTCTAATACCATTTACGTTTTCTTGCCAGCTTCCATCTGATGAGGTCTATGATTGGTATTTTGCCTCCTTTATGTACACTTAGTAATCACACATGAGATTTAGCATGAGATTAATTCCAATGATTGATCTCAGCACTGAACGACTGGAGAATTTCTGGATGAGCACTCGAGCCAACACCGAGCCTCTAGCACAGCTGGTGGCTCACTATTTATTTATGTCTCTCCTCACATAAAACAAAAATGTCGAGCTTTACTTCACGGCATTGAAGTTAAAAGCACTGAAGTCTTGTTACAACTTCCGCACAGCGATATAGCGGCTGCCTCACAGCGTCGGAGACCTGGGTTCAATCCCAAGTTAATTTGCACTCTGTAACTTGCCCCTAGTGTGTAGGGAGTGGATGAGAAAGTGGGATAACATCGAACTCAGTCTTCTCCTTCTTCTTGCGTATGGCGGGCACAGCCTAATGTTGTAGGTCAACTTGTTCTATTTGATCTCTGTTGTGCTGCAGCAAGCAAGAATTTCATTGTCCTATCTGGGACACATGACAATAAACTCTCTTGACTTGACTTGACTTGACTTGTGCACGTCCGTTTGATTGCATTAAACCCCTGTCCCACGGTGCGAGTCAATTTCAAGAGTTCTCCCGAGTTTGCCCTGATTCGAACTCGGAGATTTACGGTAATGGCTCCGGGTTCCTCCCACACTCCAAAAACATGCAGGTTTATAGTCTAATTGGCTTCGGTAAAAATTGTAAATTGTCCCTAATGTGTGTAGGATAGTGTTAGTGTGCAGGGATCGCTGGTCGGCAAGGACTCAGTCGGCCGAAGGGCCTGTTTCCGCACTGTATCTCTAAAGTCTAAAAGACTAATAGTGAAGTAAAATGTTCAGGGCTTTGGTAAGTTTCCTGGAACAGGGAACTGATTTGTTCTACTTACATTAGGATGGACGTATTTTCCTTTGATTTTTCCAGCATCTGCAGTTCTTTCTTAAACATTTCGTCCACTCCACTGCAAAATCTCCTCAAGGTATGTCTACTTTGAAGAAGTTCTCCTCCTCTCTCCGAAGACAGTTATTTCCTTTCTTCCCCCCCCCCCCCACCACAACATCAGTCTGAAGAAGGGTCTCGACCCGAAACGTCAAGTCAAGTCAAGTCAAGTCAAGTTAAGTCAAGTTTATTTGTCACATACACATACGAGATGTGCAGTGAAATGAAAGTGGCAATGCTCGCGGACTTTTGTGCAAAAGACAAACAACCAAACAACCAAACAAACTATAAACACAATCATAACACACATATTATTTTACATAATAAATAATGGAAGGAAAAGCGTTCAGTAGAGTTAGTCCCTGGTGAGATAGGTGTTTACAGTCCGAATGGCCTCTGGGAAGAAACTCCTTCTCAACCTCTCTGTTCTCACCGCATGGCAACGGAGGCGTTTGCCTGACAGTAGCAGCTGGAACAGTCCGTTGCAGGGGTGGAAGGGGTCTCTCATGATATTGTTGGCTCTGGAGTTGCACCTCCTGATGTATAGTTCCTGCCGGGGGGCAAGTGAAGCTCCCATAGTGCGTTCGGCCGAACGCACTACTCTCTGCAGAGCCTTCTTGTCCTTGGCAGAGCAATTCCCAAACCAGATGGTAATGTTCCCGGACAAGATGCTTTCCACCGCCGCTGCGTAGAAGCACTGGAGGATCCTCGGAGACACTCTGAATTTCCTCAATTGCCTGAGGTGGTAAAGGCGCTGCCTTGCCTTACTCACGAGTGCTGAGGCGTGTGATGCCCATGTCATATCCTCGGAGATGTGGACTCCCAGATATTTAAAACAGTTCACCCTATCCACAGGATCCCCATTTATCCTCAATGGAGTGTACGTCCTCGGATGATGTGCCCTCCTAAAGTACATGATCAGCTCCTTCGTTTTTTTGATGTTCAAGAGGAGGCTGTTATCCTGGCACCAGAGTGCTAGATCAGCCACCTCCTCCCGGTAGGCCTTCTCGTCGTTGTCTGAGATCAGGCCCACCACGTCACCAATTCCTTCCTTCTCTCCATAGATGCTGCCTCACCCACTGAGTTTCTCCAGTATTTTTTGTCTACCCTGTATTTTCCATTGCCATGGAGTCAGCATGGCTCAGAATCATCACTTGATCCCTGGAATTGTGCTCTGAGAGTTTTCAGGGAACGAAGGGTTTAAAATTGGATACATCTCCAGGGGAGCGTGATATTTATCCCAGGTTGTTGTGGGAGGCACGGGAAGAGATCGCTGGAGATCTGATAGGAATTTTGTCATGGTTGTATCATAGACTGGTTTGGACACGCTAGAGGCAGGAAACATGTTCCCGATGTTGGGGGAGTCCAGAACCAGGGGCCACAGTTTAAGAATAAGGGGTAAGCCATTTAGAACGGAGACAAGGAAACACTTTTTCTCACAGAGAGTTGTGAGTCTGTGGAATTCTCTGCCTCAGAAGATGGTGGAGGCCGGTTCTCTGGATACTTTCAAGAGAGAGCTAGATAGGTCTCTTAAAGATAGCGGAGTCAGGGGATATGGGGAGAAGGCAGGAACGGGGTACTGATTGGGGATGATCAGCCACGATCACATTGAATGGCGGTGCTGGCGCGAAGGGCCGAATGGCCTACTCCTGCACCTATTGTCTATTGTCTATTGACTGGTTCGGCAACTTGAACACCCAGGAATGAAGATTACAGAGAATGGTGGCCCACTACCCCAATCAGCCTGTAGTTTGTAGGCGAATTGCCCAGAGTGTGTAAGTAGTGGATGGATATATAGTGTTAACATCGAACCCACATGAATGGGTGATCAATGGGTCAGGGTGAAATCGATGGGCCAAAAGGCCTGGTGTATCTGAAGAAGGGTCCTGACCCGAATCGTCACCTATCCATGTTCTCCAGAGATGCTGCCTGACCCACTGAGTTACTCCAGCACTCTGTGAAACGCCACCTATCCATGTTCTCCACAGATGCTGCCTGACCCGCTGAGTTACTCCAGCACTCTGTGAAACGTCACCTATCCATGTTCTCCAGAGATGCTGCCTGACCTGCTGAGTTACTCCAGCACTCTGTGAAACGTCATCTAAACACTCTTGATTCTATAGACTTGATTCGTAAATTTTTCAAATCTTCTCTGGCCAATGATGAATGTACCAAGTGACTGGAAGACAACAAATGTTGTGCCTTTCTTCAAGGAAGGCAGAAAAATACACATTATTAGTGGCTATTGAGTCTTTTCAAGGATGTTGCCAGGGCTCGAGGGCCTGAGCTATAGGGAGAGCTGGGACTCTATTCCTTGGAGCGCAGAAGGATGAGGGATGTTCATATAGAGGGGTATAAAATCAAAAGCGGAATAGATAGGGCGAATGTACAGAGTCCTTAGCCCAGAGAGGGAGGTCAAGCTCAAGTTCAATTTCTAGTTACATTTATTGTCACATGCACCAATTGGTACAGTGAGATGTGAGTTGCCATACAGCCATACGAATAATAAGAACACAACACAATATAGAGTTTAACATGAACATCCCCCACATAGCGGAATCAACGTTCCCCACTGTGAGGGAAGGCAATAAAGTTCAGGCATCTTCCTCTTTGTTCACCCGTGGTCGGGGCCTTTGAACCCTCCGCAGTCGCCGCTACAGCAGCCCGATGTTCAGGCCCTCTCGCCGGGATGATCAGAGCTCCAGAGTCGGAGTGGAAGAACACTCTCAGCGGCTTGGAGTTTCCGAATCGGCCGCTCCCCACCGTAGACCGCGGCTCCCATAGTCCACAGGCCGAGCTGGGCGGAGATTCAACACTGGCGACCCTCGGCAAAGGATCCCAGGACTCGGCGATGTTAGAGTCAGCGCCGCCCGCGGCTGGGAGCTCCGCAAACCACAGCTCCACGGTGTTAAAGTCAGCAGGCCCAACACTCCGGAGCTTCAACACGGCGATCCCCAGTAAGTTATCGACCCACTCCGCAATGGGATTTGGTGCTGCGCTGCCGCTGAAGCTCCGGCCGGTCTCCGGCAGGAAAGGCCGCGCCAATCCAGTTGGTAGGCCGCAGGGGGGGGGGGCGAAGATGCGACTCGGAGAAAAGACGCATCTTCGACCAGGAAATAACTGGGAATCGGTTTCCCCCTATTCCCCCTCCCCCCCCCCCAACCCCCCAACATTAAAAAAACCTTATACTTTTAGACACACTAAAAATAACAAAAAGGGTAAAAGGACAGACAGCAGTCCCCCAAACTCGATGGCGCCACCCGATGGAAGAACCAGAAGACAAAAGTTTAAGGTGAGCGGGAAGAGATTTAATAGGAACCTGTGGTAACATTTTTATTCAGGGTGTATGGAACAAGATGAGGCAGGTACTATAACATTTAAACAACATTTCGACAGGTACATGCATAGGAAAGGTTTAGAGGGATATAGGAACATAGAAACATAGAAAATAGGTGCAGGAGTAGGCCATTCGGCCCTTCGAGCCTGCACCGCCATTCAATATTCAAAACTTACAAAATTCTTAAGGGGTTGGACAGGCTAGATGCAGGAATGTTGGGGAAGTCCAAAACTAGGGGGTCACAGTTTAAGGATAAGAGGGAAGTCTTTTAGGACCGAGATGAGAAAATCATTTTTTACACAGAGAGTGGTGAATCTGTGGAATTCTCTGCCACAGAAGGTAGTTGAGGCCAGTTCATTGGCTATATTTAAGAGGGAGTTAGATGTGGCCATTGTGGCTAAAGTGGAGAGAAGGCAGGGATGGGATACTGAGTTGGATGATCAGCCATGATCATATTGAATGGCGGTGCAGGCTCGAAGGGCCAAATGGCCTACTCTTGCACCTATTTTCCATGTTTCTATGTTTCTATGATCATGGCTGATCATCCAACTCAGTATCCTGTACCTGTCTTCTCTCCATACCCCCTGATCCCTTTAGCCACAAGGGCCACATTTAACTCCCTCTTAAATATAGCCAATGAACTGGCCTCAAGTGCCTTCTGTGGCAGAGAGTTCCAGAGATTCACCACTCTCTGTGTGAAAGAGTCATATGGGCCAAATGTAAGCAGGTGGGACTAGCTTAGATGAGGCATCGTGATCGGCATGGATGAAACGGGCCGAAGGGCCTTCTCCTGTGCTGTACGTCTCTGTGAATTAATAGTAACATATGATTTATTTGCATTTGTATGGTTGAACAAGTTAGGTCTTTATTCTTTGGAGCGCAGAAGGTTAAGGGGGGACTTGATAGAGGTCTTTAAAATGATGAGAGGGATAGACAGAGTTGACGTGGATAAGCTTTTCCCACTGAGAGTAGGGAAGATTCAAACAAGGGGGCATGACTTGAGAATTAAGGGACAGAAGTTTAGGGGTAACATGAGGGGGAACATCTTTACTCAGAGAGTGGTAGCGGTGTGGAATGAGCTTCCAGTGGAAGTGGTGGAGGCAGGTTAGATTTTATCATTTAAAAATAAATTGGATAGGTATATGGATGGGAAAGGAATGGAGGGTTATGGTCTGAGTGCAGGTATATGGGACTAGGGGAGAATAAGTGTTCGGCACGGACTAGAAGGGCCGAGATGGCCTGTTTCCATGCTGTAATTGTTATATGGTTATATGGTATAGGTACATGGATTTGGGCCAAACGCGGGCAGGTGCGACTAGCATAGCTGGGGCATCTTGGCCGGTGTGGGAAGTTGAGCCACAGGGTCAGTTCAGTTTAGTGCATTGTCACGTGTACCGAGGTACAGTAAAAAGCTTTTGTTGCGTGCTAACCAGTCAGCGGAAAGACAATACATGATTATAATCGAGCCGTCCGCAGTGTACAGATACATGATAAGGGAATAATGTTTAGTGCAAGGTAAAGACAGCAAAGTCCGATCAAGGATAGTCTGAGGGGCATGTTTCTATGATGTATAACTCTATCACTGCACCCCCCCCCCCCCCCTCCCCCCTCCCCCTCCCCCATTAAGACCTGTTTCGAACAACTTTATCTGTTTTATTTATTCATGTGTGTATATATTTGTACAATGATATATGGACACACTGATCTGTTCTGTATTCATGCCTACTATATTCTGTTGCGCTGAAGCAAAGCAAGAATTTCATTGTCCTATCTGGGACACAGGACAATAAACTATCTTGAATCTTGGGATACAGCACGGAAACAGACCCTTCGGCCCACTGAGTCGGCACCGACCAGCGATCCCCGCACACTAACACTATCCTACACACACTAGGGACAATTTACAATTTACACCAAGTATAACTGACCTACAAACCTGCACGTCTTTGGGGTGTGGGATGGAAAATGAAGATCTCGCAGAAACCCACGCAGATCACGGGGAGAACGTACAAACTCCGTACAGACAGCACCCATAGTTATAGAAACATAGAAAATGGGTGCAGGAGGAGGCCATTTGGCCCTTCGAACCAGCACCACCATTCATTGTGATCATGGCTGATCATCCACAATCAGTAACCCGTGCCTGCCTTCTCCCCATGTCTATTGATTCCACTAGCCCCTAGAGCTCTATCTAACTCTCTCTTAAATCCATCCAGTGAATTGGCCTCCACTGCCCTCTGTGGCAGGGAATTCCACAAATTCACAACTCTCTGGGTGAAAAAGTTTTTTCTAATCTCAGTTTTAAATGGCCACCCCTTTAACTGTGGCCCCTGGTTCTGGACTCGCCCAACATTGGGAACATTTTTCCTGCATCTAGCTTGTCCAGTCCTTTTATAATTTTATACGTTTCTATAAGATATCCTTTCATCCTTCTAAACCAGTGAATACAAGCCCAGTCGACCCATTCTTTCTTCATATGACAGTCCCTCCATCCAGGGTATTAACCTTGTAAACCTACGCTGCACTGCCTCAATCACAAGGATATCCTTCCTCAAATTAGGGGACCAAAACTGTACACAATACTCCAGGTGTGGTCTCACTAGGGCTCTGTACAACTGCAGAAGGACCTCTTTGCTCCTATACTGAAATCCTCTTGTTATGAAGGCCAACATGCCATTCGCTTTCTTCACTGCCTGCTGTACGTGCATGCTTACTTTCATAGACTGATGTACAAGGACCCCCAGACCCCGTTGTACTTCCCCTTTTCCCAACTTGACGCCATTTAGATAGTAATCTACCTGTTTTTGCTACCAAAGTGGATAACCTCACATTTATCCGCATTAAACTTCATCTGCCATGCATCTGCCCACTCCCCCAACCTATCCAAGTCACCCTGCATTCTGATAGCATCCTCCTCACAGTTCACACTGCCACCCAGCTTTGTGTCATCAGCAAATGTGCTAATCTTATGATGTTAAATCCTCTCGTTATGAAGGCCAACATGCCATTCGATTACTTCACTGCCTGCTGCGCCAGCATGTTTATTTTCAGTGACTGGTGTACAAGGACACCCAGGTCTCGTTGCACTTCCCTTTTTCCTAATGTGGATGGAACCCGGGTCTCTGGCGGGTTAATACAGAGAGCAGGACTCGACGGGACGGCAGTGTCTACGTCACAAATCACTTGGTGGCTTTTCCACGGCTGTTGTCAGAGGAACAAACACTCTGATGGTCACGCTCGGCTCTATAAATACTTCGCAAGGTTCGGATTCATCGCGGATAGGGGGAGGTGGAAAATGTGATGACTGAATAGATTTTCATCATTGACTCCGACAATTAGGAAGAAAGTAAACGATGAACCAAAAGTAATTACGTTGTGATTCCACGACAATTTTCTTGAGCATGTATCGTCAAAACTGGGTAATTAAATGGCAATGCAGCATTGGCTTCTAATGGTAATTGTGAAGGAACTCAATTGCACAGACTGGGTAATTATGTGGAGAGTTGATAATGTTTTCCGACACTGCAAATACTCGCCCACAACCAGGACAATTAAAGTTATACCCCAGAGACCGCTCAGAAAAAATCCTATTTGTGATCCTCGCAGTGTAGCCCAGTTTGCCCAGAGCTGAAAGGAAATGCAGTTTAAGTTTATCTCAGTGTGAAGGCTTCATTTTTTTTTTTAAATTCCCAAGTAAATCTCTTGTGCTTTGGAATGATTGCACCCACCAGAGTGCTTCCACAATCAGTTTTAAAGTGATGGGCACTACACAGGGAGAGAACGGGGGCGAGGAATATGATGTATTTGCCCAATAAACTTTCAGTTTGTGCCTCACTCTGGGTTGTGCTTTCATTATTGTCACGTGTAGCGTCACAGAGTCCACAATTCCTTCTCTCCGGAGATGCTGCCTGGCCCGCTGAGTTACTCCTGTATTTTGTATCTATCTTCGGTGTGAACCAGCACCTGCAATTCCTTCCTACACATTTGTTCTGTTCAAGAAACATGCAGGCCGGTTAGATAATACCGATAGACGGGGGAGAAGGCAGGAACGGGGTACTTATTGGGAATGATCAGCCATGATCACATTGAATGGCGGTGCTGGCTCGAAGGGCCGAATGGCCTACTCCTGCACCTATTGTCTATTGTTTATTGTCTAATACAGTCAAGGACCTTTTCCATTCCAGTTATAGTCACAGAGTGATACAGCGTGGAAACAGGCCCTTCGGCCCAGCTTGCCCACACTGGCCAACAATGTCCCAGCTATACTAGTCCTACCCTGCCTGCGCTGGTCCATATCCCTCCAAACCTGTCCGATCCATGTACCTGTCTAAAGAGCCCGTCCCACTTTCACAACCTAATTCACGACCTCTGCCGAGTTTGCCCTTGACTCATACTCGCAGCATGGTCGTCACGAGGTCGTAGATAGGCCGTGATGCTAGCCGTAGGTACTCGTGGCATCAAGTAGGTCGGGGCGTTTTATCTATCCTGATGAAAAATGTCCACGAGTAAAAAAGGTCTTGAATTAGGTCGTGAAAGTGGGACTGGCCCTTCACTGTTTCTTAATTGTAATTGTAATTAATGAATTTATTAGTCAAGTATGTAAACATACAAGGAATTAGATTTGCCAACAGTCGTACAAAAAAGCAGCAAGATACATAACCACATAAACATTAAACATAGACAACATCGTTAGTTATGGAGTTTTTTATTTTTATTTTTTTTGTTTTTCTTGAAAAAAAAATTATTTTCTTTTTCTTTTCTTCTTTCTTTCCCTTTTTTCCTTTTTCTTTTTTTCCGACCTAGTTATTAGTTCATAAAATGTTAAAACGGAAGCAGTACGAAAATTATATAACCGTTTTGTCGATTACCTTCTCTTTGTCCAATTGCTTCTAATTTAAAAAAAAAAAATTTAATCTCAAATTGTGGAGTAGAGGCAAATAAATAAATGATTGTCCCAAAAAAACACACAAAAAAAATCATTCCCCACAATTAAAATGCGGATTATGGAAATGACTGAGACCTTGCATTTGGAAAAAATAAGACTTGTCTTAATTGACAAACCAGAATTTTTTGTTAGAATATGGTCTCCATTTATTGAATATTTGAAAAGGTAAATTGGTTTAACACAGAATCACGGTTGAAACCTGAGTTTGGGATTGGATAAATAGTTACACTCAACATCTCCTGGATCTATCTCCATAAACTACACTTGGTAGTTTCCTTCTGCGTCTCCCTTTTTCTCTCTTCGTCTTCTCTCTCTATTACTTTCTCTCATCTTTTTCCCCGGGGTCAAGGAAAGAGCATTCATGTTGTGGCCCCTGTTTCCACCAATCTTTCCACCACCACGCACAAGAAGCACAACAAGCGACAAGACAGACACCATTGTGTGCAGATGCCGAGAGGTGTGATCAACTCTGGCTGAACAACTTCTAATCTTGTGTGTGGACTCGATAAGAGATCTTTTTAGATCAATGGTCGATGGTTGAAAGGGTCAAGAGCTTCAAATTCCTGGGCGTGCACATCTCTGAAGATCTTTCCTGGTCCGAGTACACTAATGCAATTATCAAGAAAGCATATCAGCGCCTCTACTTCCTGAGAAGATTGCGGAGAGTTGGTTTGTCAAGGAAGATGCTCTCTAACTTCTACAGGTGCACAGTCGAGAGCATACTGACCTGTTGCATCCTGGCTTGGTTCGGCAATTTGAGCGCCCTGGAGAGGAAAAGACAACAAAAAGTAGTAAACACTGCCCAGTCCATCATCGGCTCTGACCTTCCTTCCATCGAGGGGATTTATCGCAGACGCTGTCTCAAAAAGGCTGGCAGTATCATCAAAGACCCACACCATCCTTGCCACACACTCATCTCCCTGCTACCTTCAGGTAGAAGGTACAGGAGCCTGAAGACTGCAACGACCTGGTTCAGGAATAGCTACTTCCCCACAGCCATCAGGCCATTAAACCTGGCTCGGACAAAACTCTGATTATTAATAACCCATTATCTGTTATTTGCACTTTATCAGTTAATTTATTCATGTGTGTATATATTTATATCATGGTATATGGACACACTGATCTGTTTTGTAGTAAATGCCTACCATGTTCTGTTGCGCTGAAGCAAAGCAAGAATTTCATTGTCCTATCAGGGACATGACAATAAACTCACTTGAACTTGAACTTGAACTTTTTCTCTCTTTATCTTTATTCTTCAAAAAAAAAACTGAAGCTATGTAAGAAATTTGTAATTAAACTGTCACTTACTATTATTTGTAATCGAATTTGTAACCAGATGTACCGGATTTAAGAGAGAGTTAGATAGAGCTCTAGGGGCGAGTGGAGTCAAGGAATATGGGGAGAAGGCAGGCACGGGTTATTGATCGGGGACGATCAGCCATGGTCACAATGAATGGCGGTGCTGGCTCGAAGGGCCGAATGGCCTCCTCCTGCACCTATTTTCTATGTTAATATTTGTATACATGCTTCTAATAAAAATATTTATATAAAAAAAAAAAATGTAAAAAATAAAAATAAAAAACCAAAAAAACATTAAACATAGACTTAAAGAGCTGCTACAGCAGCGTGTGAGAATCCCCCGGGCACACAGCATAAGCAGAGAGCCCAGTCATCAGTTCAATGTCCGGGCCACACACACACTCCTTCACCGTGATCTGACGAGCTGTACCGACTGGGTTGCATCTACAACTCTTTGAAATCTCTTGCAGACTTGGACAGAGATGTTCCCAAGCCAAGCTGCAATGTAACACAACAGTATGCTTTCAATGTTTAAGAACGAACTGTAGATTTGGGAAAATCGAAGGTAGACAAAAATGCTGGAGAAACTCAGCGGGTGCGGCAGCATCTATGGAGCGAAGGAAATAGGCAACGTTTCGGGCCGAAAAATTGCCTATTTCCTGCACTCCATAGATGTTACCGCACCCGCTGAGTTTCTCCAGCTCTTTTGTCTACCCAGTATGTTTTCAATATCTGTTTCCATGCTGTATGACTCTATGACTCTCCGACCAGCATCTGCGGTTTCTTGTACCTACAGTACTTTTTATATTATTGATTTTGTAAACAAAAATAAAATCGAGTGCTGGACATTCCCACACTGGGAAACAAGTTTTGGGTGTCCACCCTACCAATGCCTCTCATGGTTTTAGACACAATCAGCTCTCCCCGTAGACTCTGGTGTTCCAAAGAAAGGAAGATGACAATCACACAAACCAACCTCCCTTCCATTGAATCCGTCTACACCTCACGCTGCCTAGGCAAGGCCAGCAGCATCATCAAGGACCAGTCGCACCCTGGCCACTCCCTCTTCTCCCCTCTCCCATCAGGAATCGAGAACCAGTGGACATTGGTTTAAGGTGAGGAGGGAAAGATTTAAAAGGAACCTGAAGGGTATTTATTTCACAGTGGGTGTGGGTGTATGAAACAAGCAATTAGACAGGTACATGGATAGGACGGGTTTAGAGGGATTATGGGCCAAACATATGCAGGTGGGACTAGTGTAGATGGGGCATGTTGGCCGGTTTGGGCAAGTTGGGCCAAAAGGGCTGTTTCTACGCTGTATCACTCGATGAGAGAATGGAGCAGCTGGGCTTGTACACTCTGGAATTTAGAAGGATGAGAGGAGATCTTATTGAAACATAAAAGATTATTAAGGGTTTGGACACGCTAGCGGCAGGAATCCTGTTTCCGATGTTGGGGGAGTCCAGAACCAGGGGCCACACAGTTTAAGAATAAGGAGTAAACCATTTAGAACGGAGACGAGGAGACACTTTTTCTCACAGAGAGTTGTGAGTCTGTGGAATTCTCTGCCTCAGATGGCAGTGGAGGCCAGTTCTCTGGATACTTTCAAGAGAGCTAGATAGGGCTCTTATAGATAGCGGAGTCAGGAGATATGGGGAGAAGGCAGGAACGGGGTACTGATTGTGGATGATCAGCCGTGATCACATTGAAGGGCCGAATGGCCTACTCCTGCACCTATTGTCTATTGTCTATTGATGACTCTATGACTAAGAGCCAGCTGGATTCACGTGTATTGCCTCCACAGAGACAGGAGTTATTCTTCACTACGTTGGACACTGGGTGCCCAGGGAACAAGGGAACATGGTTGCATTGGATAGAAGAACTGCAGAAAGGCGTGTTTACAACGGGTTCAGAACGCACAGTTGGTGATGGTTTACACTGTGTTTATCCTCTTTGCTGAGACAGGCCTTCCATTGTTAATTTATCCCTCTCACTGTGACTGCTTTGACTAAATGTATGCGGCTTGCAGTTGAGATAATGGGTAACAAACAGCCAGAGACTGAGTCACCGTTGCATTTGTAAGTGAAACAGGTTCATTTGTTAACAAACTCACTTAATTACCACACCGTGATGCACCACTTTGGGAAGTCAGCGCTGACATTAAGAAGATGAAGTGGAATTTGTGGACGGTGCTCATTTAGAAGGATTCCCAGGTCTGCAACTATGGTTCTGAGTGAATTTAATGTTGGCTCTGATTTCTTACAGAGAAAGACACAGAGCGCTGGAGTAACTCAGCGGGTCAGGCAGCATCTGTGGAGAACATGGATAGGTGACGTTTCACAGAGTGCTGGAGTAACTCAGCGGGTCAGGCAGCATCTGTGGAGAACATGGATAGGTGACGTTTCACAGATTGCTGGAGTAACTCAGCGGGTCAGGCAGCATCTGTGGAGAACATGGATAGGTGACGTTTCACAGAGTGCTGGAGTAACTCAGCGGGTCAGGCAGCATCTGTGGAGATCATGGATAGGTGACGTTTCACAGAGTGCTGGAGTAACTCAGCGGGTCAGGCAGCATCTCTGGAGAACATGGATAGCTGACGTTTCACAGAGTGCTGGAGTAACTCAGCGGGTCAGGCAGCATCTGTGGAGAACATGGATAGGTGACGTTTCACAGAGTGCTGGAGTAACTCAGCGGGTCAGGCAGCATCTGTGGGGAACATGGATAGGTGACGTTTCGGGTCGGGACACTTTTTAAGCCTCTGAAGACTTCATCAACGTCACCTATCCGTGTTCTCCGGATAATTCTCCAGGGCCTGACCAGATATATCAGAGGACACTGTGGGAAGCTAGAGAGGAAATTGCAGGAGCCCTGGCTGATATTTACAATGTGTCGTTAAATACTGGTGAGGTGCCGGGAGACCAGAGGGTGGCAATTGTTGTGCTTCAATTCAAGAAGGGCTGCACGGAAAAGCCTGGGAACTACAGGCCTGTGAGCCTAACATCTGTGGTAATAATTACAATTTGGCCCTAGTGTGTAGGATAGTGATAGTGTGTGGGGTGATCGCTGGTCGGCGTGGACTCTGTGGACCAAAGGGCCTGTTTCCATGCTGTATCTCTAAACTAAACTCAACTCATCAGTGGCATTTTCAACTCTTTACATAGTTTTCTTAATTCCTGTTGCCAAGTCAAGTCAACTTTATTTGTCACATACACATACAAGATGTACAGTGAAATTGCACTGGCCCATGTCAGTTGAAGTTTACAATTATATCCAGGACTCACATGGTTCAGATGCATCAGATGCGCTGGTGAAAGCATTTTATCGGGATGCATCGCAGCACGGTTTGGGAACAGCTCCATCCAAGACCGCAAGAAATCGCAGAGAGTTGTGGACGCAGCCCAGACCATCACACAAACCAACCTCCCTTCCATTGACTCCTTCTACACCTCACGCTGCCTCGGCAAGGCCAGCAGCATCATCAAGGACCAGTCGCACCCCGGCCACTCCCTCTTCTCCCCTCTCCCATCAGGCAAGAGGTACAGAAGTGTGAAAACGCACACCTCCAGATTCAGGGACAGTTTCTTCCCAGCTGTTATCAGGCAACTGAACCATCCTACCACAACCAGAGAGCGGTGCTGAACTACTATCTACCTCATTGATAAGGCGTTACTGGCTTTATCTTGCACTATACGTTCTTTGCGTTATTTTCTTTATCATGTATCCATACACTGTGGAAAGCTCGGTTGTAATTGAATTGAATTGAATAAGTTTATAGGCCAAGTATTCACATACAAGGAATTTGCCTTGGTGCTCCGCCCGCAAGTGACAACATGACATACAGTGACAGTTAGGAATGACACATAAAACATGAAACATTAATAATAAAACTTTATCGATTAAACATGTGAATTAAATAAAATACCAGAGCAAAATATAATCATGCATAGTCTTTCCGCTGACTGGTTAGCACGCATCAAAAGCTTTTTACTGTACCTCGGTACACGTGACAATAAACTAAACTGAACTGATAAATGAACTGGCTCAGTTCTATTCTGGACGATTGTGGAATGATCAACTTTGTTCTACTTCTGGACTAACCTGTGTTGGCTCAGATATCTTTCTTCCTCTGGGTTTGGTTGAATGCCAATGTCATATGCTGAGAGAATGGAGCAGCTGGGCTTGTACACTCTGGAGTTTAGAAGGATGAGAGGGAATCTTATTGAAACAGTTAAGATTATTAAGGGTTTGGACACGCTAGAGGCAGGAACCATATTCCTGATGTTGGGGGATTCCAGAACCAGGGGCCACAGTTTAAGAATAAGGGGTAAGCCATTTAGAACTGAGACGAGAAAACACTTTTTCACTCAGAAAGTTGTGAATCTGTAGAATTCTCTGCCTCAGAGGGCGGTGGAGGCCGGTTCTCTGGATACTTTCATGAGGAAGCTAGATAGGGCTCATAAAGATAGCAGAGTCAGGGGATATGGGGAGAAGGCAGGAGCGGGGTAATGATTGGGAATGATCAGCCATGATCACATTGAATGGCGGTGCTGGCTCGAAGGGCCGAATGGCCTACTCCTGCACCTATTGTCTATTGTCATGCCTGGGATTTTTCATTTTTCGTAACGAAGAAAGAGATTAATTTAGTTATGTGTAGAGATACAGGCCCTTCGGCCCACCGAGTCCGTGCCGACCAGCGATCCCCGCACACTAACACTATCCGACACACACTAGGGACAATTTACACTTATACCAAGCCAATTAACCTACAAACCTGCACGTCATTGGAGTGTGGGAGGAAACCGAAGCACTCGGAGAAAACGTAAGCAGTTCACGGGGAGAACGTACAAACTCCGTACAGACAGCACCCGTCGTCGGGATTGAACCCGGGTCTCTGGCGCTGTGAGGCAGCAACTCTACCGCTGTGCCACCGTGCCACTAAACCTTTTGGGTTTGTTAATTTTTCTTAAGGAGGGAAGGGTTGGCGGACATCTGCGGGCGATCTTCCAGTTTGGTCCATGTGTACCTGTAGGACACTATACTGCAGCATGAGGACTGCACTGAAGTACATAGAAACATAAAACTCAGGTTGCAGGAGTAGGCCATTCGGCCCTTCGAGCCTGCACCGCCATTCAATATGATCATGGCTGATCATCCAACTCAGTATCCTGTACCTGCCTTCTCTCCATACACCCTGATCCCTTTAGCCACAAGGGCCATATCTAACTCCCTCTTAAATATAGCCAATTAACTGGCCTCAACTACCTTCTGTGGCAGAGAATTCCAGAGATTCACCACTCTCTGTGTGAAAAATGTTTTTCTCATCTCGGTCCTAAAAGTCTTCCCTCTTATCCTTAAACTGTGACCCCTTGTCCTGGACTTCCCCAACATCGGGAACAATCTTCCTGCATCTAGCCTGTCCAACCCCTTGAGAATTTTGTAAGTTTCTATAAGATCCCCCCTCAATCTTCTAAATTCTAGCGAGTACAAGCCGAGTCTATCCAGTCTTTCTTCATATGAAAATCCTGACATCCCAGGAATCAGTCTGGTGAACAGTCTCTGTACTCCATCTATGGTACAGCGTGCACACAGCTCTAGATTTGTTGCGGCACTACTGTTATTCCTCATTCGATCCTCATTATATGTGCATCCAATCTGTCCGCTTTGCATGGTGTCATACTGCGTATACATCTGTCCCATGACAATATTACACGCGTTTCTCCCTGGCCTCACATCTCAGGGGCGGCTCGGTAGAGTAGCTGCCTCACAGTGCCAGAGACCCGGGTTCAATCCTGGCTAGTTCAGATTCAAGTGCATATTTATTGTCACATGCACCAATTAAGGTACAATGATATTTGAGTTACCATGCAGCCATACAATTAAAAGAACACAACACACAATAGAACTTAACATAAACATCCACCACATTGATCACTGTGATGGAAGGCAATAACGTTCAGTTAGGCTTCCTCCTTTGTTCACCCGTGGTCGGGGCCTTGACCCTCCATAGTCGCCGCTACGGACAGCCCGATGTACAAGCCCCCTCGTCAGGATGATCGAAGCTCCGACGTCGGGACAGATGGAACCCACTCCGTGGTTTGGAGTTCCCGAATCGGCCACTTTCTTACGCGATGCGATGTTATAGACCGTAGGCAGGCCAGCGGTCAGAGCTCTTCGCTGGCGATCCCCGGCAAGGGATCCCTTGCTCCGTGATGGTAAAGTCCGCTCCACTCCTGCTGCTATAAGCTCCGCAGACCGTGGCTTCACGATATTAAATAATAATAATAATGGATGGGATTTATATAGCGCCTTTCTAATACTCAAGGCGCTTTACATCGCATTATTCATTCACCCTCAGTCACACTCGGTGGTGGTGATCTACTTCTGTAGCCACAGCTGCCCTGGGGCAGACTGACGGAAGCGTGGCTGCCAATCTGCGCCTACGGCCCCTCCGACCACCACCAATCACTCACACACATTCACACACATTAAAGTCAGCAAGCCGGCGGTAGGAGCCTTTCTTCGGCCGATCCCCGGCAAGGGATCGCCCCGTTCTGCGATGGAAGTCCGCGTCGCGCCTGCTGCTGAAGCTCTGGGCCGTTGTCCGTGAAAGACCGCAACAATCCAAGTTGTTAGGCTGCGAGGGAGGGCGAAAATGAGACTAGGAGAAAAGTCGAATCACCGCCGAGGTAAGTGACTGGAAACGGTTTCCCCCTATTCCCCCCGCCCCCAACATAAAAACATAACAAGAAACATTAACACATACATTTAGACCTACTAAAAAAACAAAAAATGTCGAAATGACTGACACACTGCTGGCGAAGCTGCCACTCGCGGAGCCACCCGATGACCCACTGACTACAAGTATGTCTGTACGGATTTGCATGTCCTCCCCGTGACATGCGTGGTTTTCCCCGGGAGCTCCTGTTTCCTCCCACACTCCAAAGGCATGCAGGTTTGTGGGTTAATTGGCTCCAGTTATAAAAGTGCTGGTGTACGTTGGAAACAAAGACCTGTTTCCCTGATCATCGTTACTTTCTTGCATATCTTTAATTCATATGTACTATATCTCTCTACATCGACAATATCTCTCTCCCGTCTCTCAGTCTCGACCCCAAACGTCACCTATCCATGTTCTCCACAGATGCTGCCTGACCCGCTGAGTTACTCCAGCACTCTGTGAAACGTCACCTATCCATGTTCTCCACAGATGCTGCCTGACCCGCTGAGTTACTCCAGCACTCTGTGAAACGTCACCTATCCATGTTCTCCACAGATGCTGCCTGACCCGCTGAGTTACTCCAGCACTGTGTGAAGCATCACCTGTTCATGTTCTCCACAGGTGCTGCCTGACCCTGCCACAGAGGGCAGTGGAGGCCAAGTCACTGGATGGATTTAAGAGAGAGTTAGATAGAGTTCTAGGGGCTAGTGGAGTCAAGGGATATGGGGAGAAGGCAGGCACGGGTTATTGATTGGGGATGATCAGTCATGATCACAATGAATGACGGTGCTGGCTCGAAGGACCGAATTGCCTCCTCCTGCACCTATTTTCTGTTTCTATATTTCTATGACCCGCTGAGTTACTCCAAAACTCTGTCTTTTTTTGTAAATCAGCATCTGCAGCTCCTTATTTCTCCCATCCCCTTTCCCCCCCTATCCACCCTCTCCCACTTACATCTTCTCCTCTGGCTTCACATTTCTTTCCTCCTCTTCTCTCCGTTTCTGACTCCCTTCTGTCTCCTTTTCAGCTCCAGCCTTTGTCACTTACTCCACCCATCTGACACTCAAACCTCCCTCACCTGTATCCACCTATCACTTGAGTTTGAGTTTGGTTTACTGTCACGTGTACCGAGGTACAGTGAAAAGCTTTTGTTGCGTGCTAACCAGTCAGCGGAAAGACAATACATGATTACAATCGAGCCGTCCACAGTGTACAGATACATGATAAAGGGAATAATGTTTGGTGCAAGGTAACCCAGTAAAGGCTGATCAAGGATAGTCCGGGGGTCACCAATGAGGTAGATAGTAGTTCAGCACCGCTCTCTGGTTGTGGTAGGATGGTTCAGTTGCCTGATAACAGCTGGGAAGAAACTGGGCCTGAATCTGGAGAAGTGCTTCTGTACTTCTGTACCTCTTGCCTGATGGGAGAGGGGAGAAGACCTCACTATCCCCCCCCCCCCCCCCCCCCCTACACACTCTTCATAAGTTCATGTTCTAGGAGCAGAATTAGGCCATTGGCCCATCGTCTACTCCGCCATGCAGTCATGGCTGATCTATCTTGCCCTCTCAACCCCATTCTCCTGCCTTCTCCCACCTGTACCCTGACACCTGACACCTTCTCCCCTGTCGCCAGGCTTTGTCCTGCCCACACCTCTCTTTTCCAGCTTTCCTCCCCCTCCTACGGTCAGTCTGAAGATGGATCCCGACACGAACTGTTCGTCTGTCCATCTGCCTCTGCAGATGATGCCTGAAACACTATGTATGGCTACTCTGAATACCATACACTTCATCTCATAAAATTAATTACTTATTTAGCACTAATAACTATAACTGCCTAATCATAACTATCAAAATGATTAAGAATTACATGTTAAGATTTTGCCAGGTACTCCCCTGGGTGTCATAGCAACACCTACAATATGGAAGGTAATTCAATGACGATATTGTCGATAAGTTTTTATTGCGTTTCTCTCAGTTTAATTTGCAGTTTGCATCTTATAATTACACGTTAATGAAAGGACATTTTTCAGATGTGGAAATCTGAAATGAAATAGTTTAGTTTAGTTTATAGATACAGCCCCGAAACCGGCCCTTCGGCCCATCGAGTCCGTGCCGACCCGGTGATCCCTGTACACCAGCACTATCCTTACACACACTAGAGGCAATTTACAATTTTTTACCAAAGGCAATCAACCTACAAAGCTGTAGGTCTTTGGAGAGTGTGGGAGTAACCCGGAGCACCCGGAGAAAACCCCCACAGGTCACGGGGAGAGCGTGCAAACTCCGTACTGGCAGCTCCCGTAGTCTGGATGGAACCCGGGTCTCCGGCGCTGTGAGGCAGCAACTCTACCGCTACATCACCGTGCCGCGCCAACACTCATGGTGGACGAGTTGGGCTGAAGGGTTGGTCTGTTTCCGTGCTGTGTGACTCGATGACTGTAACGGTGATGTTATTGCGAGCTGCGTATTCAAGATGGCACCCCGTCAAGCGCTGACTTACTGTGTACGGCTGACAAAGGCTATAAATAGTTGCACTCCATTACCAGCTGAAAAGATGTTAGCATAGCGGTGGCGAGGGTTTTATTGCCCCATATGTATCTGTCACGATGGGAAGTGCTTTTTGCAGCTCGCTTGTTCATAAATTGGAAATAACAGATGTGTTCTCTTTGACAATTATGTCACTTTTTTCTGCGGGATATCTGGTTACTGATGCAGCTGAGTAGCAGCAACGTGAATTATCTGACAACCCAGGCTAATTGAAAGCAAGGGAGTGCGATGTTATTTATATTATGTTTTACAGATGATGGGAAGATGCACTTGGATTTGCAGCAAGCGGGGATTTGACAAGATTAGATGGGAATATTAGCATCCCCTTCACAAAGGGACGTGAAGAATCGCAGTCCCCTGCCCTTGCTGCTAATCACAAGATATATTATCACCTTTCATAGCTGCTACTGAACTTGGTGGCTTACTGCAACAACAGCTATCCGTCATACTCGAGGCTGCGCATTCAATAGACAATAGGTGCAGGATAAGGTCATTCGTCCATTCAATGTGATCATGGCTGATCATCCCAATCAGTACCCCGTTCCTGCCTTCTCCCCATATCCCCTGACTCCGCTATCTTTAAGAGCCCTATCTAGCTCTCTCTTGAAAGTATCCAGAGAACCGGCCCCCACCCCCATCTGAGGCAGAGAATTCCACAGACTCACCACTCTCTGTGAGAAAAGGTGTTTCCTCGTCTCCGTTCTAAATGGCTTACTCCTTATTCTTAAACTGTGGCCCCTGGTTCTGGACGCCCCCAACATCGGGAACATGTTTCCTGCCTCTATCGTGTCCAAACCCTTAATAATCTTATATGTTTCAATAAGATTCCCTCTCATCCTAGATAGATAGAATAGAATGCCTTTTATTGTCTCATGAGAGAGTGGACGCTGGCGTGCTTTGGTTGCCGCTGCTCTCTCTTCACACTGTGTTTTTGATTTTCTGTTTTTGGATTGAATTCTGTTTTTAATTTGTGTCACTGTGATGTCTTTAATTACTTATTTTACTCCGATTATATGTTTTTATTCCGATTACTATGTAAGGTGTCCTTGAGATGTATGAAAGGCGCCCATTAAATAAAATTTATTATTATTATTATTATTATTGTCATTCAAACAGACAAGTTTTGAACGAAATATCATTCCTGCAGTCATGACATAACAAAAAAAAACAAGACACACACTTAACACAATTTACACAAACATCCATCACAGTGAATCCTTCTAAATTCCAGAGTGTACAAGCCCAGCCGCTCCATTCTCTCAGGATATGTCAGTCCCGCCATCCCGGGAATTAACCTTGTGAATCTACGCTGCACTCCCTCAATAGCAAGAATGTCCTTCCACAAATTAGGGGACCAAAACTGCACACCAGGTGTGGTCTCATTAGGGCCCTGTACAACTGCAGAAGTACCTCGGCCGCGGGTGAGATGTACCGAGCCTCACTCACCTCGGCCCTGTTCCACTCGGCAGTGAGCAGACACATAGCTTCCAGGAGTCACCGCAACTTCACACTGAAGATACGTGAACGGAATTTCACTCCGGGCTGCGCTGCACTGCAGGACCTCCCGCTGTCACACTTCCCAAACCCTCGCCGCGACCGTTAATATCATGAGACAAGCCGGTATCGGCACGCCAAACACGGGCAGGTGGGACTAGCGTAGTTGGGGAGTCCTGGTTGGCATGGAAGTTTTGGGCTGTTGTTCAGTTTGGTTTAGAGATACAGCCCGGAAAGAGGCCCATCGAGTCTGCACCGACCAGTGATATCCCGTACACTAGCATGACTAGAGATGCTAAATCCAATTATGCTACAAACCTGTGTGTCTTTGGAGTGTGGGAGAAAACCGGAGCTCCCGGAGAAAACCCACGGCATCTGTGGAGAACATGGATAGGTGACGTTTCACAGAGTGCTGGAGTAACTCAGCGGGTCAGGCAGCATCTGTGGAGAACATGGATAGGTGACGTTTCACAGAGTGCTGGAGTAACTCAGCGGGTCAGGCAGCATCTGTGGAGAACATGGATAGGTGACGTTTCACAGAGTGCTGGAGTAACTCAGCGGGTCAGGCAGCATCTCTGGAGAACATGGATAGGTGACGTTTCACAGAGTGCTGGAGTAACTCAGCGGGTCAGGCAGCATCTGTGGAGAACATGGATAGGTGACGTTTCACAGAGTGCTGGAGTAACTCAGCGGGTCAGGCAGCATCTCTGGAGAACATGGAAAGGTGACGTTTTTGGGTCGGGACCCTTCTTCAGATTGATTGTAGGAGGGATATACCCATGCCCTATATCTGGATCTGGATCTGGATGCAGTAGGCTGAAAAGCTCTAGGTGCAGGAGTAGGCCATTCAGCACTTCGGGCCAGCACTACCATTCAATGTGATCGTGGCTGATCATCCCCAATCAGTACCCCATTCCTGCCTTCTCCCCATATCCCCTCACTCCGTTATCTTTAAGAGCTCTATCTAGCTCTCTCTTGAAAGTATCCAGAGAACCTGCCTCCACCGCCCTCTGAGGCAGAGAATTCCACAGACTCACCACTCTCTGTTTGAAAAAGTGTTTCCTTATCACTGTTCTAAATGGCTTACTCCTTATTCTTATGCTGTGGCCCCTGGTTCTGGACTCCCCCAACATTGGGAACATGTTTCCTGCCTCTAGCGTGTCCAAACCCTTAATAATCTTATATGTTTCAATAAAATATCCTCCCATCCTTCTAAACTCCAGAGTGTACAAGCCCAGCCGCTCCATTCTCTCATCTGAAATGTGCTTTCAGTACATTGAAATATTGCAATGCAAATAAGTGGATGGTGCAGCGGTAGAGTTGCTGCCTCGCAGCGCCGGAGACCCGGGTTCGATCCTGACTCCGGGTGCTGTCTGTACGGAGTTTGTACGTTCTCCCCGTGACCCGCTTGGGTTTTCTCCGAGATCTTCGGTTTCCTCCCACACTCCAAAGACGTGCAGGTTTGTAGGTTAATTGGCTTGGAGTAAATGTAAACAAAAATGTCCCTAGTGTGTGCAGGAAGGTGATAATGTGCGGGGATCGCTGGTCGGCGTGGACTCGGTTGGCCGAAACGCCTGTTTCCGCGCGGTATATCTGAACAAAACTAAAACTTAAGGGCCTGTCCCCCTAGGCGATTTTTTCGGCAACTGCCGGCATCACTGACTGACGTATCAGGTCAACGATAAAGTTGCGGCGTGTTGCGGCGTGATGACGTATTGACGTGCGGTGTTTTTTCAAGTGTGGCAACATCTTTTTTGTCGCCGCTGGGTTTTGAAATGATCGAAATCGTTTGGCGACATTGATATGACGCCAGCAGTCGCCGAAAAAGTCGCCAAGTGGGACGGGCCCTTAAGTGTACTTTGTTCAAGCCCGATCCTTTCCATCTTTGCCATGCAAGACTCGCATTAATAAGTTGACAGTCTTGAAAAACAATTGCGCTTGTGACCAAGACTGAAAAATGAATTGAAAGCAGTTTTGCGCTTCACAGAATATATTGGCTACGCAAGCTATTAATAACAGCTCAGAATGCCAATTGCTGTACATAATGAAGGTCCCAACAGGCCTGAAGCCAATCTAGGTGTAGTTGACAAGATCGGCACATCTCACCTTCCTTCACCCGCTGCATACGTAACAAAGAGAGTTGATTATCCATTGCTGTTAACAGATTGCTGAAGATGCAAAGACCAGCCTCTGTTGTGTATCACTCCCATTATAATGAAGCCATAAACGAAAGCTGAAAGTGAAACATGTTTATTTCCCCAGAGAGCTCATTTCCTCCTTCACCATCTTAATAGCTTGGCATGGCGATACAGTTAAAATGATTATCATGTCATTTAGCCTTTCCAAGAGTGTCGGGTTGTGACACTTATCTGGATTAATGCATGACATTTATTTGTTAGTGTTATTTTACAAGCATTAAAATATTCTGTTTCTGAATATTTAAAGAAAAAAGTATGGTTATTTAAAATTGATCTGATCTCCAGCTAATTGGGATCAGAGACCACCCTCAAACATAAGAGACTGCTCCATTATCAAAGCACTTAGACCTTAAAGCATGACCTCAACTGCTGTGGAAATACTTTGAGCTGGTGTCTCGCTAATCACCTCTCTTGCTGGCAATGTTTATATTCTAAAAAAGTAACAAAAACTGACAATTTCCCAATTTCTTCTGTCCCATTTTTAGGTTTATTATTGTCATGTGTACCGTGTGGTACAGCGGTGGTGTTACTACCATACAGCGCCAGAGACCCCGGTTCAATCCTGATTAAGGGGGGTTGTCTGTGCGGAGTTTGAACGTTCTCCCTGTTTTTTCGGGGGGTTTTCTCCAGATGCTCCGGTTTCCTCCCACATCCCAAAGACGGGCAGGTTTGTAGGTTAATTGGCTTCTGTAAAGTGTGTGTGGGACAGGGCTAGTGTATGGGATCCATGATCGGCATGGGCTCAGTGGATAAGGTGAAAATATTTAAAAGGGGTAACTTTTTCACATAAATGGTGGTGGGTGTGTGGAACGAGCTGCCAGAGGAGGTAGTTGAAGCTGGGACTATCCCAACATTTAAGAAACAGTTAGACATGTATATGGATAGGACAGGTTTGGAGGATATGGACCAAACGTCGGTAGGTGGGACTAGTGTAGCTGGGACATGTTGGCCGGTGTGGGCAGATGGGACTAGTGTAGCTGGAACATGTTGGCCAGTGTGGGCAAGTTGGGCCGAAGGGCCTGTTTCCACACTGTGTCACTCTATGACTCTATTGTCCTTCTCATACCTTTCATTCATTCCTCCTTTGTACCTTTTCATAACTTCAGGTTTCAGGGCAGCACGGTGGCGCAGCGGTAGAGTTGCTGCCTCACAGCACCAGAGACCCGGGTTCGATCCAGACGACGGGTGCTGTCTGTGTGGAGTTTGCATGTTCTCCCCGAGACCTGCATTGATTTTCACTGGCTGCTCCTGTTTACTCCCACACTCCAAAGACATACAGGTTTGTAGGTAAAGAGAACTCTGTTAAAAAAATGGTAAATTGTCCCCAGTACGTAGGATAGATTTATGTGTGTGCGTGCATCATGCTATTCTGCTCTATTTCTCTAAAACTAAAAAACTCAAATCTCTAGTTACCTATTCCTGACTGTCATCTGAAGAAGGATCTCAACTCGAAACGTCACCTATTCTTTTTCTCCAGAGATTGATTTTAGTTTACCCAAACGCAGATGTTCCCTGTCCCGCTGAGTTACTCCAGCATTTTAGAAACATAGAAAATAGGTGCAGGAGTAGGCCATTCGGCCCTTCGAGCCAGCACCAGCATTCAATATGATCATGGCTGATAATTCCCCAATCAGTACCCTGTTCCTGCCCTCCCCATATCCCTTGATTCAGTTAGCCCCAAGAGCTAAATCAAATTCTCTCTTGAAAACATCCAGTGAATTGGCCTCCACTGCCTTCTGTGGCAGAGAATTCCAGATTCACAACTTTCTGGGTGAAAATGTTTTTCCTCATCTCAGTCCTAAATGGCCGGCCCCTTATTCTTAAACTGTGTGACCCCCCTGGTTCTGGACTCCCCCAACATGGGGAACATATTACCTGCATCTAGCCTGTCCAACCACTTAAGAATTGTGTATGTTTCTCTAAGATCCCATCTCATGCTTCTAAATTCCAGGGAATACAAGCCCAGTCGACCCATTCTTCAATTCTTTCATCATATGTCAAATGTCATCATGTCTATCTTCGGTGTAAACCAGCATCCGCAGTTAATTCCTAAACAATTAAATATTTTGATTATTGAGGGAGGTCTTTAACATTTTTGAGGTGTGATTAGATAGGGTGAAATTCAAACCATCTAGATGTGAAATCAGGAAGCACCTCAGAACCAGCTAGTGATAACCTGGAAGACAGTGGAGGCCAATTCACTGGTTGTGTTCAAGAGAGAGTTAAGGGCCTGTCCTGCTTTCACGACCTAATTCACGACCTCTGCCGAGTTTGCCCTTGACTCATACTCGCAGCCTGGTCGTCATGAGGTCGTAGGTAGGTCATAGCTAGGCTGTGAAGCTAGTCATAGGTACTCGTGGCATCAAGTAGGTCGGGGCGTTTTTTCTAGCCTGATGAAAAATATTCACGAGTAAAAAAGGTTGTGAAAGTGGGACAGGCCCTTAAGATTTAGCTTTTAGGGCTAACGGAATCAAGGGATATGGGGAAAAAGCAGGAACGGGGTACTAATTGGGGATGATCAGCCATGATCATATTAAATGGCGGTGCTGGCTCGGGGTCGAATGGCCTAATCCTGCACCTATTTTCGATGTTTCTATATTTCAACTCTTTCACCAAATGGCTGTAGATGTTGAGATAGCCAAATCTTTCAAAACCAAGATCTATATATATTTATTAGTCACGGTATCAAGAGGCAAGCAGCAGCAATAACCAATATGGAAATACTGATCAACTAGGAGCTAATTAAAAGGACTTCCCATGTGCCTGTACTCTTATAGATTTAAGCAAGATTGTGCACAGAGCAAAGAATCTTTTTACAACTTCAATGAGTGATCTTTTTTCCTGAAGGTCTCAAAGGCTGCTTTGAACATTTATTGATCCGATACCATTTAAAAACAGGAATTGCTTCCAGATTTTACTTTAGTTTAGAGATACAGCGCAGAAACAGGCCCCTCAGCCCACCGAGTCCGCGCCGACCAGCGATCCCCGCGCACTGACACCACCCTACACACACTAGAGACAATTTACATTTACACCAAGCCAATTAACCTACAAACCCGTACGTCTTTGGAGTGTGGGAGGAAACCGAAAATCCCGGAGAAAACCCACGGGGAGAACGCTTAAACTACTTACAGAGAGCACCTGCAGTCGGGATCAAACCCGGGTGTCTGGCGCTGTGAGGCAGCAACTCTACCGCTGCGCCACCATGATGCCCACGATCTAAATATCATGCTTGAAATCCATTTCAAAGATTGTTGCAGCTATAAATTTAATAGTGGAATAAAGCCCTGCTGTGTTGTATTATCAACAGAACTGCTCAAATGAATTGTATAGGGAGGAACTGCAGATGCTGGTTTACATCAAAGATGGACACAAAGTGCTGGAGTAACTCAGCGGGTCAGGCAGCATCTCTGGAGGAAAATGGATGGGTAACGTTTTGGGTTGGGTCCTTTCTTCAGACATTGGTCAAATGAACTCCTTTACAAAGTGGCGCTCCTGTCTGTACTGACTAAGACAATATAGACACATAAAACAAATATTCTTAAATAATATAAGGAAGATTGTCGTCTTCTCAATGCACTCTTTTTCCAAGTACAGCCAATTTCTTACAAGATCTTACAAACAGCAGAGCCAATTGGGTTCAATCGCTTGATTTAGATGGTACATTTAAGCCAAAAACAAGGGCCTCTTCAAACATTTGCTGTCTCACGGCACCAGGGGCCCAGGATCGATCCTGACCTCGGCTGCCACGTGTGTGGAGTTTGTACATTCTCCTTGTGACTGAGTGGGTTTTCTCCGGGTGCTCCAGTGCTGTAAGGCAGCAACTCCACAGCTGCACCATTCCCTGCTCCCCAACACATTATCTATGTATATTGTATTAGAAGGGTTCCGACCCGAAACGTCTCCTATCCATGTTCTCCACAGATGCTGCCTGACCCGCTGAGTTACTCCAGTACCTTGTGAAACGTCACCTATCCATGTTCTCCACAGATGCTGCCTGACCCGCTGAGTTACTCCAGTACCCTGTGAAACGTCACCTATCCATGTTCTCCACAGATGCTGCCTGACCCGCTGAGTTACTCCAGTACCCTGTGAAACGTCACCTATCCATGTTCTCCACAGATGCTGCCTGACCCACTGAGTTACTCCAGTACCCTGTGAAACGTCACCTATCCATGCTCTCCACAGATGCTGCCTGACCCGCTGAGTTACTCCAGCACTCTGTGTCTATGCACAGTGGAGCTGCTGCCTTATAACTTCAGAGACCCAGGATCGATCCCGACTACGGGTGCTGTTTGTATGGATGTTGCACAATCTCCCTGAGACCACGTGGGTTTTCGCTGGGTTTCCCCCCACGCTCCAGACACACGAGTTTGTAGGTTAATTGGCTTTGGTAAATTTTTTAATTGTCCAGTGTGTAGGATAGTGCTGGTGTGCAGGGTGATCGCTGATCTCATAGAAACATAGAAAATAGGCGCAGGAGGAGGCCATTCGGCCCTCCTCATTGGTATATCTTCATCTTCTTCTTCTTGCGTATGGCGTGCGCAGCCTAATATTGTAGGACAACTTGTTCTATTTGATCTTACTTGACTGTGCACGCCAGGTTGATTGCATTCTTCGAAACAGGGCGGACCACGTGAAGGTTGCAATCTCCAACCCCACTGGTATCTCTGAACAATGTCTAAGCTTGACCAGCATCAGCAGTTCCTTGTTTCTGCAGTACACTTGGCCAAATGGCCCCCTTGATCCTAAGATCAGCTATTATTAGAACGGAATACTTTGGTGTAAAGGAAGCCTCTATTGGAAATGCTAAAGGTTTTTAAAAGCAGCAGAAAGAAAAAAATGAGACTATATAACATCATAATTTCTGTTATTGTTCTTTAATATAACCGTAACAAAGATAACACCAAGAAGGCTGGAGATGACACCTAGGAAGTAAATTATAGACGCTGAAAAAAGTTATTTTCATTCAAAGTTCCATTTAAATTTCATATGTCTTGAAATGTCTTGAAACATTTTTAGCATTTGCATTTTTTAATACATAGAAGATTATTATATATAGCAGGGTACAACCCAGACACAGTCACTTCAGCCCACAATGTCTGTGCCATACATGTCAAGTTGACCTAATCTCTGACCAAGGGTCCCAACCCAAAATGGCTGCCTGACTTGCTGAGTGACTCCACCATTTTGTGTCTATTTTTGGTATAAACTAGTATCTGCAGTTCCTTTTTTATTATAATCTAACCTCCATCTGCCTGCATTTGATCCGTGTCCCTACATTCCCTGCTTAACTAAAAGCCTCTTAAACTTCACTATCGTATCAGCCTCCACCACCTCCTCCGGCAGTGAGTTCCAGGCACCCAATCATTGTGTAAACATTTTTGTCCCTTCCTTTTTTTTCTCTGAGGAAAAAGGTTTCGTTTAGTTTAGAGATACAGCACGGAAACAGGCCCTTCGGCCCACCGGGTCCGCGCCGACCAGCGATCCCCGCACATTAACACTACACTAGTTACATTTACCAAGCCAATTAACCTACAAACCTGTCCGCCTTTGGATTGTGGGAAGAAATCTGAGCACCCAGAGAAAACCCACGCAGGTCACGGGGAGAACATACAAACTCCGTAGACAGCACCCGTAGTCAGGATTGAACCCGGGTCTCTGGCGCTGTGAGGCAGCAACTCTACCGCTGCGCCACCACTGTCTCTGGGTCTGAAACTCCTTTGGAATTTTGCCATGGAACCTATTAATGATTCAAAACCCACTTCTATACTTTAAAGCACCAGCCTCAAACAAAAGATCTCAGGCTCAAGAAGTCACAGTGTAAATATTCCAAGTTATAGGACTTTGGTTGGGCCACATTTTGTGCAGTTCTGGTCTCTCCATTACAGGAAGGATGTGGAGGCTTTGGAGAGGGTTGAGAAGAGTTTTGGTCCCCTAGTTTGAGGAAGGACATTCTTGCTATTGAGGGAGTGCAGCGTAGGTTTACAAGGTTAATTCCCGGGATGGCGGGACTGTCATATGTTGAGAGAATGGAGCAGCTGGGCTTGTACACTCTGGAGTTTAGAATGAGAGGGGATCTCATTGAAACATATAAGATTGTTAAGGGCTTGGACAAACTAGAGGCAGGAAACATGTTCCCGATGTTGGGGGTGTCCTGAACCAGGGGCCACAGTTTAAGAATAAGGAGTAAGCCATTTAGAACGGAGACGAGGAAACACGTTTTCTCACAGAGAGTGGTGAGTCTGTGGAATTCTCTGCCTCAGAGGGCGGTGGAGGCCGGTTCTCTGGATGCTTTCAAGAGAGAGCTAAATAGAGCTCTTAAAAATAGCGGAGTCAGGGGATATGGGGAGAAGGCAGGAACGGGGTACTGATTGGGGATGATCAGCCATGATCACATTGAATGGCGGTGCTGGCTCGCAGGGCCAAATGGCCTACTCCTGCACCTATTGTCTATTGTCTGGATTAGAAGGTATTACCTACAGGGAGAGGTCAGACAAACTTGGGTTGTTTTCACTGGAAAGCCAGAGGTTGAAGGGAAAAGCTGATAGAAGCATATAAAATTATGAAAGATATAGATAGGGTAGACAGATGGAACTTTTTTCTCCAGTGTGTAAATGTCAAACACTGGAGGACAAAGCTTTAAGGTGAGAAGCACAAAGTTTAAGGGGTAGACACAAAATGCTGGAGTAACAGCAAGGTTCACCAGGTTAATTCCTGGGATGACGGGACGTACCCGCTACGTACATTCTACGTGCTTAACATGCGTTGGATTTTTTTTTAAACTCGGGCGAGCTCTTGAATTACCTCATACAGTGGGACAGGCCCTTTAGTTGGAGAAGAAAGCACAAAACATACACCAGTTTTTAAAATATAATCTAAAGTAATCGGTTCAACTGTACCATTAGAATGGGGAGTGAGAGCGGGAGTTATCTTCTGAAGAATAACTGGCAGAAAATGTTGATTGGAAGCAGGAGCTCGTGTTTGTCCAGGGTGAATGATTAGCAGCTTGAAAGAGATGCTGGTGCAGCAACTTTGCTCGAGTCCAGGCAACTTCCACTTTTGTTTATTGCATCAAAATCAATGGTAATTGTTTTATTCTTCGGAGTAAATTGGCTGTAAAAAAAAAAGAGCGTTTTTGTTCAGAGGAGCTTAGGTTTCATTAAAAAAAAAGGTAGCGCACACACACGGATGTTCGCATTTTAAGCGCACAAAGGAGAACATAAAAGGTTTAATTATTAAACTCCCAGTTTGTTGCACGGTCTAACTCTAAATCTCCCATGCATTGAATTGATGTTTGATTTGTGGAAGAGATTGCCACAGGGTCTAAAGGGAGCTCATTTGCACTGAAACGGCAAACTAGTATAACCGGTCATCTTTGGATTCGCAGCACAATTTCAGAGTTAGCAAAATCGATGAAGAACTTAGGAGCTCGTGAAGCCACATTTAGTTTAGCTTAAGTTTAGAGAAACAGCGAGGAAACAGACCCTTCGGCCCACCGGGTCCGCACTGACCAGCGATCCCCGAGCATTGACACTACCCCACACACACACACACACGAGGGACAATTTTACACTTATACCAAGCCAATTAACTTACAAACCTGTATGTCTTTGGAGTGTGTCTTCTGTATTTATGCCTACAGTATTCTGTTGTACTGCAGCAAGCAAGAATTTCATTGTCCTATCTGAGACACATGACACTCTTGACGAGTGTAGGAGGAAACCGAAGATCTCGGTGAAAACCCATGCAGGTCACGGGGAGAACGTACAAACTCCATGCAGACAGCACCCGTAGTCAGGATCGAACCCGGGTCTCTGGCGCTGAGTGGCAGCAGCTCTACCGCTGCACCACCGTGATGCCCTGTAGATTGTAGCGTTATTTGTAGATTGTGATTCTCCCAATGCAGGTTGTACAATGTAGCCCAAGATGAGCATGTCAAATCGCATAGGTTTAAGGCCAGAGGGGAGAAATTTAATAGGAACCGGAGGGGCCATTTTGTCACTCAGAGGGTGGTGGGTGTATGGAATGAGCTGCCTAGGGAGACAGGTATCATGACAGCTTGTAAAAGTTGCAGTTAAAGGGGTCACAGTTTAAGAATAAGGGGTAGGCCGTTTAGGACTGAGATGAAGAAAAACATTTTCATCCAGAGTTGTGAATCTGTGGAATTCTCTGCCACAGACGGCAGTGGAGGCCAATTCACTGGATGTTTTCAAGAGTTCGATATAGCTCTTTGGGCTCGAAGGGCCGAATGGCTTATTCCTGCACCTGTTTTCTATATTTCTTAGACACTTGGACTGGTACATGGATAGGAAAGGTTGTGAGATATGGACCAAATGCGGGCAGGTGGGACTAGCTTAGAAGGGGCATCTAGGTGGGCATGGACAAGTTGACTAGGACTCAAGATCAAATTGAATTTCAAATACAGGACAAGCCATTGTAGTGCTGAGAAATAACTTCCCATCAGTTGGACAGGTACATGGATAGGCAGGTTTGGAGGGTTATGGACCAAGCGAGGGTGGGTGGTACTTGGGTAGCTGGGACATTGTTGGCCGGTGTGGGCAAGTTGGGCTGAACGGCCTGTTTCCACACTGTATCACTTTATGACTATCAGCAACATCTGCCTGAAGCAGCAGTTACTCAAATCATTTGCTGACCATTAATTCTCATTCATTGAGAATGAGAGACACTCACTATGACACCTCCTTTCACTCATGGAAGTAAATTGACTACCAAACACTTGCACCAATCTGAAAACTTTTCCCATTTTTCCCATAATTACATCTGCCACTGTCACCTTCCTGATATTGAGAGCTTTGGATCTGATTAAAGCTGAACAAGGAGAAATGAAATAAAAAAGTGAAAACCTGCCCACACCGACCAACAAGTCCCATCTACACTAGTTCCATCTGTCTCTGTTTGGCCCATAGAACTACATCTATCCTTTCCATGTGCCTGTCTAAATGTTTCTTGAACGTTGGGATAGTCCCTGCCTCAACTACCTCCTCTGGCAGCTCGTTCCATACACCCACCACCCTTTTATGTAAAAAAGTTACCCCTCCAGTTCCAATTAAATCTTTTCCCCCTTAACATAAACTCATGTCCTCTGGCTCTCGATTCCCCTACTCTGGGCAAGGGAGTCTGTGCATCTACCCGATCTATTCCTCTCATGATTTTGTACACCTCTATAAGATCACCCCTCATCCTCCTGTCCTTCTTCAGAAGGGTCTCGACCTGAAATGTCACCTATTCCTTCGCTCCATAGATGCTGCCTCACCCGTTGAGTTTCCCCAGCATTTTTGTCTACGAGATCCCTCTGCTCTACAACACTCCCCAGTGCCCTACCATTCACTGTGTAGGTCCTGCCCCTGTTAGACTTCCCAAAATGTAACACCTCACATTCTCTGCCATGGACCCAGATCACCTCCTCCAGCAGAGAGCAGAGGCCACCCTGACTGAAGTCCCATCACCCCTTTGCTCCATATGGAAAACAACTCCTAGCATCCATCCATCCATCCAACTGGGACAGAAGCACACTGGATAGCCACCAAGTGGTCACAGGGGTGGAAGGCAACCTCATCTCCATTACACAGCTACATCTCTTCGCCAGATAAAAGCTGTCCAGGGTCTGAGCTCCCCAGAGGAGCATGGGTGAAGCTCAACAGACTTGGTACTGGAGTTGGGCGTTTCAACGCCAGCGTGTGGAGATAGATGGGGGCTCCGCCAGAGCCCAGCCTGTGAATGTGGAGCAGAACAACAGACAGCCAACCATGTCATCTCTGGGTGCCCGCTCTACCACCCACCAAATGGAGCTGTGTCAGGGCCTGGCAGACATTTACGCCAACAGAGACAACAAACTGGCTGCTCAACACCCGGCGCCAGATCTAACTATTCCTTTGGTTTATTTATGTTTCATTCGCAAGTAGAAGACCTGCCAGCACTTTTCATACATCTCTCTAAACCTTTCCTATCCATGTACCTGTCCAAATGTATTTTATAATATAGATATTTTCTAATGTAGATATTTGTACAACCGCGATCCGCTGGGAATTAATCCGCATGTTCAGGCGTTGGTGATGCCAGACCAGCAGATATTTTGAACTATCAGATGTTATTTTGTTATTTAGGACAGCACGGAGGAGCAGCGGTAGAGTTGCTGCTTTACAGCGCCAGAGACCCATGTTCGATCCTGACTAAGGGAGCTGACTAAGGGAGTTTGTACGTTCTCCCAGTGATCCCGTGGGTTTTTGCCCGGGTGCTCGGGTTTCCTCCCACACTCCAAATGTTCAAATTTATAGTTTAATTGGCTTCGGTAAAAATTGCAAATTATCCCCAGTGTGTGTAATGTATTCATACATATTCATGTATATGTTAATGAGTTGGTGTTCAATATAAGCAGGGAATGTCGGGTAATAAATCTCCCTCTCTCGTGATCCAGGCAACCTGCGTGTAAGTTGTTATTCATTCTGCCGTCCGGAATATAACAAAATTGGCGACGAGGATGGGGTAGAGTTTGTGAATTCATCCTTTAAATACAGTGCAGGACTGTTTTGCAA